>NC_090926.1:365248055-365551086 GCF_040938575.1 Ambystoma mexicanum | reverse complement strand
TTTCCTCAAGTCATATTTGAGTTACCATAAGAGCAGTTTGCACGCTGAAGCGTTCAGATACATGACAAGTGGCCCTGAAAAGGGAGAAACGAAGAAAGTAACCCTACAATACCTCGCATGTGATTGGTACGCCACTGAAGTTCCTGGTATACAAGGATGTTGGGAAAGGCCACTGATAACAATAACAGGGAAGGTATACATGAACAATGAATGGGAAATAGGAGTGGTCGGTAGCAACATGATAACCAGTGAGAATATTACCACCATACAGGAACACAACGACAGATGTTGGACGACATGGGGCAAATACGTACCCATGCTGACATGGATGGAGAAGGATGAAGACCCAATAAGCATACTACCGCTGACCGCGCCCAAGTTATGCTACCAACACAGAGGAGATGTGGAGGTGGGATACAACACCAACTGTGGAAGTGTGTTACAATTACCAGAGGGGGGTGCTGGAACGGCAGTGATAATGGATCACTATTGGGCCTGCGGAAATAAGGCATATCACACCCTGCCCCCATTGTGGAATGGTATATGCACAATGGTACACATCAACGTACCATCACTAGTGGTGCCCCAAAAACATGTCAACATGGCCAATTTCCCCAAAATGGATTAAGGGAACAAGAGGAAGAAGAGATCCGTACAATCACAGGAGGGAGAGAACAACAACAACAACAATAATGTCCTAAAAAGGATAAAGAGACAAGGAGAACCCCTGACAGGAAACTACCTGTGGGGAAGGTCGGAAACAGCACTCACTTCTATTCCACCAGAACATAGATTATTCAGCAGGGCTGCTATGTTCTTCTCGTCAATAATACACCCTGGACTGCAAGCTTATGCAAACGCTAAATGGCTCCAGATCACCCGATGGGAACTAATGATGACGATTAATTCAACAGTAATCGGATTCAATGCCAAGAAGAAGAACTGCGAGTGGGAAGAATGGTAGCACTACAGAACAGATATGTACTGGATCTTCGCACAGCGATGGAAGGAGGAGTTTGTGCAAAAATAGGACAATCATGCTGCACATTTATTCCTGCTAACGATGCAGATAATGGTACACTTACCAAAGCAGTATCACAACTGGCCCAGATGCACTCCAAGATGATGGAAGAAAATAAAGGAGTAAAAAAGGATGATAGCTGGTTTTCATTATTATGGTCATGGATGCCATCATGGCTGTCGGACGGGCTGAAGATAATAGTTGGATGCATAATACTGGCTGCAGCTGTATTGATTGTAGTAAGGTTTTGGAAGGCCAGGAAGGCACGCACTACAGACGAAATGATCGAAATGGTTGGCATGCACCGCTTGATGCCAACTGACGATGACCAGCACACCGACGTGATAATAAAGGAAAGAGAGAAACTGCGCAAACAGATCATCACCAATCACTTAGACCCACCATCCGTAAAGCTTGAGAACCCAAGAAACCCGAGGAGCTATATCGGAAGATAGGTATACTGCAAACCGGGAGGGAGCTGCGTATACATGTACTGGTCATTTGAAGACCATGTCAACCACTATGGACACCTGGGAGGAGTGACCAAAATCTGGAGAGTAAGAGGAGATAAAGAAAAAGATATGTTTGTGGTCGACAAGTCAACCAGAGGGGGGACTGAAGTGGGAGAATGGGAGAAAAAGAATGCCATGACCACATGCCTGTAGCCAGGGCCAGTGCATGGTGAAGTTGCTTCCGCTACCATTGAATGTCAGGAAGCCACGTGGCCTTGAAAAGATAAGCATAATGTTGTCAACAATGCATTGGGGTTAACATTGGGTCGATATGTGTGGGTGATGTGGCCCAAAAAAGTGATTTGCACAAACATCAGTGGCAGGTAATATTGTGCAATCATCTGGCACTTAATATTGATTTGTTGTAATTTGGCTCTTCTAAGCAGGATCGCCCATATATATACCTTGCTATATTGGCTGTCCATGGTGTTATGGCAATTTCTACCTGTGAAAAGTTGTCTGAAAAGTAATGAGTTAATTATACCCATTCAACTTACTCTTATTTACATTCATGTCGCATTTCAGTGATTCAAAACATCCATTTCTGCTGGGAAAACATCTGTCTGAAAGATAATTTTGTAATTTGCAGGTATCAGCTTCAAGTGTAATAGACTTCCTAACTAAGGTTTCCCTACACCATTTACTTGCAGCCCTCAATTAAAATGCCTTAACTTGTATAATTTGTAGGTGCCAAGAGCAAAGCTGGTCAGCCTTAAGTTGTGATCCACGCTCTTTTCAACCTGTGCACATGGAAAACCTCCCATCCGTGGAATGCAAGGGTAAAATCACAGCTACCATGCAATCCTATGGGCAGAGGCTCCTCACTTGTGGGGAAATGATGTAGGATTTGCTGTGTGACCTGGACATGCATGTAGAGGTATGTAAGGAACATGGGGCGAGAGGAGTGCATAAAGGGAAGGTTTGAACACTATTACATTAAGCAGACATAGTCAAAAGAGTTCTGTCCATCACAGTGAACATACATCCTTTTTAATATGTCTATGCTTAATATATTCCTGCACAAACTCTGACCTGCACATGTTTAAAACATTCAAAGGGTTTATGGTCAATACTTAAACATTGTTTGAAACATTATCTGATGGTCATGGTGTCATGGTGATTCAATTTGACAAACCTTTTTTAAATAAAGCCAATAAAGCCAGGAAATACCTTTTAACAATAACTATAGTGTTCAATTTGTGGCATGCACGAAATTCCATAGAGCATATCCATAGTAAGAATGACTTCTGTTCACTGAGGTGAAAGAACCTCTTTCTACAATCACTATGATTGAAGTAATTCCACAGTGATGTCCTTACGTGGGCAAATGCTAGCATGTTGCGGAATAGCCATCGCAGGTGTATTCTTACCGGAACAAAAGCGGGCATCTTGGGATAAAGCCATCACACGGTTGTACTTAGAGAGGTGAATGCTAACATTTCTCATCATTGGTGTGTCCTTGCCAACACTGTAGTGTTCTTATAGATGCAAGTGTTTGTAATATTTGGTGCAAAGCCCTCGCAGGTGTGTCCTTAAAGGGGCAAATTCTGCCTTTTTGATGCAAAACCATCCATTGTGTGTCCTTGCAAGGGTCAATGTTGGCATTCTGAGGCAAAACCATATTAGATGGGTCTTACAGAAGCACATATTGCCACTTTGGGACAAAGCAATCAACTTATTGTTCTTACAAGGGCAAATATTAGCAATAGTTGAAGCAAAGACCCACAGGTGTGTCCTTAAAAGAGAAAGTGCAGGCATTTTGGGGGAAAGCCATCATATGTATGTCTTTGCAGGGGATCGTGCTGGCATTTAGGGTCAAAGCCATTACAGTTCCATCTTACTGTGTCAAATGTTTGAAATATTTGGCCAACACCATCCTGCGTGTGTTCTTACATTAGCAATACTGACATTATATGTTTTGTGTATATACTGTATATATACGGGGGCATGGCCAGGGGCCTACAAGATGGCCATGTAGGCAATGAGAACTGTGACCCAGAACTGATTATGAAATAATCACAGATACAGATACGGTGCAGCTAACCAATCTCATGAAGTTCCACTTACCCCTGCATTGAGGCAAAGGTTGACGCTAAAATGGAGGCACCGTGAAGAAAGGACAAACCGCAATGTGACTGGGCATACCAACAAGAGTAGCAGCAGCAGCCCTATACACGTGTTTCAGCCTTGTTGGGCCTCAGAGAGGCACAGCTCTGCCTCACTGATGAGGCCCAACAAAACTGAAACATGTGTCTGGAGTTGCTGTTGGTACTCTTGTTAAGAAGAGAAATGTCATAGCATTTTGGTGCTGGACTGCCCACGTGGGCAGGACAAAGACTGATATGCAAATGGCCATTTCCCTTTTGTGAAAGGTACAGTAAGCTAAAGTGTGGCTGTGGACTCTTGAGTGGGTACCTTCCCAATGAATAGGTCATTTAGCCGTGTTTGTTCTCAAAGAGGGGCGCCTATGGACTATTTTTTTTTATTTTCAATATTGATGTAGCCTGCAAATGGTGCCCATAATGCTCCACTGTACCTATAATAATGCACTGCTTTGATGCCTGCTTTTTGTGAGATTTGAATATTTTTTAATAAAAACAACTTAGAAGACAGCAACAGGCAAAACAACATAAGAATATTTAGGATACCGGAGAAAATCCATCTGAAATATAATTTACCTCCTCTGGAAATTCAAAGGGCACACCATAATGGGATGGCTGCCAAAACCAAAGAAAAGAAACAAAGGCTGATTATAGCCTCGCTAAAATGATATAACCAGGTGGTGGAGACTTTAGAAGCCTTTGAGGAAAAATTAGGTAAGCTACAGGTAGTCACCAAGTCTATGGGCCTCATTACAAGGTTGGAGGTAGACTTGCCGGGAAAACCGGCAAGTCTACCGCCAAACCGCCAAGAAAATCTTGCACCCACAAATGGGCAATTACTGGGGTATTCCGCCCTGTCCGACCCAGTCATTGCCCTTTCGCAGGTGCCAGAGCCGGTATATCACAATTCCCATTTGAGCCCCATAGGGCTCAATGGGAGCCGGGATGCCTGTAGCACCGGCACAGTTCATTACCGTGCTGGTTCTAGATACTTGCTGTGCTCGCGGGTGCCTTTCATTTTGCCAGGTCAGAGCTGGCAGAATGAAAGACACCCGCGGCACAACTCAGAGTTTGCCAGTCCGGACATAACGGTACCGGTAAGCTTACCGGTAATGTTGTATCCGGACTGGCAACCTTGTAATGAGGCCCTATATGTCCCAGGACTTTTTTCAATGTACACAGTTAACAAGAGGATGCTGTAATTACATTTTCACCTAGAACTGTGCAGCAGAGGAGTGAGATATGGCCTCCTGATACTAGCAGGAATGTCGATCACATCATCGAATGACCTCTCTAAGTCCATCATTGAACCTGCCGATCTGGCCAAATTCTTGGAATCCTCTCCTGCAGTTCCTATGGATACTGCCTCTCACGCACTTTCAAGTCAAGGGTCTCATTCCTCGTCAACACATTTATTTAAATCACCCAAACCCCAACAATATTAGAGCTGCTATAACCAAATTAAACAAAGGGAAGGCACCCGGCCCTGAGGGGCTCCTGATCGACTTCTTCAAACATTCAAAGATCTACTCGCACCCAAACTACAGACAATATTTATATGTTATAGTTCGGGAAGGCACCCCTTGGCTCGTGCTATGAAGCAATGATCCATGTTATATTCAAACCCAGTGAGGAATTTCTTTTGGTTAAGAAAAACGGTCCAATTTCATTAATAAACACCTACGTGAAGATATTTGTCAAGAAAGTAGTGGAGAGACTTGATTCCCTCTTGCCCAATTGGTACACAAAGACCAAGGCCAGGCTGTACCCAGCTAACACCTGCATGCTTTGCAATATTATTGACTTGGCTAAAGAGGCACACAAGCCTTGGTCTGCATTTACAATGGATTCAGAAAAGGCATTTGATAGGGTGGAGTGGCCCTTTCTAAGAGAAACACTATGCTGGTATGGACATGGCCAGAAGCTCATATTATTGCTATTTACACTTTAAAAGCAGTCCAGGGAGGCTATTCTGTAAATGGTACCATTTCCCATTTCTTCTCCATACTAAGAGGCACCAAACAAGGTTGCCCATTTCCCCCCCTATTTGTGCTTTCCTTGGAGCCTCTTCTTCAGTGGATCCCCATGATAGTGTCAATAAAGGGTGTTGGAACACAGTTCTTTCGAGATAGAACTTCTGCATCCGCAGATGATATTTTGGTCTATGTGTAGGACACACTTCAATCTTAAATCCTTTCCAGCCTTTATGGAAGGAATATCGCTATACTCACAAGTCTTAGGGCACAATCTCAACACAGATATGATATGATAGTTTATTTATATAGCGCCTATACACAAGGTGTTTCAAAGCACTTCAAGGCAAGGGAGGGAACAAGGGAAAATACAATGACATTCTTACAGGCCATGAACAGTAAGGGTGTGAAATTAACTATCGTACTCGGCCTGACAACATTTCTGATAGTGCAAGAGCTAAGACATAGATAAGGAAGGAAGGGGGAGAGTGGGAAGGAAATGGAAACAGACAGGCGACTATCTTACTAGGCCTGACAACATTTCTGGTAGAGCCAGAGAAAACAAAACGTGAGGGAAAGGGTTGTAATAAGGGAGGGGAGGAACAAAACAAGCGACTATCATACTAGGCCTGACGACATTTCAGATAGTGCCGGAGGGGGGAACAAGTAACGAGAGGGGAGAGGAAACAGGCGAGGTTGCTATCATACTAGGTCCAGGGACAATTCTGATAGAGTAAGTGCATAGTAGAAAGTAAGGGGAGGAGGGGAGGAGATAGGGAAAGGGAGAGGAGGAGAGAACAGAGAGTAAGCAGTCAAAAGGAATGGAGAAGCAAGAGGGGAGAGCAAATACAATTGCAGAAGTCAGTAGTAACACGTAATGTTGCAAGCCTGGATACAAGATGAAGATGGGAACAGCATGAATCATGGCCACCATGAGAAAGTGTGACGTACAATGAATCAGTGAAGTCCATAGAAGTCAAATCCAGCATTGGCCACAAGGTGTCTAGTCAAATGGTCGACAGACAAATGGTCGACAGACAAATGGTCGACACAATTTGGTCGACAGGACAAATGATCACATTTTTTTTTTAGTTATATATATATTTTTTAGGTTTTCGTTTAGGAAAAAAAAGGGTTTTTAGCAAAAAAAAAAGGGGGTTGGAGGGGAAATGTGGAAAAAAAAAATCGATCATTTGACCTGTCGACCTTTTGGTGTCGATCATTTGTCCTGTCGACCATTTAGATTCGACCAGTTGACCTACAACCGGCCACAATACTGTGATAGTGAAACCAGAATGTATTAGGACAGACTCCCGGAGAAGTAGGCTGGAGGGATTCATGGGGTGCAGGATAGAAGAATCAAGCAAAACAGATAACACCTGTGTACACGAAGGGGGGGCAGAAGGGAACATCTTGGGGGAGCAGAGGGGTGGGGATGGCCTGTGGGGACAGAGGGAGTAAACACATTTATTTAAATCACCCAAACCCCAACAATATTAGAGCTGCTATAACCAAATTAAAGAAAGGGAAGGCACCCGGCCCTTGGGGCTCCTGATCGACTTCTTCAAACATTCAAAGATCTACTCGCACCCAAACTACATACAATATTTATATGTTATAGTTCGGGAAGGCACCCCTTGGCTCGTGCTATGAAGCAATGATCCATGTTATATTCAAACCCAGTGAGGAATTTCTTTTGGTTAAGAAAAACGGTCCAATTTCATTAATAAACACCTACGTGAAGATATTTGTCAAGAAAGTAGTGGAGAGACTTGATTCCCTCTTGCCCAATTGGTACACAAAGACCAAGGCCAGGCTGTACCTAGCTAACACCTGCATGCTTTGCAATATTATTGACTTGGCTAAAGAGGCACACAAGCCTTGGTCTGCATTTACAATGGATTCAGAAAAGGCATTTGATAGGGTGGAGTGGCCCTTTCTAAGAGAAACACCATGCTGGTATGGACATGGCCAGAAGCTCATATTATTGCTATTTACACTTTAAAAGCAGTCCAGGGAGGCTATTCTGTAAATGGTACCATTTCCCATTTCTTCTCCATACTAAGAGGCACCAAACAAGGTTGCCCATTTCCCCCCCTATTTGTGCTGTCCTTGGAGCCTCTTCTTCAGTGGATCCCCATGATAGTGTCAATAAAGGGTGTTGGAACACAGTTCTTTCGAGATAGAACTTCTGCATCCGCAGATGATATTTTGGTCTATGTGTAGGACACACTTCAATCTTAAATCCTTTCCAGCCTTTATGGAAGGAATATCGCTATACTCACAAGTCTTAGGGCACAATCTCAACACAGATATGATATGATAGTTTATTTATATAGCGCCTATACACAAGGTGTTTCAAAGCACTTCAAGGCAAGGGAGGGAACAAGGGAAAATACAATGACATTCTTACAGGCCATGAACAGTAAGGGTGTGAAATTAACTATCGTACTCGGCCTGACAACATTTCTGATAGTGCAAGAGCTAAGACATAGATAAGGAAGGAAGGGGGAGAGTGGGAAGGAAATGGAAACAGACAGGCGACTATCTTACTAGGCCTGACAACATTTCTGGTAGAGCCAGAGAAAACAAAACGTGAGGGAAAGGGTTGTAATAAGGGAGGGGAGGAACAAAACAAGCGACTATCATACTAGGCCTGACGACATTTCAGATAGTGCCAGAGGGGGGAACAAGTAACGAGAGGGGAGAGGAAACAGGTGAGGTTGCTATCATACTAGGTCCAGGGACAATTCTGATAGAGTAAGTGCATAGTAGAAAGTAAGGGGAGGAGGGGAGGAGATAGGGAAAGGGAGAGGAGGAGAGAACAGAGAGTAAGCAGTCAAAAGGAATGGAGAAGCAAGAGGGGAGAGCAAATACAATTGCAGAAGTCAGTAGTAACACGTAATGTTGCAAGCCTGGATACAAGATGAAGATGGGAACAGCATGAATCATGGCCACCATGAGAAAGTGTGACGTACAATGAATCAGTGAAGTCCATAGAAGTCAAATCCAGCATTGGCCACAAGGTGTCTAGTCAAATGGTCGACAGACAAATGGTCGAAAGACAAATGGTCGACACAATTTGGTCGACAGGACAAATGATCAAATTTTTTTTTTAGTTATATATATATTTTTTAGGTTTTCGTTTAGGAAAAAAAAGGGGTTTTAGCAAAAAAAAAAAGGGGGTTGGAGGGGAAATGTGGAAAAAAAAAAAATCGATCATTTGACCTGTCGACCTTTTGGTGTCGATCATTTGTCCTGTCGACCATTTAGATTCGACCAGTTGACCTACAACCGGCCACAATACTGTGATAGTGAAACCAGAATGTATTAGGACAGACTCCCGGAGAAGTAGGCTGGAGGGATTCATGGGGTGCAGGATAGAAGAATCAAGCAAAACAGATAACACCTGTGTACACGAAGGGGGGGCACAAGGGAACATCATGGGGGAGCAGAGGGGTGGGGATGGCCTGTGGGGACAGAGGGAGTAAACACATGATGGTGCATGCTTACCTGTTGTCTGAGTAGGGGTTTGGGCCCTGGATCCTCCTGGTCCGAACAAGTCCAAACAGAAATTGCCCTTTTCTTCGACTGCCCTTCGCTTCAGATGCCCAGGCGAGAGACGCCCATGATCTAAGAGTTAAGAGCAGGAAGGATGAGGCAGGGCTAAGAAGGTGGGTAGTGCTTAGGCCAGGTGACCTAGATCCACTTGCACCTGCTCTCCATCTGCAAAGGAAAAGAGGCTGGAGGGCTCCTTAAGTTGGGAAAAAGAGTGGCAACCAGGAAGACAACATGTGGGCGGAGTTTGCCAAGTGGGGAAAAAGAGCACCAGGTAGGGGTCGCTTAGGCCAAGTGACCAGGAGCCACTTCCACCTGCTCCTCATCTGCAAAGGAAAAGAGGCTGGAGGGCTCCTTAAGTAGGGAAAAGAGCGGCTACCAGGAAGGCACCAGGATGGCAGACAAAATAGAAGTCATGTCCTTGAACAAATAATTATTAAGAGTGCACATTGAATCATCTGGCCACAATACACAAGGCACAATACAACTAAATATTTAATCTATCCATCTGAAGGTTGAGTACATATTGAACCAGTGGTCCCTGCTTCTGCTGTCCTAGTGGGGTAGACTAGAAACCATTAAGATGTGCCTTTCTTCAGTGATTTTGAATAACCTGTCTGTCCTACTTTTGAAATGCCTGCAAGTGTTCTTGAAGAATATTGAAACAATGTTAGCTACATTTCTGTGGAAAGAAAAGAAGCTGAGAGTTTCACTAAACAGATTATGCTTTGTGACACATCTGGGAAATGTGCCCCTTCTTCCAAAGGGAGAGCCACTCCCACCGAGGCAAGGGAGGTGAGCCCACTCCACAAGACCCTTCACAGGGGTTTGGGCAAGCAAGACCTCACTGGGAGTGACTTCCCCTTTGTAGACGAGGACTCCCTCTGTGTAATTAGAACCCCTGTGACATCTGTACTTTCCGCTTATATAATGACCACAGAAGTTGAAAAGGTGATAAGACCTTTTTGTTTTTCTGACACCACTGCTGAACCCTCTGCAGGCTCAATACTATATCATTAACTATATGTCACCTTAGTTGCAGAGATTCCCATTAAAATACTGAAGTCCTCAGTAAGAGAAAGAGTTTCTGTGATGCAAAGCTGAATGGCCGGGGAGGATCCACACAGAGCGGACACTGCCACTGGAAAACAGAATGCAGAGAGTCTAGAGACAAGCCCACAGGGAGGAGGTGGTCAGCCTGGAGCCTGCAAAACATTGCCGAATCCAGGACTGTCAGAGATGAAAGCTTTTCAGCACCTGTACTGAGAATCGAAGATGCAGAGAGAGCCGCAAGAACTAGCAATACGCAGAGAAGGCTGCCACGACAAGAAGCACTAACGCAGCAGGCAGAGACAAATGCAGCCGATACCAGCATCGCCAACCCTTGCTGGCAAAAGCACAGTGAGAAAACAGGTGCATGGGCCACACAGGACAAATGGAGGTGTGCAGTAGATTGTTGCGGGGAAGCCCAAATCCCAAGTCCTTAAGGGACTGGTGAGCCTGAGAACATCCTGAGCAAGGACCAACACGTCCAGAGTGATAAGAACAAGAATACGAACATTGGAAACTTAAAGAGACATATTGAAAAGTCCCACAAAGAGAAAGGGACACAATTCCTGCCAGAGAGAGACAAGAGAGTCCCAGGGATTAGAGAACCCATGAATAGTCTGCACAAGGGCCGAGGGGTCCCGAGGGACAGGAGAATGGATACTAATATTGAAGATCAGGAGAATCATAAAAGTGAATTGAAGAGTGTGACGCGGCTGCTACCCTAGAGTGTGAAGGCTCGTGTGAGCAAGGTGGGTCTTAAGATACAGTATTTTTGCAGGGGGTTAGATCGAGGACCTGATTTGATCCAAGCATTGAACACTTTGTTAAACTGAGCAATCCTTTTGACCAATTGAAAACCTTTCGTGATTTGAGTGACTTTGTAACAGGAGGAACTGAGACAGACTTGCATATCAAACTTTCTAATGTCTTCTTCTTTTGAAAGACGCTGTGTTAACCCAGGCCAGTAGCCGTAGCCGGTGATGAACACTTGTTTTGAAGACTGTCTGCAGAAAGGGGCCTGGGGGTCAGCTAAGGAGTGTTAACAACCTCCAGTGTGAAAACACTTTCTCTTGTTTCACTTCTTTTTCATCTGCTGGTAGGGCCAGTTAGTTGGATAGGTTATGTGATGAATTGAGGAAATTCATAACTTCTACCCAATTGGGAGTCCCACCTGTGAGGCTAGGGAGGTGAGCCCGCTCTGCAACACCCTCCCTAGAGGTTGAGGAAGTATGACCTCACTGGGAGAGACTACCTCTTTGGGGACAATGACTCCTGTTCCTGTGAGAAACTCCCTAAGTCATGCTTTCTTTGTGATGGGAAGGGTGGCCACAGAACAATGGCAACACTACTACGTACTTAACCAAATAAACTGATTTTTCCAGTTCGCCGTCCTGATGGAAGATCTGTGTGTTTTTTGCCAGTTTCTATATTTTGTGGGCACATTTTATATACAAGACTTTTTGGCCTCTGATGTTAGAACAGTAGTACGTTTCACAGCTGCCTTTTCATTTTGATATTTTCTCTTTCTTTCATGTACTACTATGTCAAATAGTTTATGATCTTGCCCCTGGCTGTTATGATACCCCCTTTCTTGTTTTTTAAAATAGAGTGGAACGATCTGTTTTGTTATCTCTTCCAGATTCCAATCCACTGTATTTCCAGAATTATTTGTGGTAACATGTGTGCATTTTAGCTGTTCTTCCTGGCCTCCATTTTGCATTGACGTCCAGCGTAAAATTCTATGATCACTGGCTCCACTGTGAATAACATTATTCTGACTACATATTTCCCACGTAGCCCTGTTCATTACTACATAATTGATTGTGGAAGAGGATATGCCATTTGTCCAACTGTACATGGGTGCCATCGCCGTATTGGTTTGCATTTACATGGGTTCTAAGTCAAAAAACCCAAATAGTGATTGCCAACTATGTTTTTGCCCCACTTTCGAGGTATTTAACTTGTGTAGCAATCATCTATTGAAGTCTCCTGCAAGTATAATACCCCAAGAGGGAGTGTTTTCCATCCAACTAGTTATGGCCTCTGTAATTACCCCTTGAACCAGTTTAGTCTGTATACCACCGGGAGGATCGTAAATATTTATAAGGAATATATTATCCTCCATGGACTTTCTGGAGGGTTGCAGTAAGTCTATTAGCACATTCAGGGAATCATGTGTACTTGTCCAAGGATCCAATTTTAAGTGGGACCTAACTCCAATGGCGAGCCCCCCACTTGCCCTGCCTTTATTGGATTTTAAGGCCTTCTTAAATAGTATTTGGAACCCATCGATGTGGAAGTATTTTGTGCACCATGTTTCTTGGAGGATAAATATGTCCACCTCCTTCATCATTTGCTGACCCTTTGGAGTGTTAAGAAAGATTTATGTCCTTGTGTATTCCGAAAGGACCATGATAGCTTTTCCACGACTTGCATTTGTCAAGTTGGCCCTGCTGTATGCATTCATGGGCATCCATAATGTGGACAAAGGAACCTGAGTGGCAGCCCTTACCTTCTGCTCTTGTAGGGCTCTCAGTGCCTCTCTTTCTGTTGGCAGGTTTAGTGTGGAACATATATTCTTGGCCTGGTCTTCATAAGCCACTTTTGTGCCTGCTGTTTTCTGACAGGCTATTAATGTGAATCCTGCTCTCAGAAGGGATTATGAGTGAGTTTTCAATAGGGCCACCACCAACGGTGACACAAACTCGATCAACACCCAGTTTGTCTCACTATTCCATTTAGGTAACTCGATTTTCAATATATCTCTAGTTTGGATGTACTCCATGTATTTTAGCTGTTCAAATATACCCAAAAGTACAGATCAGTTTAAGAATGGGCTCTGTGCTGTTGGTGCGATTTCCTCCAGTATTACCCATGTCCCACCATCTTTCAAAGCGCCAGGATGACTAATTGGTATTTTAAAGTCTTCCTCCATTGGGGTTTACTTAGAACAAACTTCTTCCACTTTCTTTGGCAGTTTGTTCCTCACCCCTTCTACTTCTGCTGGCGTCGGTGCCCGTGGTAAAGTTATTCCCTTCATCATGTCTCTCTTTAAAGGCTCCTCTCGTTGTGCCGGTGAATTACTGTTTGCATCATGTATCTCTATATCTCCTGTGTTTTGCATGGCTCCTGGTTCCTCCTTCCTCAAACAATCAAAACCTTTACAATCAGACAGCCTTTGCAGTGTTTGGGGCTCCAGTGCTTTATAAATTGGCATAACGTCGTTTCTCTTAGGGGATTGTTTGTTCTTTAGAGCCTTCTTGAGTTCTGTGGGTGGAGATATTTGTACCTCCTCGAAGCCCCAATCCCTTTTTTCCTTACCAGGTTTCCCTCGAACCTCCCCTTTTTTCTTTGGATCATAAGTTCCTTACTTTTGTTTCTCTTTGTTTTTCTCATTATTGAGCTCTCCTTTACCTCCTTCAGTATCTGATTGCTTGGTTTTATCGTTTAAAAAGTTGTCAATTTTTTTAAACAATGCTGTTGTTATTCCTAACAGCTTGATGGAGATCTTTTGACTGTCTCCTATCTCTTCTTTTATGGAAACTATTAGTGCTGCTTGAGCGTCGATCTTACATTGCATCAAATAACTTTTTAAGTCTGTGTCCTCAGCCAACGTAACTTCGTCCACCATACTGGACTCAGTTGCCTCCTCAGAAAGAGTCGTATCCGATGAATCCAAATATGTTGCAAAGACTGACATATCTGGAGAACAAAACAAAGTCATACCCTTGTTAGCCTCAGGAGTATTTTTGATTTGTAGCCTTTTTTCTCCACCCAAAGAAGCTCTTTTAAGTCTTTCACTAAGTTAAACAATGAGTTGTTATTATCTATTATGTCTGACAAGTGTTTGTCCTTGTCAGACTCTCTTGGTTCTAATGAATGTCTAAGCGAAGTCTTGTACTGGGCTCCAAAAAAGGCAGTGATATCGGGTTGAGATGGCTGGTCACTTTTTGCACTTTTTAAGGCTGCATACCTGTTGCCACTACGTAAGTTGGGGCTCTTATGTTGTACATTTTCCTTCCGTGTTTTTTTTTCCTGTGTCATTATAATCGATAACAAGGTCTGGGATGGATAGTGTATTTGCTAGTGAAGCAATTCCCAATGATTCTGCTTTACTGTATATGTAGTATCCGAAATAGCTTATCCGCTTTATGCCCTGTACTGCAATCCTCCACCAGGGAGTATGTCTATTGGTAGCCAAGAACGTATAATTTAGGGCTGCAGAGGTAAGTAGCTTTTTCTCGTATGGCGTTATGAGTGGGGAGCATTATCAATTTGCTCCCGGCTTCTCTCCCCGCCACCTACTAAACACTTAAATATAGAGCCTTTTGCTTACCAGTGGTCGCCCAGCGTATGTCTTCCTGTGCAGTCCACCACGGTTCCCACCACCACGAGAAAAAGTGCAAATGTCAATGGAAATTCTTCCTTGTGTTCACAGAGATAGCGACAGATCGGTGGATTCTTCTGTGTAATTGAACGTATTACACTGGATGCGAGATGCAAATTCACTGGCAAGCGAGTACGAATGTGAAATGCAAATTCACTAGAGCAAAGGACCTTGAGACATTGAGGAGTAAGTCAAACCAACACCATAGGCAGTCTCTGAGCATCACAGAAACCAACGGCTGCTTCCGACGTGATGGCGCCTTTATATAGTGGGAGAGAGGTGGCTTAGATCGCTTAGATCAGCTATAATGAGAGGTTTCCCCCTTGACATTAGAAGAGTGCAAGGTCACGTTTCATCTTTCCGGGGCAGTGCGTTTCAGGTATTTACAACTCCATCATTGAATCTCTCACACAGAGACACAAGCAACAGCACGAGATCCCCTCTGGCTTTAGAACTAACCTTACAAGATGGATGTGTACTTAAGGCAATCACTAAAATGTATAAATTGTTGGACATTTCGGATTCCTCATCTAGATTTGCTTACATGACCCAATGGGAACGGGACCTTGAACGTTCCATTCCCGTAGAGACTTGGGGGTGAATTTGGCATAGGGATGCAAGTTCACCACGGTTTGTCACCAATAAAGAGAACTCCTAGAAGGTGCTTTATCGGTGGTACTCGCCTTGACAAGTTTGATGCTGCGATTTCACCCCTCTTTTGGTGGGGTGCGGGCGGGAGGGGGACTTCTTTCACATGTGGTGGCCTTGTAGGATAGCCCAAGCTTTTTGGCAGTAGGTGCTTGCCCTTATCATGGACATTACGGGCTCTGCCTTACCAATGGACCCTGGGTTGATTCTCCAGTTGAATCAATATATCCCATGAGTGGCCATGGAGCAACTTTGATATCACAGTTATTGTTGGAGGCTCCTATAGCTCTTGCCAGGTCTTGGAGGAACAGGGAGGAACCACAGGCTAATATATGGTGGTATAAGCTCTGGGAGGTGTCAGCAACTGAGAAAGTGGGGCTATGCTTCAGGATAAATATACAAGATTTGTTTCACATGGCTTTCTTTGCAAGTTTTGTGAGAGTTAGCCTGCATGTTCTTTTAAACCCCAAATGTTCCATCAATGTTCCTTGATATAAGACACCTGGATAAGGGTCTTTGCTGGAGGAAGTGTTGGGCGAGAGAGTCTGGATCCTTGAATGTAGCTCAATTTCCTCACCAAGTCGGATATGCTTTGTACTCTCTGTTATAATGTTCCTCTTTTGTTGAACTCTGTTTTGTTTAGTTTGGTATTCATTTTCTTGTGCTTTGGTCATGTGTAAAATGGATAAATAAAGCCTTTAAAAAAAGAAAGAAGTGTGAGGGCTGAATAGGTAGGTTATTCACTACTCACCCCTACACTCCTATAGAGCAGAATTTATTTTGTCCTGATGATATACAACAGCGCCCTCTTTACGCCATCTATATTTGAAAGGCCCGGTCGATAATCAAGGAAGAGTTTATGCTGGTCATGCCAGCTGGAAGTGGGAACACTTAAACATATGTAGTTTAGCTGTTGTTCACATCTGATTTTTGGAAATCAATATGGCCCATACTTATGCGGATATGTGGGCTCCAGCACCATTTTCAATATTTCCAGGCTTACATGAAAGTGCAAATCCAACATTTACTGGCAGTCCCAAAAAGGGGAGACTCTTGGGTGTAATGATTGCAAAAGCCTTCAAGGTAGTCATGACTAATTGGAAAGATTTATCAGCGGTAGTCTAGTGGAACTAAGTGATTTACATACACTGGCTGGAAAGATAGCTCTCTAAAAAACTCTCCTCTCAATCTGCCTGATCCAGCCAGTGGCAGCCATTAGAAGACTATCTAAGCAACACCAGCTTCTTTCACTGTTATAGATCAGCTCGGGTGGTTGCTGCTGTAATGCAGACGGCAGGACCATGAACCGTATTGTGCGTATTTCAAAGTGTGGACATCATTGGAGGGAACCACGTGTGTCTAGGCCCACAAAGTGACAACAGTGGTGGTGAGTCGGGACTGGAAACATGGGAACCCGGGGCAGTGTTAATGTTAAGGTTAATGGAGTTGGTCCCAATAGAGGAAACTACTGCTTTTATTGATTGTGAGGAAAGTATGCATAGATATGGTTATTTCTATATCTCTATTTCTGTTCTGTCCCTTGATATCTTGCATTTACCTGAACTCATAACTTGGTTTCCCTGCCCATCATTTGGGCACTTCCTTTTCTCTCTTTCTCTTCTTCACCTTTTACATTCTCCTTTTTATATTATAACATTTATGGGACTGAGATATTGTTAGTCGTACTCAGCAGTCAGTATTTGATCTTGTGAACAGTTTTATATTTTGTACTTTTTCACATTTTGTAATTATTGTAATCGTAATTGTAATTGATGTTCATTGCTCATAAGATGCTAATAACATATGTTAGCTCTATTTTGCATGTGTACTGCATGTTTATTCCTGTGTGAAGTTACCTATTTCTATCTCCCCTTGTTTTTCGCGTTGACATTGTCTCTGAAAGTTGTCAATCTTCTGCCTGGTCCTGTGGGGTAGGCTGCGAGGACCTGAGCCAAGCTGGGCTGTGTAACAATCAGATGAACGTGAATGTAGGGTTTTGTGTGATGCAGCCTGTCCACTTTATAGAAAATTGCCCTGTTGGGCTTTGCTTGATGCCACCAGAAATAACTGCTGAGATGCTCGTCAAATTCCAACATGGCCACTTAAAACTGTCTGACACGATGACAATCGGCGAGGCCCCTGAAGTTCTTCTGCTCCATGACCTGCCCCCGACCACCAGAGATAGGCTTTCCCAGCCTTAAGTTCTGGATGTCCCAGGTAGCCGGCAGGGGATGCCAGCCCCCTACATTGGCCCACTAACAAAGCTCATTCTAATATCCCCTGTCTGGTCCTGTCAGGCCTTGGCAGCCGTGGCAGCTCCAACCTTTCTCACCAATACAGTGACGTCTACATCAGATGTCTCCTGCATGCCGAATCGCATGACCACCCTTTTGATCCTACCACCAGGCAACCAAGGTAAGAAGAGTCTTGGCTCTCCTCACAAAAGTGTTAAAGCTACCCACGCCAGCTCTGCGCACACATCCCCTGCTGATCTCCCAACCCCCAGGCAATTCCTACTGGCCCTATTGCCATACAGAGCAGCCATCACTACATGCTGCACACAGGCCCCTGCGCCCTGATCCTGCAGAAGCCCGTCTGCAGAAGCTGACCATCACAACTGGATGTTTCAAAGTTCGATAGCACAACTTACTAGATCATCCCTTCAGTTGCTAGCTAACAATATCGCCATCCTGCAAAGACAACTTGTTCTCAGTTTGGTTCCTCCCCTTCAGTGCAATCGCGCAACCCTGGCCCACACACTTCCTACCTGCCATGCTCAGCCAGCAGACCCAACCCCCTGCTAAACACCAAGCCCTCAAGCTCATCTTAAACAGACCCTAAACACAGAAAAGCACACACACCTTCAACCCTCGCTACCTCTTACATGAACCCAGCCCATGCTGCATCTAGTGACCTCAACCTCACACATGCCCATACAGTGCCGGAACCTCACTGTGTCTAAAAACACACACCCGTCAGAGACCAAGCCCAAAACTTGAGCGGCATATCCTTGCCAGCAGCTGCCCTTGGCACTCCCAAGAAGTCATCATCCTCCCATGCTAGACTAACTACTACTGGCCACTACAACAAAATGCCTGTATGCAAACACCTCAAATCTGTCCTACCCACAAGCAGCCGCCCTAACACCACTCCAAGCCCATGCGACAAACACCACATTCCCACCTTGTTGTAATGTGGCTTGGAGTAGCAGTGTAGTGATGTGTAGCTGGTGGAATGTGAGGGTTGGAGTGTTCTACTGGGTGACGGTTGGACTGACAGAGAGAGCTGAGAGCTGAGAAGTATGGGTGTGGGGGTGAGCCCGGTGTTTCCCTTTTGATGTTGTGTCATTTGTGTCCCCTACCATCCTGTGTGTTTACTGATGGAGTACAGGACCAGGACAATAAACCATCATGAAACTTACCTTTGGTATCCCGGATATCCACTTTGTTACACATCTCCATCCCCATTGTCGGCGCAAAATCACTGGCCGAAAAAGAGGCAGAATCCCCCTCATCACAAGATTCTAGCCCCTCACCTAACCCGAGACAACTGATCTTTAAAAAAAGGGCTATCCAGCCTTGTGCGGGCTCAAACCCGCCTCACCAGACTTAAAGCTAGAACATGGCCTCACCTCGCCAGACCCAGAATTAGATCAAGGGCGCCGCAGACCCACATCAACTCCTGCTCAAGCTCATCATCCTTGCAACCCACTAAGAAGGTAATCCTTTCAGCCATTAGTGAACAACCCCCCTCACCCCCCTATGCTAAGGTAGGATTTCCCTACCTTAATAAAACTATGGATAGTCTGTGTCAGGAAGTCCAAAGTAAATGGCTGTATGTGTCCAAAACCTATACTTGTCCTGACATCTATTTGTGGGTATGTCAGTATCAAAATACTAAGTGTTCAAATAAATGTTCAGAGCTTCTTCCATTTCTTGGTTTTCAAAGGCTTCCCCTTCCCCAAGGGTCAAATAGTTGTCCCCAATCTTTCAAGTTTTTCAACACAATCCCTTGGGATACTTCCAAGCTCTTCTGATTTGGTTACCTTTCACCGATGTCATAGAGTTCAGTTCCTTAATTTCAGATCACACAAAATTTCCTCATAGTCAATCACAAGCGTCTTCATGAGTGCTTTAAGTGGCTTTTCTACAGATGGGTGTAGGCACACTTGTTGGACCACACGGTCCACTCATTACATGTTATGCAACTGAAACACCGGACTTGCTCCTTCTTCACTTGCACATTGCCACTGTCCTTTATGGCTCTTACCAATGCTCGTTCTCTCAAGCTGCACAATTCCTTTTTATCATGTAACTTCACAAAACTGCTTTCATTCATAACGGTATTCGACCATACTTGCTTTCATTCAAATCAGTATTCAAAAGACTTGCTTTCAGTTCAGATCGGTATTCAAAATACTGGCTTTCATTCAGATCAGTATTCAATATGCTTACTTTTGCTTCCATTAACTTGTATATAAGTGTTATATGCACGCCTGCTGACCTGGTGTCCTCCTTCCTACGTAGACTCACTGGTAGGTGCTAGCGGCATCCCAGCAAGACCTCCGGTTACCACAAGCTCTCTCTTGCTTGTGCAGTGCCTCGCTCCATCTCCTTAGCGGCTCTCCGTCTCTTTGCTCTAAACTCTGATGCATCTCTTGCAGCTCGGGCCTCACTTCACAGCTTCGCCTGGTCATGCCAATTCCGTATTCCGCCACAGGCCTCTAGCTTTCTTTAACCTTGCTTCCTGCGGCATACACTCTGCATCCTTCCGGTGTCTTTAAGCACTCTGTCTGCCACGCCGCCTTCCAGGAGAGATCTACTCTCATCCAGAAGTTCGCACACCGGCGTCAACAGCTGGTTCCATGTTTACCGTTCTTCCTGCTTTTAAACTTCTCGACAGGTTTATTGATCTGAAAAGGACTAGGCTCCTCATTGCCAACTTGGAAGTTCTACATTGCTCTTGCTGGCCTCCTCCTCGTCCCAGGACTTACCTGGTGTGTGTGTGAGAGTAATAAAGAGAGGATGTAAGGCTCTGGTTTGTCTCATCCTCATCCCAGTAGCTGACTGGTGTTTCCCGGGGAGTAATCTATTGGGAAAATAGGGAAGGGACTGGTAATAGCCTACAAAGGCCACGGGAATGTTGGACTCATTAAAAAATGGAAATGGGGGATACCGTGTCTCACCTAAGGGTGCCTCATCCCCACTCCCCAAGTCTCCTCCACCTAGTTGATCCTCCCTCGCAAATCCATCCCTAGGGTCAAGATCCGATAGTGACAGCCTCTCCCCGGCCACTTGGGAAGAGGATTTCCAGGGGAAAGGAGTGAGGACGCCCACAGATTCCTCACACAACTCATAAGCAAATGGATACCTTAAAATGTGCACTCATCGACGCTCGCTCCCAAGGAGCACACACAATTAATGTCCCTGCCCTCATACAGGAACCCCATCTTGACATTCTTGCAATCACAGAACCTTGGCTGCATGATGCCTCAGGCCTACTCTTGTCCATATCTCAAACAACATACAACCTCCTTATGCTATACATAACTCCCAACGGCTCCAACCACCCTGACCTTGCCATCCCACATCTCTCCAGGACTGAAATCTCTGCACTGGCTCCCAGTGGCGGTGAGGATTAAGTTCAAAACCCTCTGAATTTTCCACAAGGCCTTCTGGGGCCAGGGACTGCAATACCTTCAACTCTCTCCCTAAATATCTTCCTTCTCGAGCACTTCGCTCATCCTCCTCTAACTCCCACAGGGTCATTCTCTTCTCCAAACAGCAAGCTGGTGGTAGATCTCTTTCCTCTGCTGGGACCTCCCTCTGGAAGTGCCTCCCTGCCTCTATGAAACTTGAAGAGAACCATCTGCGGTTCCGGAAGCACCTCAAGACCTTCCTCTCTGCTTCCGCTTTCTCTCCCCCTCTCCCTTGCTGATCCCCTGGACGAATCTGAAACTGCACTGTTTTACGTGGCCACCCTCTGATCTCGGGGCCAGGTCCCCCCCGCCAATTGCACACCTGCACTGCCCCCATGGCAACTCTTGCAATCGGGGACTGTTTCTGTATCCCTACAGCCCCTACTAGACTTGACACCTGATGTCTGCACTTACTCTTGCACTTGCCACCAGCTGGCTGCACTTCTTATCCTAGTAATTCTATTTATTATCCTCATTAATTCACTGTTCATCCCATGCACTCCCCCCATCCCCCCTCCACCGCACTTGTGCGATCTCAATGTCTGGCCTAGTGGGATCGCTGTCTGTCTTCCCTCTGTTTCACTTCCCTTGCCTCGTCGTGCCTTGAAATACTTGTGTATAAGCGCGTTATAAATGCCATATCATATCATATCATATCACACCACTCATGAAACCTATGACCAAATTCATTATCCTAGGCGACATCAACCACGGATTTAAGGACTAGTCTGACCTCAAAGCCTCTGCCCTCACACTAGCTCTAGAAGACAAGAATTTCACCCAACTGATTGTCTCTCCTAGACACAACTAAGGGCGAATCCTTGATTGTATTCTCATGAATAATGCAACTATTGACACCACCAATATCAGTCCTATATCATGGTCTGATCAATTCTTCGTCCACTCTGACCTGTCCATTGCCACTCCTGCCATTGCCAGACTCCTAAACTGAGCCCAGTATTTGATACATCACACAATAAACCTGCATGCCCCTATCACTGCAAAGACACCCAAACCTCACCATCTCAATATTTCTGGTTTTCTGAAGAGCTAGTCACCCTACACCAAGAAAAAAGAGTGCTTGAACACCTATGAAAAAAGCACCGTACCCCTAGACACTACAAAACCCTCACCACAGCCTCCCACACATACAAGACCGCAGTTGTGACCCACAAATCTAACTCATACGAAGACCGAATATCCAATGCAGGCTCTAATACTATAGAGCTATTCTCTATTCTAAGAGAGATAGAGACTCCCATTCCTTCTCTACAATTGAGACTGACAAAGTGTGGTGTACCACCATACAAGATGCCCTTACACACAAAATTGGGTCTCCAAGTGACAAAATGTGTGCAAAAAAGCCACCCTGGCAGCTAAAGCACACACCTACATGCCTGGCCTTCCTAAGGTAGAATGGTCTCCCACATTTCTGCCATTCAATTTTAATCAAGTCACGCCAGAACAAGGGCTGACTACCATTCTCTCTCTAAAGCCTTCTAACTGCAAAGGAGATGCTTGCCCTGTCCACTTAGTTAAGCTATGTTCCCCCCCACTGGCAACCATCATCACTGACTTTGTCAACACCTCCTTCTCTACTAATCATGTTCCTACGAACATCAAATCAGCATGGATCACCCCCTCCTCAAAAAAACCACCCTTGATCCCACCATTTTCACTAACTACCGCCCCATTAACACAGTCCCATTTCTGCTTAAGGTACTCGACGGGGTATCCTACGCACAAGTTCAACAATTCCTTGAGCTCAACCACTTGCTTTGTACAAGACAATGTGGCTTCTGCCCCAAACATATCATGGAAACGGCCCTCCTGGACCTAAAAATCAAAATGGACATTATCCGTGACTCAGGTAACTTGGGCATCTTCCTCCTCCCAGACCTATCAGCTGCCTTCAATTTAGTCGACCACAACATTCTCTGTCAGCACCTCAGCCAACACTTCCACTTTTCCCCAGAAGCAAACTCCTGAATCCACTCATTCCTCAACAAATGCACCACCAGAGTGTTCATAGGTGAGGCAGCGGCTGACGCCATCTCTGCACAATTAGGTGTACAACAACGATCTTGCCTTTCACCTACACTATACAACACATACACAAAACCCCTGTTCGGTCTCCTATACTCTCAGAGGATCATTTGCACACATTTTGCAGATGACACCCAAATACTTATCCCCATCACGTGCAAGCATCGCCAGGATTCCATCACTATCAACACAGTCTACAGCACAATTCATAACTGGATGGCTACACACAACCTTTGTCTAAATGATACCAAAACTGAGCTTCTCATCGCGGGCTCCCCCTTCTACCTAAAAAAAACCTCAATACCTCTTTCTCCACCTTCTGTATTGACAGTACATCCATCCCTGTCCTGAAACAGGTTAAAAAATTTGGAGTCCACTTGGAAGCAGAGGTAACCATAGCCAGGCATATCAAGGTGTTATCCTCTGCCAAGGCCTATACCTCTAGGCTCATATCCCTAAGCAGGCAATTCCTGTCTCCAAACAATTGCCTCACACTAGCACGAGCACTGATCCTACCCAAACTAGGCTATTGAAACACCCTCCTCATGGGCATGTCATCCTGTAACCTGGCTGAACTTCAACTGATTCAGGACAAAACCCTGCGGGCCGCACTTGACTTAAAATGGTTCAATCACATCTCAGCATCTCAGCAACCAGACGGGATGTCTATTGGTTTCCCATCAAAGCGCAGAATTAACTTTCAAACCTTGACTCATGCACACAAGTGTATCTACAAAGAGGCACCCACCTACCTCAATACCTGTCCCTCCCAGAAAGCCCTGGTGTGCATGCTAAGATCTAGCACTAGTATCTTTTTTTTAAAATTGTTTTTATTAGGTTTTATTACAAAAAGGTCACAAAAAAGTAGTAGAAAACCAGGTGAAAAATAAACATATCTTTGCCAAACATAATTAAAGCAGTTATACTCCGAAATCGTGTTTCAACATAAATCTCATAGACTTTCCAACCTCAGTTTGTGTGCAGTTGAAGTGACCATATACATTTGAAACTCCCTTACCCTCCTCCCGTCCTCCCTCCCACGTCCCCCCAAGACTAGGTTTACATCTGATGAGGATTGTGTTATCCAGCATTTGGTAAGTTGCGTTGCAGGTTTTAGGGGACCATCTTGTAGGGGAGCTTGTCTTTTTACATCTCCATCTTGAATTGGGTTACATGTTAGAGAGTGTCATTTTACAGTGTGGTGTTATGCAATTGGCCATTGACTGGTTCATTTCCGGAACATATCATTGCATATTAGTGTATTGTTCCTGGCATGTATTTATTGAGGAACTCCATCCACAAAGTGTCCCATTGTGTGGATTTCCCATGTAAGGATGATGTTATTTTTTCCATGGTGCATATATCGGATACTACGTTTACCCATTCTTTCTCGGTCGGGAGTGTGGTGGATTTCCATTTTGTGGCTAGCAGGGCCCATGCAGCTAGCAGCAGCTGCATGACCAGACCTTTGACCCTCCTCCACTCATCCTCAAATTTTCTGAGACCAAACAAGATGAGAAAGGGGTCTGCTGTCCTCTGAATCCCATCAAGGTCCCTGATCCACCCCAGTAACTCACCCCAGTATACCTTGATTCGGGGGCAGCCCCACCACATGTGCCAGTAGTCTGCCATGTATCCAAATCCTCACCAACATAGTGGACTGGAAGATTGATAAATATTGGAGAGTCTGTGTGGGTCATATTGCCATCGATTTAATAGTTTAATTGTGTGTAGTTTGTATTGGCATGGGATTGAAGTTTTAGGTGCTGCTCAACACATCCTTCCCCACGTCTCTGGATCAATATTTTCCCCTATGACTCTTTCTCATTTTATTCAGAGGGGCTCTGTTGTTCCCTTTCCCGCTTCTATCAGTGTTTTGTATAGGACCAATATCAGTCGCTTCATTTCTGTCCTGGAGTTCAATAGGGATTCAAAGGGGGCGAGTTCTCTCCTCAATTTATCTTTCCACTTGGGTTTCATCAGGACACCTTTGATCTGCAGGAAATGGAATGCGGACAGTACGCCTATTCCCAAGGCCTCCTCTAGTTCTGGAAGCGTGATATATGAATCTTTTTTCAGGAGCTGTCCTACCCTTTCTAAACCCGCTTCGTACCAGGATTGAAATCTATCTACATTGGGAATATGATTGTTAATGCCCGGGGACCACAGATGGCTCAGTGGTGACGGCCATGTGGTGATGTTCTTCATCTCCATGCCATCTCGCCATATTTCCCATATGGTTTCTAAAATCATGTGTGCTTTTGACCTCTTCAGTACTCTCCTCCTTGGGGCCCACAGCCAGTCAGAGACCGTCGCTGGGGATAGGTAGTGGTTGTCCATCGAGACCCATTGGGTTTATTTTTGGCTACGGAGTTGAGGGATGAGTACTCGTAATTGGGCTGCTTCATAATATTTTCGAATGTCTGGGAGACCCACCCCACCTTTGCCTTTGGGTAGTGTCAGGTTATTATATGCAATTCTACTTTTTTCCCCTTGCCATAGGAACCTTACAATCGCCTTCTTGACTTCCAAGAAGAAGTGTCTTGGCATCTTGATGGGGAGCATTTGGAAGGGGTATAGAAACTGCGGGAGACAGGTCATTTTATTCCAAGGTCAGCATGGAAATTTTGGAGGAGCATTGGGAAATTGGCTTCATACAGATCTTCTAATTTTCTTGTGACTGTTATACCTAGATACTTTAGCTTATTATGTTCTATCGTGAGACCTTGCGGGGAATATCTATCATTGTTCGTTTCTGCAGATCCCTGCAGGGGGAAGAGTATCGATTTAGTTTTTATTAACTTTGAACCCTGATATGTTGCCGTATTCCTCTAGGAGGCGCAGTGCTCTGGGGATAGATGTGCTTGGATTTGTCACATGGAGGAGCATATCATCAGCGTACAGTGCCACCTTGTACTCCACTTGCCCCAATCGCATTCCCTCAACCTGGGTGTCTTCTCTCATCTTCTGGGCCAGTGGCTCTACCGGGAGAGCAAAAAGGATGGCTGAAAGGGGGCATCCCTTCCGGTTGCCCCGCTTTAGCTCAAACCATCTTTAGTATTCCCCGTTAACAAATACAGAGGCCTTGGGTGCTGTGTATACTGCTCGAATTCCCCTTCTAAATTTTGTCCCTATCCCCACTGTGCGGAGGACAGCTGCCAGGAAATCCCATTCGACCCTGTAAAAAGCTTTTTCAGCATCTATAGAGCGTAGGGCAGGCTCGTTATTCATATCTTGGGAGGCTGCGACCAGGTGGAGGGTCTTGCGCATGGTGTCAGCTCCTTGTCTCCCGATTATGAATCCCACCTGGTCAGAGTGGCTGAGATGGGGCATGAGGGTCTCCAGTCTAGCTGCCAATACTCTTGTGTAGATTTTGGCATCCACATTGAGGAGAGATATAGGGCGATACGACCCGCATTGTTTGGGGTCTCTACCTTCTTTGGGAATGACTGTTATAATCACGCAAACAAAGGAGTCAGGAGCTCTTCCTGATTCCAGAATTTCATTAAATAGTTCGACCAGAAATGGTGTAAGGTGGGCGCTAAAGGTTTTATAGAAGCCAGCTGTGTATCCATCATCTCCTGGAGATTTGCCCAATGTCAATCTTTTAATCGCATTCTGTATTTCTTCCTCTGTTATGGGGGATTCTAGGTGGGCCGAGTCCATATCCCCCACCCTGGGGAGGTTAATATCAGCAAGGTAATTTTCTGTCGCACTCGAGTCTGGGTCTGCCTCCGAGGTGTATAACTGTAGAAATTAGCGAATGCTTCGGAGATGGAAGGTTTGCTTGACACCTGATCTGGCCTTTCATTGGTTATCTCTGTCACCCTGCGCTCTGCTTGTTGCGTTCTGAGGCTGGCTGCTAGTAATGCACCAGCTTTATCGCCCTTTTCATAAAATGTTTGTTTTAGGAGATGCAGCCTACACACTATCTGGCCATGTTCTAATTGGCAGAGTTCTTCTTGTTTCTTTTTTGCCTCTTGAATCTTGTCAGGGTCTATAGTATCCCCTTCCATGGCTTCCATATCTACGTGACATATATCCTCCCTGAGTCTATTTTCAATTAGAGTTCTTTCCCTTTTCTTCCGGGCCCCCTCCCTTATGAGAACACCCCTCCAGGTTGCTTTGGCTGCCTTCCATACCCCCTGTTTGGAGACCTCCCCAGTGTTGTTGATTTTGAAGTATTCTTCTATCTCTGTTTCCAATTCGGTTTTAAAGACTGAGTCTCTCCATAAGGCCTCATTGCATCTCCATTTCCCACCTCTGACCGGTAGATGTTCCCACTGTGTGCCGACTATGACCATGTCCTGATCGGACCATGTAATTGGAGCGATCTCTGTGTGTGTGTTGCAACGTTGTATAACTCATGTGAAAGGTAAATATAATCGATTTGGTTGAAGGTCTTGTGTGGGGCTGAATGGAAAGTGTAGCCTCTTACATCTGGGTGCATCCCCCTCCATACATCATCCAACACATACACTTTCATCAACTTCGCAAACTCGTTACGGTGCCCTTTTATTCCATCATCAGAGGCTGGGTTGCCTGCTTTCCGATCCAAGTAGTGATCTGCCCATAAATTGAAGCCCCACCCCCCAGGATAATGTGCCCTGTGGCTTCAATCATTATTTTGGGGACATTTCTAGAGAGGAATCTGAGTTGACCCACATTAGGAGAGTAAATTGTGGCTATCGTCACCTCCATGTTTCCAATGGATCCCACTACTAGTATAGCTCGACCGTCTGTGTCAGACCAAGTTATGGTAACATGAAAATTGATTCCCTTTCTAATGAGGATTCTCACTCCTCCCTTACGAAGCGCTCCAGAGCCCCAAAATTCTATGCCAGTGCATTTCCCCAGCATCGATCTCTCATCTCCTTTCATGTATTTGGTCTCTTGTAGGAGAAGGACTCGATTTTGTCTCTCCGAAATTCTCTCAAAACTAGCGACCTCTTGGTTGGTGAGTTGAGCCCTTTAACATTAAGCTTCCCCACCCTTATGGAGCCCCATTTGCCTAATTCAGCGTTAGCCATCTTTATACAGTATTAGGATATACAAAATATTAGGCCGCAACCACCTATATTCCATCTCTTCAGCAAACCTCAGTACATTACCCCCATCGTCTGTCATCGAGGACTTTGTTTTTGTCTTTACCCCTACCTTGTCTTGTACCCATTCCTCCCTCCCTCCCCTCATCTGGCTGCGTTCGATCGGATCCAGTTGAAAGCACTGATCCAGCAATGAACCACCTGCAGAGACGGTTACCTCATGGTCCCTTTGCTAAAATAACATCAACGTAACATTGAGCCACCACTTCCTCCCCCCCGTTCAAACCTTAAGTTTCAAAAACAAAACGTGAACCTCCCTGCAGGACCAAATACATTCAGTATTCGTGTAGCCGATTTAACGCTAAGTCATTGTTTCTGATAAGGTTTACTTGTCCCACTCTAGGGAAATGTTGACTCTCTGATATTTTCTCGATCCCTTCACTCTCTGTCTCTTTGGGCCTTGGATTCGCCATTCTCTTCCATCCTTCTTTGATGCATCTTGATTGTCCCTTTGTTCGCGTGTTTCTACAAGTTTGGATATGCATTCCTTTATATCCCTCTCTGATTGTAGCCTAATCTTTGTGCTGTTATGTTCAAAGGAGAGGGAGAAGGGGTATCCCCATCTGTATCGAGTGTCTCGTTCCTTCAACCATTTCGTCAGAGGGCCACACATCCTCCTAAGAGCTAGTGTCATGGAGGACAGGTCCTGGTATATTGTTATTTGTGCTCCACTGAGAGTGATCACGCCTCCCCGCCTCGCTTTTTCTAGAATCCTGGCCTTGTCCTGGTATCGGTGGAAGCGGGCAAGGACCAATCTTGGACCTCCTGGTGGACCTCCTGCTCTGTGGATCAGTTCGGTCTTAGGTTTGTTGATTGCATCGTCAGCAGCCAGAAGCTTAATGATGTCGTGAAGCGTTTTCTTTAAGTCATCTTCTGTTTCACCCTCCTGTTCCGGAATGCCAAAGAAGCGTAAATTGTTGCGTCTTTCTCAATTTTCCAAATCGTCCATTTTTAACCTATATTCTTCCTCCCTCAACTCAAGGTCTGTTATTCTGTGTTCCAACTGTGTTGCCAAGGTATCTATTGAGGCTTGATTATTTTCTCCCCCATCAAACCTGTCCTCAATCTTGTCCAGGCGTTGAGTAATCCTGTCAATTTTGCCACCTATGTGGCCCCCATGCTCTTTATTTCAGTTAACAGGGCCGCAATGTCACCTTTTGTGGCTGCCGTCTCGCCATGCACTGTTGCCTCGGTTGCCTTCTTGGGATCGCCGGCACGTTGAGCGGGAGGAGCGTAGGCGAAAGTGGCCAGCTTTTATTTTGCATGCATATATTCAGGCTACTAATCCGCGATCTCTGTTGGAGGTTCCGCGTGGTTGGAGTGTCGGGGCTTTATGCCGGGGTCGGGTCGTCGACGTTTCGCTTCCAGGCTGCTCTTTCCGCTCCCTCGTAGCAGGTTTGCTATGCTGCCATTGTCGGGAGTGGCCTTTGTAGACTGCATGATCCTTTGATTAGAGGAAGAACTGTGTCATGTTTCTGTGATATTGGCTCTGATATCTGGCCTCTGTACACAGGTGTTCCATTGTCTTCTTTTTTTGTCACTATGCCCCTTGTGTGTGGTGTCTTGGTCTCAGTTCGAGGTGTCCTCTGCTTGATTCAGGGGGCATATGCGAAATGTCCAGGAGCTATGGGCTAGTCTGGATGACCCGACCTTCCTTTCAGTTATATTGCCATATTATCATCTCCCAGCGTTCGCGAGGCAACGCTATGATTGAGCGGTGTCAGAGCCAATATTTTGCAGTGAGGGAGATAGGAGGATGCGGTTCTGGTCGCTGGAATGTTGAGGTCCTGGGGGGTATGCGGAGCTCTATTGGAAGTAAGTGCTTGTTTATAGAAGCTTACATCGCTTCCCCCGCGGAGGGTTTGCACAATTGCCGTGTAATGGTATTGATTCTTGGTCACGCGGGAGACCGTGCTCCGAGACTAACTGCGGAGACCTTATTTTGGGGCCTCCTACGCACCAACGCTCTTTCCGCGTGCGTTGGTGCTCGCTCAGGCGCTGGCCTCCCTCTGATCAGTTGTGTCGCTTCCGGGTATAGCGGAGCAGTAACTCGGCTCCGAGCAACCTGCTCCAGGGTGTACTGGCCCAGGGGACTCCAGGGACGGCAGCGCCGAATGCCACTAGGGTGCGGGGGCACTCCTGTCCCTGCTCCGTAGGAGTGCGCCACACTCACCCCTTCGCTCTTGGGTCCTGAGCGTTTGTTCTCGGCTGCTGGGTTCCCGATGTTCTGCTGGTCTGCCAACTCGCCCTCGATCACCTCGTTTATAGAGCGGGGGCCCTCACATTCACCTCCAGGCTCAGTTCTCTGCCGGAGGAGGCTGCGGACCGACAATCACCAGTAGAGAGGGGCATACGTAGCATAGCTGTGTGGCTGTTGTTGGGGGACAACTTTCTCTGTGTTGCCTTGTCTGATTTTGCCCCAGATTTTGCCCAAATGGGGGGGGGGGGCTTCTGACGTTGTTCCGTGGAGTATTAGCTTCAGGGGGGTCAGTCAGTGGGGGCTCTCACAGTATTTCCGGACCAGAGGTGCGGAGGTCACTCGAAAGAGGAGTGTATCTGTGCGCCCCCTGGTGCCCAACCCACCAGTATCTTTTTGACTACTCCTCACTACAAAGTAAAAGGGCAGGAGGCACCAGCTTTGCGGTCACTGGACCAACACTCTCCCTGCAGCCATCAGAAATTAACAATATTACATGGCGTACCAAACGCTATGATACCCCTAGGTTTGGACGTTATATAAATGAAAAAATAAATAAATATGTAAACAAATACATACATACATACTATATATTAGTACCCAGCGAGGTGAGTGTGGCAGCCTCCCAGGCAATGAGGAGGTTCAGAAAAGGGTCTTTATCACACCGGAAAAGACCCTGCTCTAAGCGGGAGACCACCATCTTCCCTTGCTCGGTAGCAGTTAAGCGCGCTCCCCCTGCATCCCCTGCCCCTTCCTCCCCATCCCTAGTCCCCATTTTGACATCTTAAAGCTCTCCTAACCCCCAACCTACTTACCTTTTTCTGCCTCGTAACTCTTCGGCACCAGGAACATGTGTTCCCAGTGCATCCCGTTGCACAAATGGCCACCATGGGAAGGGAGAAGGGACTACCTGTAGTTCCCTTCTCCTGATCCATGTTGGCCACCCTATTTTTTTTTTTTTTCTCGAGTTGAGAAATGGTTAACACGCTGTTTTTCAACTTCAGAAAAATAAACTATTTGTACCCTCGTACACGTACAACGTGCCAGGGTACTAATAGCAATAAAATCCTCGGAGGGGGCATTACCAGACCGTTAATGCCCCCCTCCGAGGGTTCTGTTGCTTACTTGCTTTCATAACGTTTGTATATTAATCATGGATTTTATCCGCATTGTATATGTATGCATCTATGATATGATCAATTGTCTGTCTCCTTCATGTATACTGTCATCCTTTTAAATTATCTATTTTATTTGTGATTATTGCTGCTTTATGGAATTTTGTATGGCAAATAAACTTGACTTAACTTGAGCTGTCATTTCACCCAGTAGCAAGTAATCCGTAGGAATTAAAAAAAAGAAAACAGGCTTATGAATGAAATCATTTAGTGTCTACTATTGTCATGTCTGTTTTAAGTGTTTTTTTTTTGCAAAGATAATGTAAAGACTATTAGTGGTATATTATCATTGTTTTGTTTATAAATAGAAGCTAAAGGTATGTAGTAATATATGAGACCATTTATTGGGATCATTTGGACGAAGTATGTAAAAGTTGCAATGTTAAAAATGTCTGAATGGGGAACATTTCTACTTATAGAAAAGCCAAAGATGGTGGCTTTGTCAATGCTTATTTTTTAACCATATGATCGTCTGACAGGCATAAGAGATGTACGGCGTGTGCTGTCTCTTCAGCACGGCATGTTTTTTTTCTGCAGCAGCTGCATGACCTGCACTTATAAGGCTCAGGCTTCAGGAGTTTATCTTAAAACCAGGACGTGATTTTTTTTTTTTTTTTTTTGCAGAAGCTTGTTAGGCAGGGCTGGAAGTGTAATATAAATCATTGGTACGTCATACCACTAGTTGATAGGTTCTTTAAAGAGCGTACCTTTAGGCACACAAATAGCACCTTGGGCGCATTTTCTTTCGCCCAAGCAAATACAGAACCGGCTGTGCTCGGATGATCTAGAGTTGCCCATTTAGACGCCAAGGCCACAGGCCAGGCTAAGAGACACACAGCGTCTGTGGCCCTGCAGGCAGCACGTTAATGACCTCCGGGACACGTTTCCTTTGTTGTCAGCAGCAGAGACTTTCCTATGTGTGATAGGACATTCCCCGGCGAATGATCTGGAAAAGCACCACAAGCCAGCACATCAGTGAGGGTAAAGCAATAAATCTCTCTTTCAAAAATGTGTTTATATCCATGTCTACTGTTTTGACGTGCAAACGAAGAGAAATGTGTCCTTTCATGTCTACATTCAGAGTTCTTATCGTTTACAAAGAAGTCGAAGTTGGAAACAAAGACGCTGCATACCTAATTGAGTATATTGCACAACGTATTTTATTGTTGTCTTAAAATGCTGAAAGTATAGAGTGCTGTTAAATAGGAGACTTTTCAGATTTGCATTATTTTTTCATTCTGTGACTTAGGGTGATATTTATTTGGCCTAACGTGTTTCTATAAAGAATTACAAGCTGTCATGTTTCTGTACTATGCAATCTCTTTATTTTGCAAGTAAAATCTATAGGACAGAATTATTATAGGCCTTGAAATCTAAAGTTAAATATGTGTACCAAGTAAAGTTTGGAAGGTGTGTGATCACATGCCTAATTATCAAAGTTGGTTAACATCCCTGCTTCACTGTTTTGCCAAAGTGTGTTATCCTGAGCAAGTTAACTTCACTGTGATATAGATGAAAAAATGCAGTTTTTATAACACGCCATTTGAAAAAAGACATCCTTATGAATGGGCAGATTGAATGATGGTAGGGATGATATGGTCTACCATCGTGATCCTCTGTTATTGGCCCCCAATGCTGTCACCTAGAATTGCATTATTTTTGCAATGGCACTCTCTTAGTTCCACATCACTTGATTTGACAGAGAAATATAGAGTGATATACACTCTCATCTGTCAGTCCTGCAATTGATCTTCTAGCATGGCGGACTAACTGTGACAGAATCAAAATGCATTTAATCCCATGTTGCAGCCAGTCACCAATAATGCTTGGGCCATCCAGAGTCGTGCCCCACATGAGCATTATGTTATTTCCTATGGCCATTCCCACCCAGTATCTGCCCAAAATAGATCCTGTTGCCATCTCTTTAAGCTGCCTCTATAAACCAGTAACATCCAACTTTGGCCTTGCAGTGTTATTTCTATGTAGTCTGCTGGAAGTTAATTGCTCGACTGAAGCTGTGAATGAACTACTGGTGTGATAAAAATGGCTTAACCAACCACATGATTTATACTGTTGCTTGCACTGGGGTCCTGCTTAAACAAGCAATCCCGAAGTCAGCAGTTTCGGTTTGTGTATAGGCATTAGATAGGCATATGACAGGAAGTGCTATCATATACCTATGTACAAATACCATTGCCCAGCTGTTTCCATGTCTTTATGGCAGTGCCTGGCAAATACCAATTCCATGCCTATACAAAATACAAAGGTCCTCTTTACGAGTCTGGCGGTAACCCTTAAATGCAGAGGTAGCACTATCACTGCCGCATTTAAGGGTCCGCCAGATCATGGTCTTGGTGGGAAATCCGCAGCAAATTTGCTGATTTTCGGCGCTATTACCGCCGGCGGGAAATCCGCTGGTGGTAATAGCCCGAATTTGCCCCATTGAGCCCAATGGGGAATGAGGAATTCCCGAATGGGCCCAATGGCGAATGGGCACTAACCATTCCGCCAAACCTGTTATCTGGCGCTAATAGCGCCGGGGGGTTTGGCGGTAGGGCTAATAGCGCCAGTGGTAATAGCACCGGCGTTACCGCCCAACTCATGATGAGGCCCAAAGTGTTCTCTTTGCCAATGATCATATTCAATTGAAGTGATTGCAACCAGAAGATTACTGGTAACTACAAAGTGAATTGCACTTAAAGTACTGGTATCGACTTGCCCAAGTTATTGAATTTCTGTTTTGCCCAATTACTTTTATTTATATATGCATACAATTATTTATTAAGAGTAAAGATACAGGAATACTTTCAAATGAACAATACCGTTTTGGGAGGCAGATAAATACATCATCCATAGCTTCTGTCCCTCCCCTGGCCCAATACCGTAAAGGTGAAACACGTGACTCAGGATGTGGAGACAAATTAAGCTGAGGATGGCAAAATCATTGTAACAGTAACAAGCGCATGCATTAGATATGAAGCAAACATACACTCCGCATGAAGAACATGTACACTAGCTAATATATGCATTTATACACGAAGAATATTAACATAGCAAGTACAGATATGAAGAACGCTAAAATGATCATGTATAAGGTGAAGGCAACACGAACAGCATGTTAATATAGCTTGCTAACACAGAAATAAGAGCGCAATTGGGCAGCCATCTTGTTAAAAATCGAAGCCACAGCATGCTTTGACTGTGCAAAGGCCTTGCGTCCTCGGGAAAACTCAAAGAGCTGAATCCACAGAAATGCAAGCTGTGCAGTAGCTGGTAACTCGTGCCAAGGCTAGAATGAAATAAGGGTGGACCGGAACAGCAGAACAAAGACACGAGGTAACAATTCCCAAAATGCAAGTAGTATACTCCCAGATTAATTAAGGGTTTACAAGAGTACAACCAGTCTTTGTTAGCCAGGTGCAATAACACAGTAAGGCAACAGACTCCATGAAGAGTAACTCCAGAGTGTCCGTGATTGCAGCAGAAAACACAACACACATGTTGATATTAGCTAACACCTCCATAAATAGGAGGTTATTCAATTTCATACATGGTCTTCCAGCACATGATCCATGATTGGAGAACGCTGACTATTCATTAGAAGTCAACATAGATAGGACACCTACAGTATTTCCTAGATGCACACATAGACACAAGCTGCCACAGAAGGCCACATTCAAAGAGATTGCCCAGTCGCATGGCCTGAAAATAAGGGATGGTAACTTTTAATTGAACAAAGAACAGTTCATGGGCTTCTCTGCTGCTGCTCCACGTCTGGGTCATATCTTGTTGACATGTCAAGTGTCCAAGGTTGGTTAGCAATGAGCCAACCTATGAGAATCTTAAGTGTCATGTCGCCAATTACGTAGTATGCCAAACCAATCACTTGTCATAGAGGTGATGTATTTTTTATCTTATCAATATAGGGTGGGTTCCAGGTGGAGCCATCAGATATTTGTAACACAATTAAATGTTTAACCCCTGTGGAACCTACACATGACCAAACCATTAACATATTCCTGTTCCCAGTAGGCTTAATAAACTAACATGATGTGATGTCATTGATGACATGTTTTTAGTACTTAAGCAATTGTTTTTCAGTAACACGTTGAGAGTGACAAGATATCAATGCTTGTATGCTGTCCCCATTTTGTTTTGAGGATAATAAAGGTGGATGTGGCCTTTCACTTTGTCTACTCCAACATTCAGTGCGGTTTGGACTGACTATAATTCCTCTGGGTCTATTTGGGACTGTGAGACCACCTTAACATATGCTTGCAGAGTACGGTTGGCTAAGAGCTGCGGTGGGGACCTGTAGAGAGTGGGATCACGTGCAACAGAGAAGGGTCAACAGGCACCCCCTTGGAGAGAGGTCCTGTCCGGTGCCAGCAGGCCACCCGTAGGGTGTGGTGGGAGGCAGGCTGATAGGGGAAATGCAACGCCGATGACCTTCAGCAGATCTGTAGATGTAAGTATGAACTAGGCATGGCAAACCTGGGGAGGAGTTTTTTTATGTTATGGGTTTGGGAAGAAATAAGAGATTGAAAAAGAGAGATCTTCCGACAAGGTTTGGAAAAGAGCACATGGTAAACCTTGTAACGGGGCAGTAATAATAGAGATGGATACCTCATAGATAGTGAGAAGACAGCTGCACTGTATTTTTTTGTGTCGTGATTGCTGACGTTAGCCTCATGTTGTGAGATAATTTAGCCCTTTTAGAAGTGTTTTTATTTGTGTAGTTGTGAAGGACGTAAAGAGGTGGTGTGGACTGAGGAGTGGGGTCCGGTGTGGGAGCAGCGAGGTGGGGCTGCTCAGAGCATGAGCAGCATTTGTGTTGCTGCTCATAAGGATTGGGTGATGTAGGAGACATGGTCTTGCAGAGAGATGCAGAAGTATTCATTTTTGGGGAAGTCTTGTTGTGAAAGGGGTGTAACAGAGGAAAAAAGGTGAGCGAGAATTGAAGTAGAGTTTGGTGAGTCTTGATAAATTGCGTTGTGAACTAGTACTATGGGGACACTCCAATTATTGATTTATGTAAGGCATTACCCTGATATAATGACAAACTTATTGAATATCACACAGAATGAGTTAAAGACACGGCAGACAACAAGTTTATGCCCTGGCCACAAGAAGGCACTCATTCGAAGGCGGTACTTCAACATAGGTACACGTATGTACGCAGAACATTGTGGGGGTGGCACTACGTATTTCATCGAAAGGGGAGGTAGAGGAAGATGGAGGAGACACTGGCTAGTTGGTTACCGGGTTAGGTAACTGTGTGCCAAAGAAGGTCAGGAGGACATTCTCAAAAAAAAGGGGTGCAATGACAGATTTGGCAAATAGGCGCCTGCCGGGAGAGAGAGGCAGATTACAGGTAATCCCAATGGCTGCGGTGACGGCCGCTACCCAGAGTACCACCCACATTCTGACACACACAAACATAGTCCTCGCAGCATGGGGGAGATATACTCAGACAGAAAGGCAAGAAATAAACTGTATTTCAGAAGGACGGGAGATAGAGCAGTGGAAGGGATAGTGTCAGGCAAACTACATGAATGCATGTCAGAGACTGTCAAAACACAACAAGACGTTTTCAGGGAATGTGCACCAGGGAAGGACATTGACGTGCCCACATATAAAGAAGGTGGTCAGTGGCAGCATGACTTGATAGTGTTTCAAGGAAAAGAGCACAGTATGGTGAATTACAATCGTGGTGTTGGCTCTAAGAAGAATGAAGATAATTCCATCAGAGTGAGAGTGGCCTATGCCACCTGGAAATGACCTACAGCTACAGCCCATGGCATCCATAGAAGATGACTGACATGTGGCAGAGGGCCCACAGCTTAAAATGATGAAGATAATCCAACATAAGAGCAAGAAGGAGGGTCAAAGGAAATGTGAGCATTTCCTACAGACCAGAAAGTGGAGGATGAACAAATAATGCAACATATCAATGCAGAGAAAGAGCAAGCCAATGGTATAAGCACCTGCCAGCGATGGCTTGGTGGCCCACAGCCAAAGAGGGCTGGCAGGAGCATGTGGACATTTGTGTGACTTATTGGAAGAAAAAATAGACAGAAGGGCCCAAGAAGGAGTAGATGGATGTGAAAGGCACACAGTGAGATGACTGGCTGTCTTTTTTTCTCCATGACCTATGACTGAGGGAGTGCTCAGCGACCAGGTATTCACCACATGAGATGCTATTTGATAGAAATATGCCAAGTACTGACAAGTTGTTGCTGACACTGACTGTGGGTGCGCCTAAGGACTGGGAGGTACTAGAGGCTAACTATATACTGGAAAGTAAGACACAAATTGACTTGGACAGTGCACACGGACATAACGGACACATGACGGAGGTCATGCTGGATTTTAGAGTGACAGGGATGCTCAGAGATAGAAAGAATGGGAAATGTAATTATTACTGTTTTTGTTGTTTTAGATGCATCCTAGCTAACAACTGAGGGGAGTGTTTATGCAGTCAATGCAGGAATGAATGGCTTTAGATGAGTTTGGACATACATTAGGGCCCTTGTCTTGATAATGTTTTTGAATTTTGCTAACTTATTGAGTGTGTTTATAACAGAATAGTTTTATTGTAGTATGATATATGTAGTGGTTCAGAGATTGCAACTAGGCAGGTTTTTGGACAGCAATTATAGTGGATCATAGGAAAAAAGAAGAGAAAAAATGGGCATGTTACCAACTCGGATACTGCATTTTATTTTGGTTTCTTTGAGGCCCATCTGATGCGATGTGACTGGCCTACATCTGAACACCCGTGTCAAGCGAGGTTGCAGATCTGTGGAGTGCGTGACACCTCAGGCTGCCCGGGCTGGCTCATGAGTCCCTCCTGAGAAGTACACATCTGATGGCACTGCTGAATTGAATCCGCTGGGCCATATGAAGCCTCACATATATGACAGACAAATAATTTCACAACTGTGGCTGTACTCCCCCATTTCCTCTGAAATTGACCTATTTGTTATTATACGTGCTGTTTTACAGGTGGAGAATGGGTTTAGCCACTTTATTTGTATATAAGGGTGAACCAGGCCTTGGGGGTGGGGGGGGGGCAGTAATCAGCACTCCCATGTACTGGCTGGTTTGAATTACAGGCCATTTCTCTCTACTTTTGGTCTCCTGTGTATTATGTGTGTCTGAGTGCCTGTGCGATCCGGGGGAGCAGGATGAGCCTGTAGAAATGGGCATGGGAGGGCCCACACTGACAGGGAAGACTGGTTTTAGCTGGTGTCTGCCCTTGTAGTTTCATCATCAGTGATGCCTAAGCAACCCCTTTGAAAAGGGTCCCACTGTACAAAAATGTATCTCCTGGAGCAGCCAGGGTAGAATAGTTGTTTAATCCCTGTAGGGATGTCACACTTGAGACATCATATGATATATTTGGATTGCAGGAAGTTTGGCTGCTGGAGGCACGTAGGTTGGATGGATTTAGCTTGTTCTTAAATGAGGCAGCAAGTGAGGGCGTGGGTCGTCGTAGCATTGTTTTAATCAATATGTATTGGAATGTGTATCGAACCACTGAAGAACCTATTTAACAGTCTGAATGAATGGCTTTCTGATTGGTTTAACCAAGGTGGCTCACGTGAGTGGTTTTAACGGGGGGTCTACATTGTACTATAGAGGATCATGATAAGCCCCACAAATGTGTCTGTGAATAATCAGGTAGGGCTTTGGTTGAGTATGAGGATAACGCTTTGGTCCTTAATAGAGGGTCTGTTGTCTCTACGTCCTGTTGGCGGTTGTGGTCAGAAGTTATGTCCATTTGGTCACTTTTCAAATGGAATGGGAACACTCCAGGGACTATGTAGGGAAGACTATGTGGAATAGAGGCTCCTATAGTTCGATTATTGTATCGGAGAGCATACTGCCTGCTGTTGGACAAGTGGAGATTACAAAGTGCTCAGTTAGTGACCAGGCTTATCTTTCAGTGTAAATGCCACCATGCACAAATTCGGCATGCATTACTGATGATTAGATACTTAGGTTCACCTTTCCTTTACACTTGTTCTTTCATCACTGCTCCTTCTTGTCTTAAATCACACTTGAGGTGATAATTTGGATCTTTGTGCATGATCCTCCGTAACCCCTTCTGGCAATGCTAGCTCTGTTTCACATGGTAACATACAACCTATGTCTATACATGGGACATGTTTTTTTCAAATCGTCTAATCAAGCACTGGAATTAATGGGACCGTAGTTGGTCCATCAACTTTTCTCATCTTTTTATTTTATACTTTTCCTTAGGGGCTGTACAGAGACAGTTTTTTCCTGACGAAGGTGGCTTTACATTCCTTTTTCCACTGAAACACCATTTGGGCCGCTTACGCATTTTTACCACATTGCACATTAGCTGTGGATACTATTGTAGCGAAAGGCACTTCACGCTACCAATAAACCGCTGGATCCAGGTTCAATAGCAGCGGTCGGCGTAGACTCTATTTACTTTGGTCTCCTTCTTCAGACTTTTGCTGACATGTAATTGCCAGCCTACCACCTAAGGACTTTATTAATCTTGGTTTCCTTTTACAGCTTTTTACTGACATTCAACAATCCATGACGCATTTACTGTTCTTCCACTAAGATGTGGGTTGCTTTGAAGCCACTGGCATTAACGGATGTGAAATGCATACATACAGATTAAAGTTAGCTATGGCCAGGTAATCAGGTGGATTGTGCTTCGGCACCTTTATTGTAATTTGTGCCAGAGTGGCCTCGCACATGTATGTTAATTTGTGTCTGTAGCACTCTATTAATGTATATTGATGTGCTGTATTTATTTTTCCACACACTTCAAGTTTGAGCTTTTCTTGTTGCATATTGCTCTGTTGCTGCTCCACAGTAGCAAACTGCTATTACCAACACTGTATTATTTTATGTGTTTAATCTACAATTTATTTATGCATTTCAAGTCCAAGTGTTTACACATTAATTCTTGTCTTTCTCATTAAGAAAACATTACAGAGAATAACATCTCTTTCCTTCCCTTTTACTTTTCTGTTTCTTTAGTGATTTAATGTTATAATATAGATCAGTAAGTTTCAAATTAGTACATGTCCCACGTATATGATGAATTATGTGATTAAATCACATAGCACTCTTTAATGCTGAATAATTTTCCAAATCAATTTGAAATTAGTTCACACAAGAACACTTTGTTGTTGTTTATGTCTGATTGGTTTAACCAAGGTGGCTCAACGTGGGTGGTTTTAATGGGAGGTCTACATTGTACTATAGAGGATCATGATAAGCCCCACAAATGTGTCTGTGAACGATCAGGTAGGGCTTTGGTTGAGAATGGGGATACAGCTTTGGTCCTTAATAGAGGTTCCATTGTCTCTAGGCTCTGTGGCGGGCTGTTGTGGTCAGAGGTTATGTCCATTTGTTCACTGTTCAAATGGAATGGGAACACTCTAGGGACTATGTAGGGAAGACTATGTGGAATAGAGGGTCCTGTAGTTCTATATGTGTATGTCTCGGAGAGCATACTGCCTGCTGTTGGAAAAGTGGAGATTACGAAGTGCTCAGTTAGTGGCCAGGCTTATCTTTCAGTGTAAATGCCTTTTAGGTTGAATTCAGCAGTTTCTAGAGTGGGCTTGAGAATTTCCAGGCAAATCAGCAAAAAGCAGAATGAGCTGGTCTCAATATATGATTTCTACTCTGAATATTAGAATGGGAGAGATGTGGAATAGTGTCGGCCCTAGTTGGGATCATTATGATCTGTGTAGCTTCCTGGGCGACTTTCAGAGAAAATGGATGCTGCAGTGTCTGGAATTTGCAATAAGTCACAGAAGGGCTTTTCATGTAGAGTTTGACCAGGTTGTGTAGGAAGGAAAAATGAGGCTGAAGAGAGATATTCGAGAGCTCAAAACGGAAGATAAAAATACTGTAGAAAGAAGGCTGACAATAAAAAAGCTGAAACATCAATTTTAGAATTGGGTTAAATTCTATCATTAAAGACTGGACGATATAGCAGCTCAAAATATGCAGGTATTTGTAAATAAATGTAATGGTACCATGTTTTGGAAAGCAGTTAATAAGGTGAATGGTACTAGTAGGGCGGTTGAGGAAGCTATGGATAGCGTTATACTGGAGACTGTATGGAATGATTATGTAATAGGGAAGTTTTACACAAAAGAAAACTTACACGGTATGACTTTTTCAAACAAGAACTGCAGATGTGGGAGGGTACTTTCGGCTCCAATGAAAATGAACAGCTGATAAAGAGATCTCAGTGGTCAAGGACGGCGGGCCGGATGGTGTTCTAAATCTGATATTTAAATCTGAAGCTAAACTACAGCCCAAAGTATTGTTTGAAGTGTTCAAGGCAGTAACCTGAAAGGGGGTGATTCCCGAGTCCTGACGGGGGGGCATATGTGATTCAAATATTTAGAAAAGGTGATGTAAGATCTCCAGGGAACTACTGTACTATAGCCATAATGGACTCTTCGTATAAACTGTTTGCTGACTTGCTACTGAAGGACATTATAACCTGGGCTCAAAAAGTGAATAAGCCAACTAACAGGGTAATTCATAGAATTTCGCAGAAAAGTGTCGCAAGCGGCTGGCGCAGAGTGTCCGCGTGCGATTGTCTGCGCCAGGCACGTGCGCTAAAACCGATTTCTGCGCACAGCGTATTCATGGATTTTAGGCTCCCAAACCAGCCGTGGCGCAGAGTATCGCAGCGACCCTGCAGCAGCGCCAGTAACGCCCCCAAGAACGCCCTCGCGCAAGGAAAATCCATCAAAATTGCTAAATCATCGCAAAGGGCTGCGCTAACCCTGGACCAGTATACAGGGCTGCCAAACAAGGAACGCAAAGCGGGTAACGTGCATATCAGGGGTACGCGTGAAGTTTTACACGCGATTAGCTAGGGTACGTGTATTTCAGGGGTGTGCGGGAAGTTCCACACGCGAATAGCCTGGGCGCGTGTTTTTTTTAGGGGTGCGCGGGAAGTTCCACACGCGAATAGCCTGGGCGCGTGTATTTCAGGGGTGCGCGGGAACTTTTACACGCGATTTCAGCAGAGTACGTGTATTTCAGGGGTGCGCGGGAAGTTCCACACGCGATTAGGCTGGGTGGGTCCTCACAGGTGTTCCCTGTACACCCTCGACGGCCCCTGCAGGCAGCCCACAAAACAGGGGACTACCCTGCACACCTGCTCATGTCCCCCTGCACCCCCACCCCCCAGCAGTGCAGGGGCAGCCTCCACCAGGCCCCCACCCATGTCTCCCACCACCCCCACCCCCCAGCAGTGCAGGGGCACCCTCCACCAGGCCCCCACTCATGTCTCCCACCACCCCCACCCCCCAGCATCCAGGGGCACCCTCCACCAGGCCCCCACTCATGTCTCCCACCACCCCCACCCCCCAGCAGTGCAGGGGTACCCTCCACCAGGCCCCCACTCATGTCTCCCACCACCCCACCCCCCAGCATCCAGGGGCACTCTCCACCAGGCCCCCACCCATGTCTCCCACCACCCCCACCCCCCAGCAGTGCAGGGGCACCCTCCACCAGGCCCCCACTCATGTCTCCCACCACCCCCACCCCCCAGCATCCAGGGGCACTCTCCACCAGGCCCCCACTCATGTCTCCCACCACCCCCACCCCCCAGCAGTGCAGGGGCACCTTCCACCAGGCCCCCACTCATGTCTCCCACCACCCCCACCCCCCACCATCCAGGGGCACCCTCCACCACACCCCCACTCATGTCTCCCACCACCCCCACCCCCCAGCAGTGCAGGGGCAGCCCCCACCAGGCCCCCACTCATGTCTCCCACCACTCTCACCCCCCCAGCCACCAGGGTCACCCTCCACCAGGCCCCCACCCATGTCTCCCACCACCCCCACCCCCCAGTCACCAGGGGCACCCTCCACCAGGCCCCCACTCATGTCTCCCAGCGTGCTACGTGTATTTTAGGGGTGCGCGGGAAGTTCCACACGCGAATAGCCTGGGCGCGTGTATTTCAGGGGTGCGCGGGAAGTTCCACACGCGAATAGCCTGGGCGCGTGTATTTCAGGGGTGCGCGGGAAGTTTCACACGCGATTTCAGCAGGGTACGTGTATTTCAGGGGTGCGCGGGAAGTTCCACACGCGAATAGCCTGGGCGCGTGCATTACAGGGGTGCGCGGGAAGTTTTACACGCAATTTCAGCAGGGTACGTGTATTCCAGGGGTGCGCGGGAAGTTCCACACGCGAATAGCCTAGGCGCGTGTATTTCAGGGGTGCGCGGGAACTTTTACACGCGATTTCAGCAGGGTACGTGTATTTCAGGGGTGCGCTGGAAGTTCCACACGCCATTAGGCTGGGTGGGTCCTCACAGGTGTTCCCTGTACACCCTCGACGGCCCCTGCAGGCAGCCCACAAAACAGGGGACTACCCTGCACACCTGCTCATGTCCCCCTGCACCCCCACCCCCCAGCAGTGCAGGGGCAGCCTCCACCAGGCCCCTACCCATGTCTCCCACCACCCCCACCCCCCAGCAGTGCAGGGGCACCCTCCACCAGGCCCCCACCCATGTCTCCCACCACCCCCACCCCCCAGCAGTGCAGGGGCACCCTCCACCAGGCCCCCACTCATGTCCCCACCACCCCCACCCCCCAGCACTGTGGGGCACCTGCCAGCAGGCCCCCACCCATGTCCAACTCATGTCCCCCACCACCCCCACCCCCCAGCACTGTGGGGCACCTGCCAGCAGGCCCCCACTCATGTCTCCCACCACCCCCAACCCCCAGCAGTGCAGGGGCAGCCCCCACCAGGCCCCCACTCATGTCTCCCACCACCCTCACCCCCCCAGCCACCAGGGGCACCCTCCACCAGGCCCCCACCCATGTCTCCCACCACCCCCACCCCCCAGTCACCAGGGGCACCCTCCACCAGGCCCCCACTCATGTCTCCCAGCGTGCTACGTGTATTTCAGGGGTGCGCGGGAAGTTCCACACGCGAATAGCCTGGGCGCGTGTATTTCAGGGGCGCGCGGGAAGTTCCACTTGCGAATAGCCTGGGCACGTGTATTTCAGGGGTGCGCGGGAAGTTTTACACGCAATTTCAGCAGGGTACGTGTATTTCAGGGGTGCGCGGGAAGTTTTTCACGCGATCGGGCCTGGGGGAGCGGGGTACCACTCACCGTCTGCCTTGCGTGTAGAAGAACGCGTGGCCAACACCCGCTGTGAAGTAATAGCATGTGAACCCCAACGGATGGAAAACACACGCACCGCACGAAAAGCACGTACAGAACATAAAGGCACGCGGGATCACCAAGCCCTGCCAGGGCAACACCCGTGCGCAATACGTCACAGACGCGCTTACGCTGTAAGGGCCTTTGGTCCAATGAAATCGCGTACGCGTGCTGACGCGCTCACGCGCTAAGGGCCTTTCCTCGATTTTCACGCTGACGTGCAGGATTTTCACGTGCCAAATCACTCCGTATCAAGCTGGCCACGCGAAAACACACGGAAGACCACGCTCCTGCCCAGAAGGCCGAATTACTGCCCCCCAGTGCCCCGAGCAGCCTCCCACGTGCCATCTGCTGCTGCCTGCCTGCCTGCTGCCACCGTGCCCTGCCATTTGGTGCCTGCACATCAGCCATCTGCAGGTGTCCAGTTGCTGTGTCCACCCCTGCTGGAACAGAAGACTCCCGACTCGGATAACATCGCTCCACAGCCCAGCCCCAGGACCCAGTTGCCCACCCACTCCTGCCCCTGGGGTTGCCATGTCGGGCACATCAACATCTGGCACCAGTGGCAACCCCCAGCCAGAGGGGCAGAGGGGCACCAGCTTCACTGCCACCGAAGTTGGTGTCCTGGTGGAGCAAGTCCTGGGGCAGTATGATGCCCTCTTCGGATCGTCCCGCGCCAACAAGGAAGGACGGGACAGGATCTGGGCCGACTGTGTGGTTGCCATCAACGCGGAGGGGGTGGCAACCCGCACCATCCAGAAGGTCAAGAAGCGCTGGGAAGACTTGAGGTCCAGGACCCTCATGAAGGCCCGGCGCCTCGTGGAGGGGGGCCGGGGCCGCATGAGTTCCATCCAGTTGAGGGTCCTGGAACGCGCACACCCAGCGCTCCACGCCCAGGTCCTTGAGAGGGAGACCCGTCTGGAGTTGAGCGGTAAGTGGCCAAGCATTGCTGTGTGAGACAGGGCATGTTGCAGTGTGCTAGTTGTCTGATACTTGCCTGCATGTGTGACATAGGCCATGTACGCATGTATGTGTGCAGGGACATCATGGGAATGCATGTGCGACCTGTAATGTGTGAACCGCACGGTTGTTGCATGTGTTTGAATGCGACATGGGGAGCCCTGTGCAGATTGCACACATGAGAGCATGGCAGTCTCTGTTCCTGGACATGGGTGGGGGCGAGGGATGGGTGCTGATGCCAGATACATATGTGGTATCCATGTCTGTGTGCCTGACCTGCGTGTCTGTGACTTGTGAGTGCCATGGATGCATGACACATGTCTGTGACAATGTACAGATTCACTGATGCAGCCTAGTCATCCTTGTATGCACTGTGATTGGGGTGTACGGGGCCAGATGGATGTGACTGAGGTGAAGTGTGTGCATGTGATAGGCATGACCCATGATGCATGTGAGTCCCATTACATTATATGATTCGAGAGTCCATTGGACATGCATAGAAATGTCCATGGAACGCACCATGACTGTCACTGTGTGTGTTTTGCCTGGATTGACACATGTGTTGTGGTGTGACATGATGGAAGTGTACTTTGACAGTGGCACTCATCTGCTATTGCTTCCTGTCTAGGGGACCATTGTACAGTACCCTGATGCTTGTGTTCTATGTCTCCCTCTACGCAGCGGCTAGTGAAGGAGAGGGCGGAGACGGCGCTGTGGAGCAAGGCGGCGGGGATGCCCCCACGGCTGCAGCGGAAGGGGTGGGTGAGCCCCCACAGGGGCCTGCTACGGCGGTAGACGGCGAGGAGCCATCCAGGTTGCTGGTTTCCACAGAGGAGGAGGAGGCCGCCACTGAGGCGCACATGGGGCCTGGTGGGGGCATCCCTGCTGGTGCAAGTGGTGCAGTCCAGGGGCAGGGGCAGGAGGCAGCACAGGTCACCGTGGAGGGGCCTGTGCATGTCGCTGTCCCTGAACCTGTGGGTGCACCACCTTGCACCAGCAGGGATGCCCCGTCCCAGGCCTGTCCGCAGGTAGAGGGGATGTCCATGTCACCTGACTCCCCTCCACCTGCGGACGTGGGAACCCCTGGCCGTGCGGAGAAGGTCCTGATTGGGGTCGCGATGCGCACGGCTGTGATTCGTGATGCCGTGCGTGCTTCCCGGGAGGAGCACGCACGGCATCACGAAGTGCACCGTGCCGACGTGGCCCAATTGGGATCAGCCATGTTCGGGGGTTTCCTGCATGTGTTGGCCAATGTGGCGGCCCTCTCCTCCTCTGTGCAGGCTATCCACCAGTCGTTCTCCTTGCCGTCTTCCAGCCCAGATGCCACGAGGGCCCCCTGTGGACCTGCCCCGACCAATGCAGCCAGCTCGGTGGGGATCCCATCCCTGCCACAGTCGGGAGTCAGAGATCCAGCAGGGGTGGACACCAGAGCAACTGGACCCCAGCAGATGGAGGATGTGACGGCATCATCGGGCAGGGCACGTGCATGACGGCGTCGGTGGTTTCCATCAGCCTGGATGCCGTCGTGCTGGCACAGGCAGTTGCGTCGGAGGCAGCAGCAGGCTCAACGTGGGAGGCATCATGGCTCGGGGCCATCAACATCAGGGGTGCAGGCATCGGCCGGAGGGCAGGAGAACCCTGGAATGGGAGTGGCTTCCGTGTGGGAGCGGTTGTGCCAGCGGATAGGTGCGGAGCGGCAGCGGGCAGAGGAGGAACGGCTCACGATGGTCAGGGCGGAGGACTCCATGCGGAGGGCGCTGAGGCGGGCTGAGTGCCTCGAGGGTCTTCGCAGGGAGTTTGAGCTTGACACTGCGTTATCCCTGCGGGACCTCGGGGCCAGGGAACATGCCCGCCTCCAAGCCATTGACCAGGAGTTCGATGATGCCCTGGCCCATGACAACAACCAGTGAGCCGTCCGAATAGCCCGCTGCCTTTGTATATAGTTGTATAGTTAGGGTTAGGTTTCCTTTGTTTTTTTGATTTTTTTTGGTAGCGATTGGACAATGCACCACTTTTTTGTATATAGTTCAGTTTTTAGTTAGTAGTCATAGTTAGGTTTAATTTGGTTGGGCTCATGGACCCAGGATGATCTTCTTCATGTTTCTTCGTTGGCTTATTTTTATTTTTCAGATTATTTTCTTGGACATTCATCTTGTTTTGTTTGATTTGCTTTGTGTTTTTTCTTATTTCATTTCCATTCTACATGCTGTTCAATACATTATTTTTTTTATTCTTCAATGTGTCGTATCATCTCATTGCTTTCAGGCATGTCATGTTGGGTGTTTTGTCATTCACTTGCAGCCATTGTGTGTGACAGACATGTGTTCAATTGCATTATTTTAATTGGGGGTGTAACATGTAATTGCCTTTGATATGTGGGTGGGTGTGATAGTTGGTTGGGCCTTTTGGCAGGGGAGGATGGGCATTACGGACATGATTGGGGAATCTTGGGACCCAGGTGCAGGGGGGCATGGATTGGACATGGGTGGGGGCCTGCTGGCAGGTGCCCCACAGTGCTGGGGGGTGGGGGTGGTGGGTGACATGAGTGGGGGCCTGGTGTAGGGTGCCCCTGGTGGCTGGGGTGTGGGGGTGGTGGGAGACATGAGTGGGGGCCTGGTGGAGGCTGCCCCTGCACTGCTGGGGTGTGGGGGTGGTGGGTGACATGAGTGGGGGCCTGGTGGAGGGTGCCCCTGGTGGCTGGGGTGTGGGGGTGGTGGGAGACATGAGTGGGGGCCTGGTGGAGGGTGCCCCTGGTGGCTGGGGGGTGGGGGTGGTGGGAGACATGAGTGGGAGCCTGGTGGAGGGTGCCCCTGGTGGCTGGGGGGTGGGGGTGGTGGGAGACATGAGTGGGGGCCTGGTGGAGGCTGCCCCTGCACTGCTGGGGTGTGGGGGTGGTGGGAGACATGAGTGGGGGCCTGGTGGAGGGTGCCCCTGGTGGCTGGGGGGTGGGGGTGGTGGGAGACATGAGTGGGGGCCTGGTGGAGGGTGCCCCTGGTGGCTGGGGGGTGGGGGTGGTGGGAGACATGAGTGGGGGCCTGGTGGAGGCTGCCCCTGCACTGCTGGGGTGTGGGGGTGGTGGGTGACATGAGTGGGGGCCTGGTGGAGGGTGCCCCTGTTGGCTGGGGTGTGGGGGTGGTGGGAGACATGAGTGGGGGCCTGGTGGAGGCTGCCCCTGCACTGCTGGGGTGTGGGGGTGGTGGGTGACATGAGTGGGGGCCTGGTGGAGGGTGCCCCTGGTGGCTGGGGTGTGGGGGTGGTGGGAGACATGAGTGGGGGCCTGGTGGAGGGTGCCCCTGGTGGCTGGGGGGTGGGGGTGGTGGGAGACATGAGTGGGAGCCTGGTGGAGGGTGCCCCTGGTGGCTGGGGGGTGGGGGTGGTGGGAGACATGAGTGGGGGCCTGGTGGAGGGTGCCCCTGGTGGCTGGGGGGTGGGGGTGGTGGGAGACATGAGTGGGGGCCTGGTGGAGGCTGCCCCTGCACTGCTGGGGTGTGGGGGTGGTGGGTGACATGAGTGGGGGCCTGGTGGAGGGTGCCCCTGGTGGCTGGGGTGTGGGGGTGGTGGGAGACATGAGTGGGGGCCTGGTGGAGGCTGCCCCTGCACTGCTGGGGTGTGGGGTGGTGGGTGACATGAGTGGGGGCCTGGTGGAGGGTGCCCCTGGTGGCTGGGGGGTGGTGGGAGACATGAGTGGGGGCCTGGTGGAGGATGCCCCTGGTGGCTGGGGGGTGGGGGTGGTGGGAGACATGAGTGGGAGCCTGGTGGAGGGTGCCCCTGGTGGCTGGGGGGTGGGGGTGGTGGGAGACATGAGTGGGGGCCTGGTGGAGGGTGCCCCTGGTGGCTGGGGGGTGGGGGTGGTGGGAGACATGAGTTGGACATGGGTGGGGGCCTGCTGGCAGGTGCCCCACAGTGCTGGGGGGTGGGGGTGCAAGGGGACATGAGTTGGTGTTCATTAGTTCAAGGAGACATGTGCCTTTGCTGGGGGGCATGCCCATGTTGTGTGGGCTGCCTGCGGGACATGACCAGGGATGCAGGGTAGTCCCCTGTGGTGTGGGCTGCCTGCAGGAGCCGTGGAGGGTGTACAGGGTACACCTGGGAGGACCCACACTGTCAAATCACATGTGGGACTCCCCGGCACCCCTGAAATACACGTACCGTGCAGAAATCGCGTGTAAAACTTCCCGCGCACCCCTGAAATACACGCGCCCAGGCTATTCGCGTGTGGAACTTCCCGCGCACCCCTGAAATACACGCATCCAGGCTATTCGCGTGTGGAACTTCCCGCGCACCCCTGAAATACACGCGCCCAGGCTATTCGCGTGTGGAACTCCCCGCGCACCCCTGAAATGCACGCGCCCAGGCTATTCGCGTGTGGAACTTCCCGCGCACCCCTGAAATACACGCGCCCAGGCTATTCGCGTGTGGAACTTCCCGCGCACCCCTGAAATACACGCGCCCAGGCTATTCGCGTGTGGAACTTCCTGCGCACCCCTGAAATACACGCGCCCAGGCTATTCGCGTGTGGAACTTCCCGCGCACCCCTGAAATACACGCGCCCAGGCTATTCGCGTGTGGAACTCCCCGCGCACCCCTGAAATACACGCGCCCAGGCTATTCGCGTGTGGAACTTCCCGCGCACCCCTGAAATACACGCGCCCAGGCTATTCGCGTGTGGAACTTCCCGCGCACCCCTGAAATACACGCGCCCAGGCTATTCGCGTGTGGAACTTCCCGCGCACCCCTGAAATACACGCGCACAGGCTATTCGCGTGTGGAACTTCCCGCGCACCCCTGAAATACACGCGCCCAGGCTATTCGCGTGTGGAACTCCCCGCGCACCCCTGAAATACACGCGCCCAGGCTATTCGCGTGTGGAACTTCCCGCGCACCCCTGTAATACACGTAGCCCGCTCCCCCAGGCCCGATCGCGTGAGGAACTTCACGCGAACCCCTGTAATACACATAGCCCGCTCCCCCAGGCCCGATCGCGTGAGGAACTTCACGCGAACCCCTGAAATACACGTAGCCCGCTCCCCCAGGCCCAATCGCGTGAGGAACTTCACGCGAACCCCTGTAATACACGTAGCCCGCTCCCCCAGGCCCGATCGCGTGAGGAACTTCACGCGAACCCCTGAAATACACGTAGCCCGCTCCCCCAGGCCCGATCGCGTGAGGAACTTCACGCGAACCCCTGTAATACACGTAGCCCGCTCCCCCAGGCCCGATCGCGTGAATAACTTCACGCGAACCCCTGTGATGCACGTACCCTGCAAATCGCGTGTGACACTTCCCGCGCACCCCGGTATACATGCACACGTATTTTTTGTCAGCGGGTGTCCGTGTTTGTGGGTACCCCTTTGCACGTCATTTTTCCTGGAGGGCCACAGTATGGGACATTCATCATGGCAGTATATAGGTGCTATTTGTTGGCGCACCTTTTGGCGCACATTTCTTACAGCCGCAGAGACGCTACCGCCTCCTTTCTTGTGGCGGTCGTGTTTGTGGCTGTGCGCTGGTTTGAGCGTGCGCTTTTTTCCCCTATACTATTCCATGAATACGTGTTGTAGGCGAGCGTGTGGGCGTTCCGCGCACTTGTGCCCTGTACTTCCCCCGTGACGCCCACGTTTTGGCAAGTTGTTCCCCATTCCGAGTGTTACGCCCGTGTTCCGCCTACTTTTATTGCGTGCGCCGCGCTATGTGCGAATTTCGCTGTGGCCTGTGCGATTTTCGCTGTGACCTGGCGCACGCTGTTAGATGGCCTGTGCGCCAACGTGCGCCAACGTGCGCCGCGCACTTTTTTATCGCACATCCGCTGGTTTTCTCGCGCACGGCCTTCCATGAATCGACGTGCGCTGCTTTTCGTGCGATTTTCGCACTTGCACTGCGATTTTCGCTATTCCACTGCGATTCGCACGTTTTTGGCCACTTGCACCGCGCTAATTATTCCATGAATCGGCCTGTGAATATCAAACAGGTTTCAGGAAAATGTATGGTACTTCCTTGAATGTCTTGATAGTCTAGCTGTGCAAGAGACAAGCACTGAGTAAAGGGAAGCCGCCATTACAAATGGCAATTGTAGTTCATGCCAGCGCTTTGGCTCCATTGACCATAACAGACTATTGAATAAGCTCCATGGCAGCTGGAGCTGCACACAAACACTAGTATTCAAATAAGGCTAGACAATTATGAGAAGTTGGAACCCCTGTTATGACAAATAGGGGCCTAAAACAGGGTTGCTTTCTTGCTCCCTGTCTTTTCAACTTATACCCGTTGAGCACTTGGGGAGTTGTTCTACCTTTCCTCATAAATTAGGAAATCTTATAGTGACAATTCTCCTCTTTGTGGATGACATACTCCTTTTTGGTATCCCTCCAATTGGCCTACAACGTGCCCTGAATACTCTTCACAACTATTTTATGGGGAATAATCTGGTAATAAATGCTGAGAAAACTGTGATTATGATCGTCTCCGGCACAACATTTAGGAAACCAGGGGCCTAGTTTATTGAAAAAAAGAAATTGGAACTGTTAGGATAAATGAAACATCCGTAATTTATATTTTTGAACAAGGAGCACATGGGACTCCAGACTGTGATGCTGAAACAGATGTTAAAACCATTATTTGCACAGTGCAAGAAAATGTTTACAAAATATAGTAAATACACATTGCAGCCAGTAATTACTTTTTATACTCGGAAGGTGCTTCCACCAAGGTCATATGGACTTGAAATGTAAATCTTGGATTGGAAGAAGCTAGAGAGTATGGAAGGAGTTTTCTGGACATAACTTCTATGTCTTATTTATTTATATATTTTATTTATTTTTTAATTCATAAAGCACACTTGCAGCCCAGAGGCATCGAGGTGCTTTTACAAGCACGTGTCTTGGTTACATGCTACATACATTTCTACCGGTTACATTCAGTGTAGCAGTTAAGGTGAGACAATACATTATTTTCATTTAGTTACATGAGCAGGTATGGATACAGTTAATGGATTGCAAGAGGTGAGCACCCCGTCAGGTGGGTGTTGGGAGATCTGAATGAAATGCATGGTCTTGATAGCTTTACAGAAGGCTAGATGGGATGTTATTCCTCTAAGGTGAGGTGGAAACGAGTTCCAATGGGAGGCGGCAATGAAGGAGAAGATGGAGCCTCCGGCGCATGTCCTCAGGACCTTGGGCACTGTAATTCGGTTGGTGGAAAGGGTTCTAGTCGGTTTTTCCATGTGTGGTCCAGTGATTCTTTGTGAAAGCTACGGGGGTCGGGGGCTTTGTTGTGTAGGCATTTGTGTGTGAGGGCCAAAGTTTTGAAGATTACCCTTTCTTTTATAGGGAGCCAGTGGGCTTGTTTCCTGGCGGCTGTTGTGTGGTCTCTTTTGGGATGCCGATGGCCACCCGGAGCACATTGTTTTGAACAACCTGATGTTTTTCAATATTTCTAGCAGAGGTGCCAGCCAGGAGGGCATTACAGTAATGGAGTCGGGATCCAATTATGGTTCTAACTATGGTTAGGCAGTTTAGCTCAAAGAGCTAGGGTCTGGCTGTGGTTAGTAATTTTGAGTGATAAGCTTCTGCGGATGCTATGGCGTTGACCTGTCTTGTCATAGATAAATTGGAGTCCAGTCTTCCTTTAGCCACCCCATATATTTTATTTTAATTGTTTTATGGTTAAAAACAAAAATGTTCAACCTTTACAATATATGAAAGAAGAAAGAAAGAAAATAACAATAGCATAATTCACACATACATTAAAACTGTGAAAATAACTCAAAAATGTATCACAAATAAAAACAAATGAATTAATTAATAACATCGTAATAGATTACCGTCACAAGCAGATTTAAAATGCTAATCTTGTTAACAAGCATCTAAAATCATCACTTAGACTATTAAGAAAACCCACAATCGCAATTACAGCAGTAGTGTTGCCATTCTATAAATAGTTCTAAGGACTTTCATAATCAATCAAATCAATTCTGTAAATCAAGCGTCTCAAATATGGAGTGTGTTTGTATCTTCACACCAGACTATACATTAGTAAATGTTTTAATGTTTCAATTGCTCTCTCATCTCTACAAAATCTACAAAAGACCTGTTATTTGGGCAATAGGCCCCTTCTCGCTAGAATTCCATTTGCAGGCCAAAGATTACCTCTGACTCTCATAATCTGACTAGCGACCTTGGTGTTGTGCAAACTTTTCAGATAAGAGCCTAAACAATCCAGTTTCTTGTGATCCGGTTTCAAGTTAGCCAAGGAATGATAATTAGGTAACTGTTCCATTATTAATCTCTAGCCTTCACGATAAAGAGATAGCTTAACATACACTACAATCCCCTTCTGATCCTCCAGACTGAGATTCAGCCCCTGTAATATTTGAGTACATATGTCTACAAAATTGGAGACCATTTTAACTTTCTTGTCCTTAACTAATTGTTCAAAATCAATATGTAAGGAATTAGGAAGAGGACTTGTGCCCTTACCCAGTAGAGACAGCTACTTCCACTTGGCCCTCGTTACAAGAGACTTAAGGCCCAGCTCATATCTAATTGTAGCTACAGGGATACAGTTCGGGATCCGTAAAACTTTCCTCCAGATCCAGGCTCCCAAATAATCAAATTTCTAATACCCAGGATTGCATCACTTCAACCCACACAACACCTTATGTACCACTTTGCCTTCATGAAATCTGATCAATGGTCAAATTGAACATATGCCAAACTTATAATTTATTTTCCACCTTTGGCCATCAAAGATTTTTATTTTAGATTTCAAAAACTGCATAATATGACCTGTACCAGGTTTGTCTAAAATTGGAAATCCCAAATACATCATATTATCAGTTACATGCAATTTCATTTTAATTATAAAACAAAAAAATGAAATTTTTAAAGTGCATAGTGGTCGTAAAATGCATCATTTCTGTCTTGCTCACGTTAAATTTAAGGCAGTTTTAAGTAGAATGAATTGCAAATGCATTAATTAGCTGCTGAAACTCACACTGAGTCAATCAAACAACAGAAAGTCATCTGAGTAGGCTACTGAATAATATTTAAAGGATGTAAGCTTCAGAGAAGCAAAAACAGCTGAAGCCAAAACTTCTTCAACATCAAATACATAAATGTTAAAGAGGCAGCGTGCCAAAATGCAACCCTGCCCCAAACCTGTGTTAGTATAGATGTTAGTGGACACATTTCCATTATAATGTAGTCTAATTTGGATATTAGAATTATGTAGATGGATCAGGAGTTTCAACAGACTAGCAAGAATGCCCTATTTTACATCATAAGAGATCTCTGTTCACCCTGTCAAACGCAGCTGAGCGGTCAATAGACACTACATAAATATATGAGTATAATGTTTGCACCACGCAAGGTCCTTCGACAGCTCAACATAAAGCCGTTAATGGAGGTGCCTTGCTGTTTCCAGAAGCCAGCCGTTTATTTTTTGTTATCTACCAGTTTCATCTGACCAGAGTTGCAAATGTTTATGTAACAGGGATGCAAACATCTTACTATGAAGCTCCATGAGCATGATAGGTCTGTAGCTATTAAGATTATTTCGTTCACCCCATTTGTATATGGGTATTTGGGTATAACAAACTATGTTTGCAACAAGGTCAGGAATTTGCCAGAAGATATTTTTTGTCTAAACAGGATTACTAAAATATCAGCCCACTTATTCGGCGCTGCCTTCAAAATCTGGTTGGAAAGCCCAGTTGGACCTACCACTCTGGGGGTATTAGCTGCTTGAATTAACCTTAGAAATTGCCACCCGGGAGGGCGCTAGAGAGCCTAGCCAAGAAAACCACAGATCTGTGAGCTTCCGAGAACCCCCAGAGATCCGTACAATATTCGGGCGAGATCTGACTGGCCGCTACCCAACAGAACATCTGGTGCGGTGGGCGAGTGTGAGGCGGACACCTGTGAAAAATATGGGAGAAAAACGCACCACGAAGGCTGAGAACAGAGCGAATAAACTGAGGAGCTCTGAGACTCCAACCTGGCTGTGTTGGGGAAAGAGTGGAACATAGTAGCCTGTGAAGCGTGCTGGATAATGGGTGCAGAATGTGGAGTACAGCCCCACAACATAGCGGAGAAACAGAGATTGGGTGCTTTACTTTTTACTTTTACTTTTAGGAATTTATATTGCATATTGCGCAGACCATGTACCCGCAGTCTTAAGGGTGCAAAAGGCATAGAAACACACGTCAACATGAAGCAGGGGAGTAGTAACCAGATTATAGCACGTCTAGGCAAATTAATCAAATAGAAGTGTTTTTAGTTTCTTTTCGGAACGAGCTGTCGACTTTATACACCTTTATTCTAAAGAAAAGTCATTCCATGCCTTAGGGGCTGCATAGTGAAAAGCCCCCTTTGAGGCCTTCAAAGTCCTACAACTAGGAAGCATCAGATACTCCTGATTACTAGATCTGAGCGATCTCCTGTTCATTTTTCTATTAGCAGATCCTGAGGGTAGGCAGGCATTTTGCCCTGTTTGCATTTATGTGTGATGACCAATAGAAAAAAACGGATCCTTGACTCAACAGGGAGCCAGTACAGAGCTTGTTTAGCCACTGAGACATGATCTCTATGAGCGAGTCCCATTACTACCTGCACTGCCCCATTCTGAATAGCCTGCAACCTATTACAGACTGATGTGTTAATACCCATAAGCAGGCTACATCAATAGTCTATCTTGGCCTCCACGATTGCTCTGGCAATGGTCTCTGCATTGATTTGGGTAATAAAAAGCCGAAGGTGGGCCAGAAGTTTAATATAATATGCTGAGGCCGACACCAAGCTCCCCACGTGAGCCTTCATGCTAAGGTGTTGGTCAAATATGACGCCCAACGTCTTAACCTTCTTTAAAGGAACTATTTTTGAATTCCCAATGTGAAAGCTCTCATAGGCCAGACCAAGTTTCTGTATCATATAAGGAGATCCGACAAACAGAAGCTCTGTCTTATCTTTATTCAGAGCCAAGTTAGTTTGGACCATCCAGCTCTCTATTAGGGCATATATCCTATTCAGCTACAATTCATCGATTTCGTGAAGCCACTATCCAGTCAGGAGAGGGTAGACCACTGGACTCGACGTGCATAAAAGGCCTGTTAAACCACTGGACTACCACTGGGTGCATTGGGCTACATCTGGACCCCTCCCCCTTGGGTGAGTCATTGCCAGGTAATGGAACAGTGCATGCCTGCCATACACATGTGCGCTACAGTCCTCCCTTTTGATAGTAGGCTCTCAGCGAACTCCCAACAAAAAAAGTGTGCTGCACACGCCTGTGTGACTGAACAACCGAGTTGAGGAGAGAGTGGAGTGGCAAACCACTGCCCGGGCAGGAGTGGGTGAGTTGCCGGATCATACCCACATAGAGGTCCATCAAGCCACTAGGCCAGCACTGGGGATACTGAGCCACAACCGCCCCCCCCCCCCGAAGAAAAACAATTTCACATACCCGGAACACTGCGTACCTGCCACAACCTTGTGCACTCCGTTCCTGTCTCTGGGCATCGGAGAAGCTTTTCACACATGGGCACATGCTGTGAGGGCCCGCACTCTCGGTGGTGAGGACTGAGTGTGGCCACATATACCCCGACGTGGCAGATTGGAGGTGATATATCAGAGACATCTGCGACACAGCAAAGCAGAAGGAGCAGCGAATACGTTACAACATGTCAAAATCTAAAAAATCAGGCAAACACCAGTCTAGAATGCACTTCGAAGCACTTGGGACGGCTAAACAGCTGACCATGGGGGAGGACTCCCCGAACAAAACTGAGCACTCCACTGGGCTGGATGCGAGAGGAGCACTTAACAACATTAAAGCAATGCTCGGCCAGGTGCAGGCAAGCATCAAGTCCCTAGACTACAAAATGTATACCGTGATTTGCTAGGTAGACCACTTGCAAGTGCGTCTGGACAAACATGGAGAACGTCTCGACGAGGTGGAACGATGAGTGTCTACTTTCGAGAATGCATCCCACACTGCCACGAGAGACCTCACCCTAGTTCAGAGAGTGATTAAAGAGCTAAAGGACAAACAAGATGATTTTGAATCTCAGTCTCATAGAAATAACCTAAGGACCATAGGAGTACCTGAAAAAGCCGACAAACAGAACATGGAAACAATTGTGGAGAACCTCCTGAAGGATACCTTAGATAACAAAGAGTTCTCGGTGGTGTTCATTGTTGAGAGAGACCACTGCATCCCGGGCGGGAGGAAGCCGATACCTGGGGCGCTGGCAAGATCAATAAGTGCTAGGTTACTAAATTAGTGACACAGGGACAAGGCTCTTCAGAATGCTAGAGAAAAGGGAGCCCTGACGTTTCAGGGGGCAACGATTTGCCTCTTCCCAGACTTCTTGGACAAGGTGCAGTCCTTTATTGACGTGAAACAGGAACATTAAATATGCAATGCTGTTTCCTGCCAAGCTGAGGGTGGAACATGATGGGTGGGTGTTATTTTTTCATACTCCGGAGGAGGCAAATACCTTTCTGGAACCACTGGCTAATGCACCACGCCAGTGAAGGTCTCATGATACTGGTGTGGTCCCTCAATAATGCATGAAGTGTTTGACACGGTAGCTATCAAATAAAATGCTTGCACGAGAAGGGGCAGTCAGAGTTGCACACACTAGAATGGGGCTGAAAGGGTGACTGCGCCCTAGAATTACCTCATGTGGGAGCACATCGTTGTTGGAGAAGGGAAGGGCGGTTGCGGAACTGGCAGGTTGTGGTTGTTGGTGGGGGAGGGATGGGAGACACAGGGGACTGGAGAGGCTGGCAAGTTCGGGGGCCAGCTTGGGATGGAGGGGAGGCTGTTGATGGGGTTAATGTTGAAGATACAAAAAAGAGTTGAGAACCCTTTCCACCAGCAAAGTACGGGAGCATCATTATGTCACGACCAATACTAATGGAGCAATACGCAGTCACAGAGACGACAGAGGTCCCAAAGGGCAGGGTCACTTAAGAGTATTACGTGGAATCTCAGGGGCTTAAATTCCCAGTCTAAATGTTGTAGGGTGTTGCTATACATATAGAAGCACCATGTCAACGTGGCCTTCCTAAAGGAGACACATCTAGTACTGGGAGGGGAGTCAAAATTTGGGCGAAGTTGGGGGTGCCATTGCTACTACTCATCCTACTTCTCATACTCAAGAGGAGAGGATATCCTTATATACAGCTCTGTCAGATTCCGCTTAACCAATATGGTCAGGGATCATGAGGGGTGAGGCCTGATAGTGCAAGGAATGATACAGGGCCAGTTATACACACCAATTAACTATTACGGTCCCAACCAAGATTCGGTGGAGAATAGAATGGATAGGCCGTCAATTAAAGGAGCTACCTGGGGAGGTTGGGATAATCTGGGCTGTGGACTTTAACACGCCATGGAACCTGACCCGGACCGTTCCGGGGTGGCTCACCGCTCAGCACCAAAAGCAATATGCATACTACGGGAACATGTGCTGGACCTGGGAGGTCCAAGATGTCGGGAGAACTCAAAATCAGGAAACATCATAATACACGTTTCAATCCTGTGTCCATAATTTGGCATCCTGCTTGGATTACTTTCTGATCTCCAACTCTGTGATGGGAAGGGCATCCCGGGTCTCCATCCTCGCAGGTACCCTTTTGGATCACGCCCCGGTGCTATTGGCCATTGAATTGGAGGGGCAAGACAAGGGGAGGCCCCGTTTGATGTTTAAAAGCAATGGGCTGACAGATGAGGTGCTATAGATGCCTTTTCCGAAACAAATGTAGGAACCATGGAGTCACACGCAACCCTATGGGAAGGTTTCAAATGCGTAATTAGAGGAGAATGTATCTCCAAAGAGGTGGGGATGCTTAATCAAATCCGTAGTGAACTCAGAGGCATGGAAAATCGCATAAGCAGTATACTATCTGGGACACCCACACCTACACTACTAGAACAAGCGGAGATCATGAAACAGCTACAGATGCTTCATGAATTGGCGCACAGAGAGGTGAGGTTTCTCCAGACGCACAAAACACTTGAAACACTTTTTTATAGGCGCGTTATAAATAGTAATCAAACAGGGGTCATGTCAAGCAGAACAAAGAAATTATTAATCTAGTACATGAGTGTTAGACAAGGGATAGAAGGAAAGTGCCCAGAGCGGGACCAAAAAGGCCAAAAACAAAAACACCAAACAATATTGTGTCATTTTTCATAAAATAATACATTATCATTTTATTATTGTACCAAAAAAATAGATAAAATTCATATTCTGTCTGTATACACCAGTACCAGATATTGGCTCATATTACAGATAAAGTGCATCACAATAGAAATCCATTATACACCCTTAAAGCAGACCACCTGAAGGGTCCACATCGCATACAAACGGGCAAGACCACCAAAGGCTCGAAGCGAGTGAAGGGGATAGCAAGGTTTGGAATGTGACTCTTCCCCTGTATGTAGCTTGCTTCCAAGAACAGAAGCACTGTGTTCCATTCAACAAGTAAAAGATGTCTCCGCACTTGCAAAGTTGCATATTGTTACTAGAATAGATATTTGAAGGTGTCATATTCGTCGAAAGTGTCCATCATCAAACCGAGTTCAAAGAAACCCAATAAAGGGGAGTGTTAAACATGTCACAGCTGATTGTATGATATGCATTTTGTATATATGTAACTGATGTATGGAATTCGCTCTCTTGCGTCCCTCGAGGTCTAGAGATACACGTCGCGGGGCGTGAGACCGAGTTGGCCAACTGAAACTCTTTTGCTTTGCAATAAACCCTAGCTTTGGGAATTCAACCTCGTGTCTGGTGTATCAATCGTGTGTGATGACTTGCCTTGTTTCCATAACGCGAGGGACCCATAGGGGCCCCTTTCAGGAATGTTTCAAATGCATAATTAGAGGAGAATGTATCTCCAAAGAGGTTGGAATGCTTAATCAAATCCGTAGTGAACTCAGAGGCATGGAAAATCGCATAAGCAGTATACTATCTGGGACACCCACACCTACACTACTAGAACAAGCGGAGATCATGGAACAGCTACAGATGCTTAATGAATTGGTGCACAGAGAGGTGAGGTTTCTCCAGACGCACAAAACACTTGAAACACTTTTGTATAGGCGCGTTATAAATAGTAATCAAACAGGGGTCATGTCAAGCAGAACAAATAAATTATTAATTTAGTACATGAGTGTTAGACAAGGGATAGAAGGAAAGGGCCCAGAGCAAGACCAAAAAGGCCAAAGACAAAAACACCAAACAATATTGTGTCATTTTTATAAAAGAATACATCATCATTTTATTATTGTACCAAAAAAATAGATTAAAATTCATATTCAGTCTGTATACACAGTACCAGATATTGGCTCATATTACAGATAAAGTGCATCACAATAGAAATGCATTATACACCCTTAAAGCAGACCACCTGAAGGGTCCACATCGCATACAAACGGGCAAGACCACCAAAGGCCCGAAGTGAGTGAAGGGGATCACTCACGAGGGGGAAGAGGTGTCCACCCGTGTGTATGTAATATCCTAACAACAGTCCAGGAGAAATGCAATCACGAATTTTAATAATGCAAATTTAATAAAATGAATTGTACAGATAATTGAATAGAGTTGCCATTCATCAAAGGGGCACGTTATAAATGCCATATCATATCATATCATATCCAGAGGAAGGCAGCGGTACGCCAATATTGGGAGTGAAAACGGCCAGGGAGACTATTAGCAACGGCTTCGAGACCTTAGGACGCCAGTAAATTGTGCCCTATCCATTAAAGGCACACAAGGGGTGGAAAGATTCGCTGACACAGGGATAGTTTAAGAGTTTTGCAAATTCTATGATCAATTATATTGGTCCCAAATACAGGTCTCCCAACAAGAGGTGAACAACTATCTAGATCAGGTCACTCTATATTTGTGCACAGATGAGGAAAGGGAGTGGTTGGATCGCCCTGTGTTGCTGGAGGAGGTCCTGGTAGCTATTAGGTCCCTCCCATCGGGAAAATCCCCAGGTCCAGATGGATACACAGCCTAGTTCTATAAATACTATGCTGCGAAACAACACCCCACATATATTGCTAATGTACCACCAGAGTTTGAAAGATGGTTACTTGCCAGGCTCCCTCAGGGAGGCGGTGGTTGTGGTGCTGCTCAAACCAGACAAATAAGTGAATGACTGCTCCCCCTATCGACCTATCTCCCTCATTAATCGGGATAACAAGAACCTGGCCAAAATATTGGCATCCAGACTGGCCCCACTGATGCAGAGAGTGGTGAAGGCGGACCAGTCCAAGTTTATTCCAGGACGATCCTCCTCATATGGGTTGCACAGGATGTTTGGGCTATTATCAGCGATACCACAGAACAACCCAGCTGTGGCTGCACATTTCAACACTATGAAAGCCTTTGATTCAGTTGAATGGCCCTTCCTGTTCACAATATTACTCAGGATGGGGTTGGGGCACATTTTATTTTGAAGATTGTGTTGTTGTACACGTCGCCCGTAGCTAAGGACAGGTTGAATAACTAATACACCCTGAATATAGCGTTGGGAAGAGGCACCCGGCAGGGATGCTCCTTGTCACAACCTAATATTCGCACTGGTGATAGAACTATTGGTGGAAATAATCAGGGAGTGCCATTTGCATAATGGGTAAAACTTTACAAACACAAACTGGTAGTCTCCCTATATGCGGACGATATGGTACTCTTCCTCACTGATCCCAAGCAAAACATCGATTCAGTTATGTGTGATGTGCAGACGTTCGGGGACTTCTCAGGGCTCCGTATCAACACTTCCAAATTGGTTCTTTTTTACTGGCAGTGTTGAGCATTACATAGATAGATGGGGTTTCAGTGGCAGGAGGTATATACCCGGTACCTGGGAATAAATATTGCCAGAGTCCCGACTATACTGTATGAGCACAGTCATCAGAGAGTAATGGAACAGGCAAAGGTGGTGGTGGGATGTTGGATCAGTCTACCCCTTAATCTCTACGGTAGGGCCGCCCTGGTCAAATGGTGATGCTACCGTGGTTTCTATATCTGTTCCTACATGTCCCCCTGGCACTTCCCAGAGAATACTTCTGGGACCTGAAATACATGGTATTGAATGTATCTGGGCAGGGAAACAGGCCAGAATATTGTGGGAAAAAATTGGTTATGCCTCTGAATGAGGGTGGTCTAGCACTGCCAGATTTTGAAACCTGTTATGATGCAGCTCAGGCAGGCTTCCTCCTTTACTGGTTTGTGGACCAGGTGGATTAAAGGCATGTGGAGGTGGAGAGGGCGTTGGCGGCACCATACCTCTTGCACTCGATTATCCTGACAGCCTCTGTAGATCCTCCAGGGCAAAAGACATGGTGGAACTGACCTGTAGGGTGTGGTCTCGAATTGAATGCAAACACAAAGGGGAGGTCATTTACTCCCCGGATCTGTTGGTTATTTATATTCTCGGAATACCACTAACCAGTGAAACAAGTTATGTTGCCTTCATGAGAAGAGTGAGTGTGACCTGCTTTTGGGACTAATTCATCACACTGGAGGAAATGCGGAACAGAGGAGAACTCACCTCTCTTGACGTGTTTTTAAAATCCAGGCTGAGAAACTGAATAAAACAGGTGTTCCTAACCTTCTCCATAGAAACGCTGGTAGCCCTGATCCTTGATAAAATTCTCCTTGGAGATCGCAATGTAAGAGTGGTCTCTGTCAAATATGGCATGAGTCTTAATACCAAGCTCAAGGCAGACACCTCCTCTTGAGTAAAATGGGAGGTCTCCTTGGGGCAGGAAATATCTGAGAAGACATGGAAATACTGCTGCGCAGAGACCAAGAGCGTATCTCTCAATACCAGACTCAAATTAATTCACTTTAAATACCTAAACCAATTCTATTACATGCCGGCCCTGCTACATAAATTCTTCCCCGACGCCCCACAGACCTGCACGAGATGCGGTGGTATAACCGCGGATTTCCTACACCTTGTATGGAAATGCCCACAAATCATAGTCTTCTGGGAGGGGTTCTTTGAGGTACTTAGCACAATAATAGGAGAGGGTCTAGACTCGAACCCGATAACCACGCTATCGGTTCACACCAAATCCATCCCCAGAGGAAGGAGGAAGCTACTGGGACTGCTCCTACTCTTGGACACAAGGAGGGTGGCGATGGTATTGGGAGGCACCCAACCCCCAAGGCTAGATCAATGGAAAGCTGATGCCCTGTATTGTAACAATATGGAGATAATATATGGCAGACTACTGTACCACCAAACCAACACTAGGGATATTTGGGGCCCGTACATTCACTATCTGATGACTCATCCTATAACACGACAGGAGGCCCTCAAACAGATCCAGAATGAGGAGAATGCTGACATTATTGTGTAAACAATCTATCCCTGGGGTGTATGCAATGATTCAATGCTGGAAGGTTACAGTGATGCTCATTCACCCTACTCATTGTAACTCAATACACTGGAATAAGGACTGCCACTGGCAACGCTCCAATGAACTTTACTCAGACTTACTGTGCTGTTTTACTGTGCTGTCTTGGTATTTTTAATGTTTTTTATGCTTTTATAATGCCAGCACGTTTCTGCTGCTTATGTTGAAAAATTACCAATAAACAGAAATTTAAAAGCAAAAAACTAAAATAGCCACCCCATATGTGTTGATTCGCCATAAATTGGGATTAGTTTCATGGCAAAAGATAGCCCAAACTGCAACATTTAGATTACATTGATTATTGAGTGTGAGACTATTCTTGTAAATTCTGGGATGAATCAAAGTTGTTTGACCGATAACCCTTGGAGGGTATATGGGAAAATAAAATTAGACCAGTGGAGTCATGATCAAGATCTACTGAGAAGCTATACATTGCATATGGAATTGGCCAAGCATTATAGAACAAACCAGAGTCTTCCAGAATACAAGATTTCCAAACTTAAAGCATCATAAAGTATAGATGCGGTTTTGATTTAACTCCCTGGATACTATGGAAAGATGCGGACGGTTGAGAGGAATAGAAAAGAAAGATCACACAGGTAGGATTTGTAAGAGTAAGGATATCCTAGAGACCCTCAAATATTGGTCGTCCAGTTGTTTGGCTACTATATCTTTAAGAATATTGTACATTAGGAGATTTATGGATGAAGAAGATCATCCTTAAAGCAAGTGGTTTTGGGATAGATTGATGGGAGGACGGGTGAAATTCTTGGGTATAGCATTAGTACAATTCAATTCTTGGCTCTCATATTCTAGTGGGAGAAGTTGTCTATATGAACTAAGATTAGATGTTTAGGGGATGGTTTCTGTAGGGGGAGTAGTGTTTTAATGGATTTGATGAATTTCTTATATTATAATGTATTATTTAGAGGAATTGTATGAAATAATATTTATGTATTTCAAATCAGTAGGGTGGTATGAGATGAATGTTGTATGGAATTGTATGTGTTAAAGTTTATATAAACTGGTGACACCCAAAACAAAAGTAACACCAACGAATCACTTAACTGTTACTGCTTTGTAGAACTGATTCACAGAGATCCCTGGAGGATGTCTTTTGGGTGGTGATGGACAGGTAGTGGTTGGGAATGGACATTAGGATTAGAATGGCCATCGCTATTCACTGGGTCAGTGAATAACTAAACAACACTGATAAGCTGTGTGTGTCCCTCTCGACATAGTTTCAGCATATTTGTGTGTCATCTAACAGTCAAAACTAACAGGTGGGAATGTTCTTCAGAAAAACAAATTGGAAAAATGCGCATCAATCGAAACACAACTGCGATGAACAAACACACAGGGTAATTCAAAGAATTTCGCACAAAAGTGGCGCACGCGGCTGGCGCACAGTGTACGCGTGCGAATGTCTGCACCAGCCGCGTGCGCTAAAATCAATATCCACGCACAGCGTATTCATGGATTTTAGCCTCCAAAACCAGCCGTGGCGCAGAGTGGCGCAACGACCCTGCAGCAGCGCCAGTTACGGCCCCAAGAACGCCCTTGCGCAAAGAAAAGCCATCAAAATTCCCAATTCAGCGCAAAGGGCTGCGCTAACCCTGGACCAGTATACAGGCTGGCAAACAGCAAACGCTGAGCGGGGAACGTGTATTACTGGGGTGTGCAGGAAGTTCCACACGTGATTTCAGCAGGGTACGTGTATTGCTGGGGTGCGGGGAAGTTTAACACGCGATTTCAGCAGGGTACGTGTATTTCTGGGGTGCGGGGAAGTTCTACACGCGATTTCAGCAGGGTACATGTATTACAGGGGTGTGCGGGAAGTTCCACATGCGATTTCAGCAGGGTACGTGTATTTCCGGGGTGCGGGGAAGTTTAACACGCAATTTCAGCAGGGTACGTGTATTACAGGGGTGCGCGGGAAGTTCCATACGCGATTTCAGCAGGGTACGTGTATTACAAGGTACGTGTATTACAGGGGTGCGCGGAAAGTTCCACACGCGATTTCAGCAGGGTACGTGTATTACAGGGGTGCGCAGGAAGTTCCACACGCGATTTCAGCAGGGTACGTGTATTGTATTTCTGGGGTGCGGGGAAGTTCTACATGCGATTTCAGCAGGGTACGTGTATTACAGAGGTGCGCGGGAAGTTCCACACACGATTTCAGCAGGGTACGTGTATTTCTGGGGTGCGGGGAAGTTTAACACGCAATTTCAGCGGGGTATGTGTATTACAGAGGTGCGCAGGAAGTTCCACACGCGATTTCAGCAGGGTACGTGTATTTCTGGGGTGCAGGGAAGTTTTACACGCGATTTCAGCAAGGTACGTGTATTACAGGGGTGCGCGGGAAGTTCCACACGCGATTTCAGCAGGGTACCTATATTTCTGGGGTGCGGGTAGTTTAACACCCAATTTCAGCAGGGTACGTGTATTTCTAGGGTGCGGGGAAGTTCTACATGCGATTTCAGCAGGGTACGTGTATTACAGGGGTGCGCGGGTAGTTTAACACGCAATTTCAGCAGGGTACGTGTATTACAGGGGTGCGCGGGAAGTTCCACACGCAATTTCAGCAGGGTACCTGTATTTCTGGGGTGCGGGTAGTTTAACACTCAATTTCAGCAGGGTACGTGTATTTCTGGGGTGCGGGGAAGTTCTACACGTGATTTCAGCAGGGTGTGTGTATTACAGGGGTGCGCAGGAAGTTCCACACATGATTTCAGCAGGGTATGTGTATTTCTGGGGTGCGGGGAAGTTCCACACGCGATTTCAGCTGGGTATGTGTATTTCTGAGGTGCAGGAAAGTTCTACACGCGATTTCAGCAGGGTACGTGTATTACAGGGGTGCGCGGGAAGTTCCACACACGATTTCAGCAGGGTACGTGTATTTCTGGGGTGCGGGGAAGTTTAACACGCAATTTCAGCAGGGTACGTGTATTTCTGGGGTGCGGGGAAGTTCTACATGTGATTTCAGCAGGGTATGTGTATTACAGGGGTGCGCGGCAAGTTCCACTCGCGATTTCAGCAGGGTACGTGTATTTCTGGGGTGCGGGGAAGTTCTACACGTGATTTCAGCAGGGTACGTGTATTACAGGGGTGCGCGGGAAGTTCCACACACGATTTCAGCTGGGTACGTGTATTTCTGGGGTGCAGGGAAGTTTTACACGCGATTTCAGCAGGGCACGTGTATTACAGGGGTGCGCGGGAAGTTCCACACGCACTTTCAGCAGGGTACGTGTATTACTGGGGTGCCGGGAAGTTTTACACGCAATTCCAGCAGGGTATGTGTATTACAGGGGTGCGCGGGAAGTTCCACACACGATTTCAGCAGGGTACGTGTATTTCTGGTGTGCGGGGAAGTTTTACACGCGATTTTAGCAGGGTACGTGTATTACAGGGGTGCGCAGGAAGTTCCACACGCGATTTCAGCAGGGTACGTGTATTTCTGGGGTGCAGGGAAGTTTTACACGCGATTTCAGCAAGGTACTTGTATTACAGGGGTGCGCGGGAAGTTCCACACGCGATTTCAGCAGGGTACCTGTATTTCTGGGGTGCGGGTAGTTTAACACGCAATTTCAGCAGGGTACGTGTATTTCTAGGGTGCGGGGAAGTTCTACATGCGATTTCAGCAGGGTACGTGTATTACAGGGGTGCGGGGGTAGTTCAATACACGATTTCAGCAGGGTACGTGTATTTCTGGGGTGCAAGGAAGTTTAACACGCAATTTCAGCAGGGTACGTGTATTACAGGGGTGCACGGGAAGTTCCACACGCAATTTCAGCAGGGTACGTGTATTACAGGGGTGCGCGGGAAGTTCCACACGCGATTTCAGCTGGGTACGTGTATTTCTGGGGTGCAGGGAAGTTTTACACGCGATTTCAGCAGGGCACGTGTATTACAGGGGTGCGCGGGAAGTTCCACATGCAATTTCAGCAGGGTACGTGTATTACTGGGGTGCCGGGAAGTTTTACACGCAATTCCAGCAGGGTATGTGTATTACAGGGGTGCGCGGGAAGTTCCACACACGATTTCAGCAGGGTAAGTGTATTTCTGGGGTGCAGGGAAGTTTTACACGCAATTTCAGCAAGGTACGTGTAATACAGGGGTGCGCGGGAAGTTCCACACGCGATTTGAGCAGGGTACGTGTATTTCTGGGGTGCGGGTAGTTTAACACGCAATTTCAGCAGGGTATGTGTATTTCTAGGGTGCGGGGAAGTTCTACATGCGATTTCAGCAGGGTACGTGTATTACAGGGGTGCGCGGGTAGTTCAATACACGATTTCAGCAGGGTACGTGTATTTCTGGGGTGCGGGGAAGTTTAACACGCAATTTCAGCAGGGTACGTGTATTACAGGGGTGAGCGGGAAGTTCCACACGCGATTTCAGCAGGGTACGTGTATTACAGGGGTGCGCGGGAAGTTCCACATGCAATTTCAGCAGGGTACGTGTATTTCTGGGGTGCGGGGAAGTTCTACACGCGATTTCAGTGGGGTACGTGTATTACAGGGGTGCGCGGGAAGTTCCACACGCGATTTCAGCTGGGTACGTGTATTTCTGGGGTGCAGGGAAGTTTTACACGTGATTTCAGCAAGGTACGTGTATTAGAGGGGTGCGCGGGAAGTTCCACACGCGATTTCAGCAGGGTACCTGTATTTCTGGGGTGGGGGTAGTTTAACACGCAATTTCAGCAGGGTACGTGTATTTCTGGGGTGCGGGGAAGTTCTACACGTGATTTCAGCAGGGTATGTGTATTACAGTGGTGCGCAGGAAGTTCCACACGCGATTTCAGCAGGGTATGTGTATTTCTGGGGTGCGGGGAAGTTCCACACGCGATTTCAGCTGGGTATGTGTATTTCTGAGGTGCAGGGAAGTTCTACACGCGATTTCAGCAGGGTACGTGTATTACAGGGGTGCGCGGGAAGTTCCACACACGATTTCAGCAGGGTACGTGTATTTCTGGGGTACGGGGAAGTTTAACACGCAATTTCAGCAGGGTACGTGTATTTCTGGGGTGCGGGGAAGTTCTACATGTGATTTCAGCAGGGTATGTGTATTACAGGGGTGCGCGGCAAGTTCCACACGCGATTTCAGCAGGGTACGTGTATTTCTGGGGTGCGGGGAAGTTCTACACGCGATTTCAGCAGGGTACGTGTATTACAGGGGTGCACGGGAAGTTCCACACGCGATTTCAGCTGGGTACGTGTATTTCTGGGGTGCAGGGAAGTTTTATACGCGATTTCAGCAGGGCACGTGTATTACAGGGGTGCGCGGGAAGTTCCACACGCAATTTCAGCAGGGTACGTGTATTACTGGGGTGCCGGGAAGTTTTACACGCAATTCCAGCAGGGTATGTGTATTACAGGGGTGCGCGGGAAGTTCCACACGCGATTTCAGCAGGGTACCTATATTTCTGGGGTGCGGGTAGTTTAACACGCAATTTCAGCAGGGTACGTGTATTTCTAGGGTGCGGGGAAGTTCTACATGCGATTTCAGCAGGGTACGTGTATTACAGGGGTGCGCGGGTAGTTTAACACGCAATTTCAGCAGGGTACGTGTATTACAGGGGTGCGCGGGAAGTTCCACACGCGATTTCAGCAGGGTACCTGTATTTCTGGGGTGCGGGTAGTTTAACACTCAATTTCAGCAGGGTACGTGTATTTCTGGGGTGCGGGGAAGTTCTACACGTGATTTCAGCAGGGTGTGTGTATTACAGGGGTGCGCAGGAAGTTCCACACACGATTTCAGCAGGGTATGTGTATTTCTGGGGTGCGGGGAAGTTCCACACGCGATTTCAGCTGGGTATGTGTATTTCTGAGGTGCAGAGAAGTTCTACACGCGATTTCAGCAGGGTACGTGTATTACAGGGGTGCGCTGGAAGTTCCACACACGATTTCAGCAGGGTACGTGTATTTCTGGGGTGCGGGGAAGTTTAACACGCAATTTCAGCAGGGTACGTGTATTTCTGGGGTGCGGGGAAGTTCTACATGTGATTTCAGCAGGGTATGTGTATTACAGGGGTGCGCAGCAAGTTCCACACGCGATTTCAGCAGGGTACGTGTATTTCTGGAGTGCGGGGAAGTTCTACACGTGATTTCAGCAGGGTACGTGTATTACAGGGGTGCGCGGGAAGTTCCACACGCGATTTCAGCTGGGTACGTGTATTTCTGGGGTGCAGGGAAGTTTTACACGCGATTTCAGCAGGGCACGTGTATTACAGGGGTGCGCGGGAAGTTCCACACGCACTTTCAGCAGGGTACGTGTATTACTGGGGTGCCGGGAAGTTTTACACGCAATTCCAGCAGGGTATGTGTATTACAGGGGTGCGCGGGAAGTTCCACACACGATTTCAGCATGGTACGTGTATTTCTGGGGTGCGGGGAAGTTTTACACGCGATTTTAGCAGGGTACGTGTATTACAGGGGTGCGCAGGAAGTTCCACACGCGATTTCAGCAGGGTACGTGTATTTCTGGGGTGCAGGGAAGTTTTACACGCGATTTCAGCAAGGTACGTGTATTACAGGGGTGCGCGGGAAGTTCCACTCGCGATTTCAGCAGGGTACCTGTATTTCTGGGGTGCGGGTAGTTTAACACGCAATTTCAGCAGGGTACGTGTATTTCTAGGGTGCGGGGAAGTTCTACATGCGATTTCAGCAGGGTACGTGTATTACAGGGGTGCGCGGGTAGTTCAATACACGATTTCAGCAGGGTACGTGTATTTCTGGGGTGCAGGGAAGTTTAACACGCAATTTCAGCAGGGTACGTGTATTACAGGGGTGCACGGGAAGTTCCACATGCAATTTCAGCAGGGTACGTGTATTACAGGGGTGCGCGGGAAGTTCCACACGCAATTTCAGCTGGGTACGTGTATTTCTGGGGTGCAGGGAAGTTTTACACGCGATTTCAGCAGGGCACGTGTATTACAGGGGTGCGCGGGAAGTTCCACACGCAATTTCAGCAGGGTACGTGTATTACTGGGGTGCCGGGAAGTTTTACACGCAATTCCAGCAGGGTATGTGTATTACAGGGGTGCGTGGGAAGTTCCACACACGATTTCAGCAGGGTAAGTGTATTTCTGGGGTGCAGGGAAGTTTTACACGCAATTTCAGCAAGGTACGTCTATTACAGGGGTGCGCGGGAAGTTCCACACGCGATTTGAGCAGGGTACGTGTATTTCTGGGGTGCGGGTAGTTTAACACGCAATTTCAGCAGGGTACGTGTATTTCTAGGGTGCGGGGAAGTTCTACATGCAATTTCAGCAGGGTACGTGTATTACAGGGGTGCGCGGGTAGTTCAATACACGATTTCAGCAGGGTACGTGTATTTCTGGGGTGCGGGGAAGTTTAACAGGCAATTTCAGCAGGGTACGTGTATTACAGGGGTGAGCAGGAAGTTCCACACGAGATTTCAGCAGGGTACGTGTATTACAGGGGTGCGCGGGAAGTTCCACATGCAATTTCAGCAGGGTATGTGTATTTCTGGGGTGCGGGGAAGTTCTACACGCGATTTCAGTGGGGTACGTGTATTACAGGGGTGCGCGGGAAGTTCCACACGCGATTTCAGCTGGGTACGTGTATTTCTGGGGTGCAGGGAAGTTTTACACGCGATTTCAGCAAGGTACGTGTATTAGAGGGGTGCGCGGGAAGTTCCACACGCGATTTCAGCAGGGTACCTGTATTTCTGGGGTGCGGGTAGTTTAACACGCAATTTCGGCAGGGTACGTGTATTTCTGGGGTGCGGGGAAGTTCTACACGTGATTTCAGCAGGGTATGTGTATTACAGGGGTGCGCAGGAAGTTCCACACGCGATTTCAGCAGGGTATGTGTATTTCTGGGGTTCGGGGAAGTTCCACACGCGATTTCAGCTGGGTATGTGTATTTCTGAGGTGCAGGGAAGTTCTACACGCGATTTCAGCAGGGTACGTGTATTACAGGGGTGCGCGGGAAGTTCCACACACGATTTCAGCAGGGTACGTGTATTTCTGGGGTACGGGGAAGTTTAACACGCAATTTCAGCAGGGTACGTGTATTTCTGGGGTGCAGGGAAGTTCTACATGTGATTTCAGCAGGGTATGTGTATTACAGGGGTGCGCGGCAAGTTCCACACGCAATTTCAGCAGGGTACGTGTATTTCTGGGGTGCGGGGAAGTTCTACACGCGATTTCAGCAGGGTACGTGTATTACAGGGGTGCACGGGAAGTTCCACACGCGATTTCAGCTGGGTACGTGTATTTCTGGGGTGCAGGGAAGTTTTATACGCGATTTCAGCAGGGCACGTGTATTACAGGGGTGCGCGGGAAGTTCCACACGCAATTTCAGCAGGGTACGTGTATTACTGGGGTGCCGGGAAGTTTTACACGCAATTCCAGCAGGGTATGTGTATTACAGGGGTGCGCGGGAAGTTCCACACACGATTTCAGCAGGGTACGTGTATTTCTGGGGTGCGGGGAAGATTTACATGCGATTTTAGCAGGGTACATGTATTACAGGGGTGCGCGGGAAGTTCCACACGCAATTTCAGCAGGGCACGTGTATTTCTGGGGTGCAGGGAAGTTTAACACGCGATTTCAGCAGGGTACGTGTATTACAGGGGTGCGCGGGAAGTTCCACAAGTGATTTCAGCAAGGTACGTGTATTACTGGGATGCGGGTAAGTTTCACACGCGATAGGCCCTGTGCGAGTGGGGTATGTGTATTTCGGGGGTGCAGGGGAGTCCTACACGTGAATTGGCAGTGTGGGTCCTCCCAGGTGTTCCCTCTACACCCTCCACGGCCCCTGCAGGCAGACCACACCACAGGGGACTACCCTGTACCCCTGGTCATGTCCCGCAGGCAGCCCATCCACCATGGGCATGCCCCCCAGCCAAGCCACATGTCACCTTGCACTAGTGATCACCAACACATTACCCCCTTGAACCCCCAGCCCACAGCAGTGCAGGGCACCTGCCAGCAGGGCCCCACTCATGTCCCCCAGCACCCCCACCCCCCAAACAGTGCAGGGCACCTGCCAGCAGGACCCCATTCATGTCAACGTGCACCCCCACCCCCCAAGCAGTGCAGGGCACCTGCCAGCAGGCCCCCACTCATGTCCCACACATGTCCCCTTGCACCCCCATCTCCCAGCAGTGCAGGGCGCCTGCAGGCAGGCCCCCACTCATGTCCCCCTGCACCCCTACCCCCCAGCAGTCAGGGGCACCTGGCAGCAGGCCCCCAGTCATGTCCCACTCAAGTCCCCTTGCACCCCCACCCCCCAGCAGTGCAGGGCACCTGTCAGCAGGCCCCGACAAATGTCCCCCAGCCAACACGTTATCACAATCTAGATCCCTGGCCCTTATGGCCAGCCTCCACATGCCAAAGACCCACCTAAGTATTGCATCCACCCACATAGAAATGCCAATTACATGATACAACCCCAATGGCAAGTATGTAAATGAACACATGTCCGTCACACACACACAATGGGTGCAAGTGAATGTCAAAACCCATATCATGACATGCATGAAACCAATGAGATAATACCACACATGGAAGTATGAAGAAAAAAATGTATTAAAAGCAACATGAATGGAATTAAAATCAAACAAACAACAATGGGAATAAAAAAACAAAAGCTGCATGTCCGTAAAATAATGAAAAACAAGAAATCATAATCCAAAGGAAAGGTGTCCAAAGTCACAGTCCAACAAAGCAAATCCAAGGGAAAACCATTGCTCCGTGGGGAAATCCAAAAAAAAAAAGTTGAATCCAATAGTGAACTATATACAGATGAACAATCCAGGGTCCATGATCCCAACTGAAGAAATGAAACCTCAAAAATACTACATAATATAAAACTATATACAGAAACGTGGTGCATTGTCCAAGCTCAACCAAAATAAATAAAAAAGCAAAGGAAACCTAACACTATCTAACTATTTACAAGGGCAGCGGGCAAGTACAACGGCTCACATGTTGATGTCCCGGGACCGGGCATCATCGAACTCCTGCTCGATGTCCCAAAGGCGGTCCTCTTCCATGGCCCCGAGGGTTCGCAGGGAAGATGAGAACTGGAACTCCAGGTCCCTGCGAATGGCCTCGAGGCACTCGGCCCGCCTCAGGGCCCTACGCATGGAGTTCTCCGCCCTGACCATCGTGAGCCGTGCCTCTTCTGCCCGCTGCCGCTCCGCATCTATTGCATGGCCCAACCGCTCTCACACGGAAGAAACAGAGGAATCCGGCCCTGGTGAGCTGTCCCAGTGGGTCAACGCGGTCAACGAGCCATGCGAGAAGACGTGCAGTCTCCTCATGAAAAGACTGCAGGTCAGCTCGCATGGCACGTTGACGCAACGCCACCCCACCCAGGACAGGCTCAACCCGGTGCCGGATAGCCACATCTGCAGGGAGAGGAAGGCCAGTTGGTGTAAGCCAATCCCCTCCCTGAGAACGGGTCAAGACGTAGGTATCCCTGCTGGTGCAAGATGATGCAGTCACAGGATCGGGGACAGGATTACACACACCACACACTTACCGCGGCGGCCTGTTCTGCCTCCTGTCCCGGCCCCTGCACTGCACCACTAGCACCATTGGAATCCCCACCTCCAGACCACGTCTCTTTCCCTTGCACGGCCTCCTCCTCCTCCAAACCCCCCACCAACCTGGATGACTCTGTGCCATCTTCCTCCGTCGGGCCCTGTGGGGTCTCAGCTGCCCCTTCGGCTGCCGAGGAGTCCAACTCCAACCTCCGCCTCTTGGACCTCCCCTCGGCAGCTGCGACCTGGGACGCGGCACCAGACTCCTCACTCCCGAGGAGATGACAACCTGGGAGGGGAGCCGGGCCTTGCATCTCTGGCTGGTGGTGCGATCCCTGCCGCTGTGCTCCACAGCACCTTCTCCGCCATCTTCATCAGTTGACGCTGCAGACAGGGAGAGATAGGAGACAGGCATCAGGGCACTGTACAATGGACTCATACACACATGACAGTTGTACATGAGTGGCATTGTCAAACTTCAGACATGGCATCACAATCCCCAACACACATGTCATTGCAACTCACACACATGAGCTATTCCACAGCCATATTGCAACAGCCAGCACCATCCATACACTTACAACAGCATGAGCAGCCAAAGGTGAGCCAGACATCACATGAAACACAGGGAGTGCACTAGACATGCACACACGCCACCACAATTACATGCATGTGTACACCTCCGCCAACTGTCGCAGTGATGAGACTGGCATCCATGTCACATCTGGCAATCAGTCTTCTACATATCAGTCTCACATGCATCCATGTTGCATCACTGTTGCACCCATGTCAAATACACACACATGCACATGTACACGGTGCAGATACATGCAGCTGGAACCAACATCCATGTGTGACACCACAACCATGCCAATTTACATACACAGTAATCCAAACATGTGTGCTCACACATCTGCATTTGGCCTGCATGCTTACCCACACATACACCATCCATGTGTCTCACACATGAAAGGACTTGCATGTGTCAGCCTCACAGCCCTGTACATACACATCCATACATGGCCCTACAAAACCACATGTACAACCTGCACACTATTGGCACATCACCACACGCACAGCTTCCAATCAGTATGCATGTACACTTACCGCTCGACTCCAGACTGATCTGCCTCTCAAGGAGCTGGACGTGGAGCGCTGGGCATGTGCGTTCCAGGACCCTCATCTGATGCTCCGACAGGTGGCCCCGGCGCCCCTTAGCATCCGCTGCCTTCAAGAGGCGCCGGGCCTTGTTGAGGGTCCTGGACCTGAAGTCCTCCCAGCGCTTCTTGACATGTTGGAAGTCGCGGACTGCCACCCCCTCCGCGTTAATGGCAGTCACGATGTCCGTCCAGATCCAAGTCCGTCCTTCCTTGTCGGCGGCCGACCTTCCGAAGAGGGCATCATACTGCCCCAGGACTTGCTCCACCAGGACACCAACTTCGGTGGCAGTGAAGCTGGTGGCCCTCTGCCTCTCTGGCTGGGGGTTGCCAGTGGTGCCAGATGGTGTAGTGCCCGACATGGCAACCCCAGAGGCAGGTGTGGGTGGGCAACTGGGTCCTGGGGCTGGGCTGTGGAGCGATGGAATAGCAGTCGGGAGTCTTCTGTTCCAGCAAGGGTGGTCACAGCAACAGCACCCCGGGCTGACGTACAGGCAGCAAATGGAAGGGCACGTGGGCAGCAGGCAATCAGGCAGCAGCAGATGGCAGGTGGGAGCATGCTCAGGGCTCTGGGGGGCAGTAATTCGGCCTTCTGGGTAGGAGCGTGGTCGTCCGTGTGTGAACGCGTGGCCAGCTTGATACGGAGTGATTTGGCACATGAAAATCTTGCACATCAGCGTGTAATTCGAGGAAAGGCCCTTAGCGCGTAAGTGCGTCAGCACGCGTACGCGATTTCATTGGACCAAAGGCCCTTAGCGCGTAAGCGCGTCTGTGACGTGCGCGCGCGGGTGTTTCCCTGAACCCGGGTGCATGTTACACGTCCAAGAACTGCACGTCCGAGTGTCAGCTCGTGTAATTGGAGGATAGGGCCTTAGCGCGTATATGCGGAAGTGACGTTCGACGTGTGGGCCGGTTCAAAAGGTACGTGTAGGACGTCATTTCCTTGTACGTGCTTTTCGTGGAGAGCGAGTGAGTGAATTCTGTACTTCTTGTCGGTTCACACGCGATTTACTTCACAGCGTTTCTAGTTCGTACTCCCTGTTACCTCTGACAGCTTTTTTCTGATTTTCTGTTGGGCCTGTTTCCTCAAACATCGTTCACTTCTTCTTTTGTCCTGTCTCCTCAGACAGTGTACAATTCTTCTTTTGGCGGGGTGTTGCCAACGTGCACATGCGCATATTTTTCACACTCTTTTTCCAGGCAGACGGTGAGTCGCGCAAGTATTTACCAACTGTGCTTGCCCCGTGTGTCGCGTACCCTTTCAGAGGTCATTGTAGGCTGCGTGTAACACGCGTACGTTCATTTTTGTGTTTCTGGGTGCCACAGCGTAGTGCGGGTTCATTTTTCCACGCACGTGGTCTACGAGGGGTTGCGTGCATGTTATTTTCTGTTTTTGGGGTGCCTGTGCATTGCGTGACCCGTCATCTTTCCCCAGGGGTCACATACAGCCTTGCTAGAGCACTAGGGTACGAATTCCATCTAGTACCCTACCCCTTTGACCCCCAATTGCCCAGGACAATAGTTTACTGCAACTCCTATACGCATAACAACATCAGTGCCATGGTTGGGAGGCGACCAAGCGGTAAGGGTGGCAAAGGTGGCCAAGCCTCAAGAGGGGGGCATGGTGGGCGCGGTAGGGGACGTGGCCGGGATTTGCAGGGTATCCCTAGCCCCCCATGTGTGGAGGAGCAGTCAGGGACACCCATGTCCCCCCCATGGATGAGGGAAACGTGGCTGACACCATCTCTGCTCAGCCCTTGTTGGGCAGGCCCATTGTGGCACCTGACCTGGCACAGGGTGACTCCCAGGCTGACTTCCAGGTCGCCAAGTCTAGGCCAGGTGTGGCGGTGCAAGTTGGTGTCACCAGGCCACATGGATCAGGGGCAGCTATGTCATCTGCTGCCTCAAGTAGGCAGGGTGGGGAGGCTGCAGGGGCAGCTGCAGCTCCATCCATCCCAGCTCTGACTCTCCTAGCCAGGGCAGTGTTGGTCCCAGTACATCTTGCTAACGTTCCACCTGACTACGTCACACTTCAGCCAATGCCTGCACCAAGTCCCATGATCAGTGTGCATTTCAACACTTCAACTACCCAGTCCACTGGTGCTCGTGCCCCTAGTGGCCAGAGCGGCGTAGGCCACTCAGGAGCCCCACCACCTTCCAAAAGAAAGAGGAAGAGTGCTCGTCCACTACAGGCTGATACCCCAGACAGGGCTACGCAGTCCGGCACGCCAAGGAAGCCTAGCTTCAATGATGCCGAACATGATACACTTGTGCAGTATGTAACCGCGCATGACAGCGAAATGTTGATCAATTCAGGATGCAAGACCACACCTGCTCGACGTCAGGCACACTGGCAGACCGTCGCGGACATCATAAGTGCCCTTGGATTTGTGAGGCGCACAGCTGGTGGGTGCTACAAGTGCTGGAATGACCTTAAGCGCAGGGCAAAGAAAAAGCTGGCCTCAAGTCATGCCGCTACTCTGGTGACTGGAGGTGGGTCTCCACAAGAGGACATTGAACTCACTGTACATGAGTCTGTTGCTGGGATCTACGTCACAGAGGAACAGATCCAAGGTGTGGGAGAACTGCCAGATTACGAGGCATTGTCCGGTGAGTGCACATGCATGTGTGTGTGATCCATGTGTATGTTGTGTGTGTGAGGGGTTCTGATTGAGTGCCAGGTGAGGGTGTGTGTGCCTGAGTGGTTTGGGTCACCCATGTGCTTCATCCAAAACATTATGCGCCCCTACTTTTGGGTATTACTGTATCCCTTCTGCTCACAGTAGACATTTTGTGCAACATCACGCCAGTTGCCCTTGAAGTGGCATCTTGCAACAACATTGTTCCGTGTTTTTCAGTGTTCCATCAGGCTGATTGTTTCAATTCCCCCACTTTCACTACACATTTCTCAGCCCTATTGTAAAACAATATGTGACATGCCTATGGTATATGCCATCTGTGTGATGGCATGTATCATGTATGTGGATTGGACATGCCACTCACAGGCCAATGTGTGATGGCACTGCTAGCCGGCATGCAGCTAATGTGTTGCTTTTCCATCTTGGTGTCATCAGTGTCTGACATTTACCTCCCCTTCAAATTCAGTGACAGTGCATGCATGGAAGGGTTATAGTCATGTGGGACATGTGTCAATCAAGTACTGGTTCTGTAGCTTGTCAGGCCTAATTGTGTGCCATGGTGCTAATGACTGTTTCCATTTTTTGTCTTTCATGTTTTTGCAGGGGATGACGCACTTGATGCTGTTGAGGGTGAGGAGATGGTGCAGACCCAGGAGGGATCTCAGGCACGACCGGGTACCAGTGGGGGATGGGGTGTGGTGGTGGGTGATAACCCACTCTTGCTGCAGACCGTTCTCTCCAGGGGTGTCTCTGGGTGCACCTCCCCAGACCTCTATTCAGGTGTTGATTCGGATGATGAGACCTATGTGGCTTCTCAGGTAGGTGTTTCTGGAAGGGATTCTGTTCTGTCCGACCCACCTGCACCAGGGGTACAGCCCACTATGGGGATGTCAGTGTTGGTAGGTCCGCCTTTGGTGGTTACGGATGCAGGGCCACACTCCGCGACATCTGATCCTGTTCCTGGGCAAGCAGATCAGAGGGGGAATGCAGTCCTGCAGCCTCAGGCAGTGCCGACACAGCAAGGCACAGTTCGCCTTGCCCCAGACAGGTGTGGTGCCGGCCAATGCGGTGGCCGTATGCCACCAGGCAATACCACATGGGAGCAATCCATATACGGTATGGCAAACCAACAGGCAGCATCATCTGAGATGATGGCTCCAGCAATGGAGAGGGTGGCCACTTCCATTGTCCCCCCAGAAAGGCAGATGGAGCAACTACAGCAGGCAACAGACTCCATTTGCCAATCACTCAGGGAGGACATGCTGGTGTCCAACAGGGACAGAAGGGCGGCCCTGGACACTCTGCGGGAAGCCATTTCTTTAGAGTCCCAGGGCCAGAGGGAAGCCCTGAGGGTAGAAGTCCATCACCTCAGGGAGACTTTTGTTGACCTTGAGGCTTCCACTAACAGGAGGACAGAACAGCTGCTGGAGCTGGTCACACTGACGCTCTAAGCGGAGATGCAGGCAACTCGGGAGGAGGTCCGGGCATCACGTCAGGTGGTGCATGGGGATCTCCGCACCATATTCCTCCAGAATGAGGCCTTCCACACCCGCATGCTTGCTGCCGTGGAGGACCAGACTAGGGCTTTGCGTGGGCTGCCTCCCATAGCACCACCACCTCCTGTGGCGGCAGCAGCACAGGGTGATGAGAGCGACCACAGCGATTCTGAATCTCTCACGATAGCGTAGCCGTGCAGGCCATGAGCCCATGGAGGTGTTTTTTTTTGCAACATCCACACAGGTGGCTGTTGGTGTGCACCCTGTCCTCGGACCTCCTGGGTGACCTCCCCCACTCACCCTGGCCCCCACATGGCCATTTTTGATTTTTGATACAGTGTGTTGCCTTGTGTGGCTCCCGTGGGCATCCTCTGTATTCCGGCTGGGCACATGCAGGCTTGTCCTGAGTTTGGGTTAGATGCTTGGGTTCGTGAGTGTAACGCTCACCTGATTCCCACGGAGGCGCGGGTCTTGGCAGGAAGGTGTCTGTAACACGAAACGTGATGTGCAGGATTTGGTTGGCTTCTGGGGTCGACCCTCTCCGCACTGTGTGTCGAACTCGAAGGGTGAGGTTTCTGCAGGTGAAATAATATGGGGATTAAAGGTCTGGGTTGTTGAATGTCCCTATCTCTCTCTCTTCCCAGCTTGTCTGTTGAACCCCCCTCCCAGGTCAACGTGCTCACCTTAGATAGGTGAATGCTGGGCTCTCCATCTGCGTCTAGTGCAGGGTGCCGTTGCCAGTTCCTTCACTGGTGAAACGTGGGCCTCTTGACTTCAGAGGATGGGTACCGTCATTGGCTGCACGACCGGTAAGTTTCTGGACACCTTTAGTCTTTATAGTATTTTATGCGTGGCACTGAAGCGCCTGGAGTTGCGTAAGTATGGCCAGCGCTCTTACTGTCTCTTTCTTTGTCTTTGCAGGAGACGATGCAGAAGGAAGAAATCCGGAATTCGCCGCGTGCCGGTAAGTGTGACACTGCTGTTGTCTTTGCAGGTGAAGATGCGGCGTGAAGAATCCGGAATGCACAGCGTGCCAGTAAGTATAATACTGCTGTTTATCTTTGCAGGTGCAGATGCAGCGTGAAGAATCTGGAATGCACAGCGTGCCGGTAAGTATAATAATGCTGTTTATCTTTGCCGGCGAAGGTGCAGCGTGAGACACGGCCGCTGCCGAAGGATCAGGTAAGCAAGCACTGCGTGTAAAAGTTCGTTCTGCTAACCTGTTGTTTCTGGTCTTTTGCAGGTGCTGATGTTGTTCGGGTACCGAAATGGTAAGTATAATTCTTGCAGGTTCAGGATTCAAAGAAGAAATGCTGGAACAGACTCGGTGAGCGTTCTGCTGCAGATGCAGAATAACGCGAAGCACGTTTCCTCAATCGGGTGTGGTTTAAATAGCCTTGGAGTGATGAGGCGTCTCCTTCCACGGCCCCGCCTAGGTAAGAAAAGAGTTCCTGCTTCCAGAAGAGTTCCAGTGCTGTATCCAGGGAGTGGAGCTGCCCCACCCAGGTAAGAAAGTAGTCCCAGTTCACCGAGGACTTCTAAGAGTCTGGCAAGTAAGCAGCATGGTCTGCCGCAGGTAAGTCCACCCAAGCACCTTCACACCAATGATGAGCCCGGCGCTTCCAGTGCCGGGACCGATGCTTCTGATGAGCCTGGTGCCACCGGCGCCAGGACAAGGTCCAAAAGGTCCCTGTGGGGACCGGCTGGTGCCTAGGATCAGAGTTAGGGGCCTGCTTCCAAGGACGTTGGGCTGATCCTGGCTCCTTGGAAGCAGTGATCATGACAGTATCCCCCCTCAAGGCCCCTCCTAAGTGTGTCTTCTCCGGGGGCTTTGGCTTGTCGGGGTGATTCAGATGGAATCTCTTGACCAGACGAGGTGCGTGGACGTGTTCTGAGGGTTCCCACGACCTTTCCTGGGGACCGTATCCTTTCCAATCAACCAGATAGTATAATTTAGACCTGGGAATTTTGGAGTCTAGGATGTTCTTCACTTCGAATTCGAGTTCTCCGTCTACCAAAACGGGTTCTGGGAGTTCAGTCAATCGGGTTTCTGGTTGTACTGGTTTTAATAAGGAGACATGGAATACTGGATGTATTTTCATATGCGTAGGGAATTCCAATTTGGCAGCCACCGGATTAATTATGGCAGATATGAGGTAGGGCCCAAGGTATCTCGGGATGAAAGTGCGGGGTCCTTTTAAAGGCAGGTGCTTAGTGGATAACCAGACTTGATCTCCTACAGCGTAGTGAGGGGCCTCTTTACGGTGCCGATCGGCTGCCTTTTTGAATTGAGCTTTAGCTCTTTGCAGATGGGCAGTGGCTTCCTTAAAAGCACAGGTAATCTCCGAATGCAAGTGATTGTTATAAGAGGCGTCACGAGATCGCTGGTTACCTTTTCTTCCTGGGGAGCGAGGGGATGAGGCTGCCAGTCTGTCGATGGATCTTCGCAAAGATGAAAGAGCAACGCGGGGAACCGACCCAACACCCTCCTGACAGTAAATGACAGGATCGAGCTGAACCAGCTCCCAACGTCACGGGTAGCACTTCTCTGTATTTGCGTGACGTCAGGACAGTGTAAACACTGACAGAGAAGGCCAGGTGAAGTCCACTTCGGTACCAGCAGTTCGAGGGACAGATCTTCGGTAATTCCTCGGTGGTAGTAATGGCACAGATACCGGCAGGGCACAAGACCAGCAGAAGGAAATGGGGAGGCAGACCATTCAAGTAGGAAACGAAGAGTAGGGGAAGAGAACGAACACCCCAGGACTGGACCCCTTCCCAACCAAGGAACGGTGCAGGGCTAGAGAGGAACCCAGGCAGGGACCTACCTACCCCAAAGACCAAGTACCAGACTGGAACCCAAAAGGGCAAGGAATAAGGCAGGGCAGTGCAAAAGGAACAAGGCAAGGATAAGGAGCACTGGGCTAGCACGTGGTAGAAATAGGAACAGGACAGGAGCAGAACAGAGATTCAGGCAAGTAGGGCTCCTGGAGCGCAACCACGGAACAAACCGCGTTGAGACGCGTTGTTTCCGGGTCTGCAACGGCTATTTATAGCCCGGGATCAAAGTGAGGCTTGGAACGCAAGCCGCTGTCACTGCGCATGCGCGAAACGTCGGATACTGACGTTCCGCGCATGCGCAGGACATTCAAGATGGCCGCGCCCAGGGAGCCGGGAGCCCGGACCGCGGTACGCCGAAGAGAAAGGCGCCAACGCGGATACAATCTCCAGGAGGGAGATCGCCGTGGCTGAGGACCCCGACCCCCAGAACAGGCGAGTGGCGCGCGCCGCGTGACACCATACCCCCTCCCGGACAACCCCGGGGCACCAGGTTTCCAGGGATAGCGACGGAAGAAGTCCCGAACCAAGCGCGGGGCATGCACAAAGGAGCAAGGCTCCCAAGTGCGGTCACAAGCCGGATAGCCTTTCCAACCGACCAAATACTGAAGCACCCCACGCCTAATCCGTGAATCACAAATCTCCCCTACCTCAAACTCAGGGACCCCCTGGACCAACACCGGGGCAGGACGGGAACATGGACGGCCAAGAACATCGGGCACACAGGGTTTCAAAAGGGAGACATGAGAAACAGGATGAATCCGCCAAGAGTGAGGCAAAGACAAACGAAAGGCAACAGGGGAAATGCGTTGAAGAACGCGAAAGGGCCCAAAAAAGCGGGGAGCCAATTTCACGGGCAAATTGCGAGCAGGCAGATTCTTGGAAGATAGCCAAACCATATCGCCAACCTGAAGGTCGGGCTCAGGACTCCGCCGTTTATCGGCCTGAACCTTCATACGTGCTTGTGCCACTGCCAAGGTACTGGCCGCCAGGCGATGTTGATCGCGGATGAGAGCCACCATGGCATCAGCCGACGGAACGGCACTAGGAGGCATCGGACGAAGAGGCAGCAGCTTGGGGTGCAGACCAACAGAACAAACGAAGGGACTGAGTCCGGTAGCAGAATGAACAGCATTGTTGTAAGCCACCTCCGCGGTGTCCAACCAATCTGACCAATTGTCCTGAGTGGCATTGGCGTAACATCGCAGGTACTGTTCTAGGGATTGGTTAGTACGCTCGGTTTGCCCATTGGTTTGGGGATGGTAACCGGAACTCAGAGCGCGCTGAATGTCCAAATGACGACACAGTTGATCCCAGAAAGAAGAAACAAACTGCGAACCACGATCCGACAGAATCTTCTCAGGAAGGCCGTGAAGACGATACACCTCATGTAAGAAACGTCGAGCCATCTGGGAGGCAGTGGGCAGCTTCGGAAAAGGTATGAAGTGAGCCAACTTGGAAAAACAATCCACCACCACCATGATACACGTATTCCCACCAGAGGGTGGTAATTCAACAATGAAGTCCGTGGCGATAGTATGCCATGGGTACGGTGGCGTGGACGTAGGTCGCAGTAGACCAAGGGGTTTCTTGCGTGGAACCTTCACTTGAGCACAAACAGGGCAAGAATCCACATATTGCTTAACTTGTTTGGCCCATCCTGGCCACCAGAATTGTCGTGCAACCAATTCTTGGGTGGTATTGACCCCACGATGACCACAGACAACGGAATCATGACAATTCTGTAGGACAGTCCTTCGAAGATTCAGAGTGGGGACGTACAGGCGATCCTTGAAGAAAAGCAATCCGTCGCGTTCACAGATGTCGTAATGTCGTAACACCAGGGATCTGGAGGGATCCGCCCGAGTCGCTTCTAAGAGTTGCTGAAGTTGAGGAGTCAACATCGATAGGAAATGCTTCGAAGCAATCAAGGGTTCCTTGGTCTTGGCTCTGTCTATGTCGTCCTCCAAGCATCGGGACAGGGCATCGGCCTTTATGTTCTGAGAGCAAGGTATGTAAGTCACCACAAAATCGAACTGAGAAAAGAAAAAGGCCCAACGTGCATGCCGTGAGGTTCTGCATTGCAAGGAACGTAAAAATTGAAGGTTACGGTGGTCTGTGCGCACTTCCACTGGATATTTACCACCCAGCAAGTGATGTCGCCATTCTTCGAAGGCTGCTTTTATGGCCAAAAGTTCCTTCTCGATCACAGCGTAGTTTCTTTTGCTGGGTGACAGCTTCCGCGAATAGTAGGCCACAGGATGTTCTATTTCTGTAACTGGATCACGCTGCAACAGGACTGCACCAACTGCATAGTCCGAGGCATCCGTTTCAACTAAGAATGGTTCTTTGTCATCCGGATGATTCAAAATAGGAGCTGACATAAAGGCTTTTTTTAATTCCTGAAATGCCACTTCGGCCTGAGAATCCCAAAAGAAAAGAATCTTGTTGCTGGTCAGACGAGTCAACATGGCAGTTAAGTGAGAAAATTGTGGAATGAAACGTCGGTAGAAATTAGCGAAGCCCAAGAACCGTTGCAGTGACTTAACATCATGGGGCTGTTTCCATTCCCGTATGGCTTGCAGTTTCATGGGGTCCATCCGCACTCCTGTGCTGCTGATTACATAGCCTAGGAATTCCACACTTTCCAGATGAAATTGGCATTTCTCAGCTTTGGCATACAAATGATTGGCAGATAATCTACGGAGGACTTCCTGAACATGTTCAACATGAGCCATGCGAGTAGAAGAAAAAATCAAGATGTCGTCCAGATATACCCATACTGACACTCCTACAAGATCTGAAAAGACAACATCCATGAACCGTTGGAAGACGGCCGGGGCATTGCAAAGTCCAAACGGCATTACCCTATACTCGTAATGCCCAAAAGGTGTTTTGAAGGCCGTTTTCCACTCATCACCATCCTTAATCCGCACTAAGTGGTAGGCTCCTCTTAAATCCAACTTGGTGAAGATCCGAGCAGATTTCAAGGATTCAATGATGTCCCGGATGAGTGGCAGGGGGTATCGGTCCTTGCACGTGATTTCATTCAACCGGCGATAATCAATACATGGGCGCAAAGTACCCTCCTTCTTTTTGACGAAGAAAAGCGGAAATCCCGCGGGGGATTTAGATGGTACAATGTAGCCCTTATCAAGGCAATCCTCGATGTACTCCTGCAGGACACCCTTTTCTAATTGCGTCAAAGAATAAACCTTGCCATGAGGAATGACTGCATCAGGCAGGATATCAATGGAGCAGTCGAACTGTCTGTGTGGAGGCAATGGAATGTCTTCTGGTTTGGAAAATACCTTGAGAAATTCAGCATATTCCTGAGGTATGGACTGAGTAACACATAGGCGGACAGAGGTGTTTCCAGGAGTGGGTAGCCCCAAACCAGACTTTGCCGGAAGGGTATCACGAAGACGACATTCCTGAGAACAACGTACAGAAGAAAAGACCATGGTTCGGGAAGTCCAATTGACCTGTGGATTGTGGTAAAGCAGCCAAGGCAAGCCGAGCACTACCGGGAAGGAGGGAGACTTGATCACATCCAACGAAATCCGTTCAAGATGTTCTTCCACTGATAGCCATAACTGACCGGAATGTTGGCACACAGGACCCGAAGACAAAGGTGTACCATCGATTACCTCAACCACTGCTGAATGTTCCTTGCGATACAGGTGGATCCCATTGGAAACCGCAAACGAGGCATCAATGTAATTGCCCGATGCTCCACAGTCCAGAAGAGCCCTGGTCGTAATGCATTTTCCTTGCCATGCAATACCGACTTCCAAGACCAACAAGGGCACCGAGTGCATGGGAGGAAGGACTGAAACAGAAAAACGGCCCACCGCTGCCTTCTCACCACACAGCGGGCCCGTTAGTTTTCCGATTTCTTCAAGGGACGTAGAGGACAGGTACCTAGATAATGTCCAGTCCCTCCACAATACAGACATAGGTTTTGTTGACGTCTTCTCTTCTTCTCAGCCTCAGATAATGGTCCGCGAATAGCTCCCAGTTGCATGGGCTCAGGACCCGCGTCAGTTGGGGTTGTAGATCCCGAAGGGTGTACTGAGAGTCCCGGATGGTATCTTTCCGTTCGACGACGTTCACTTCTCCTTTCAGCCAGTCGGTGGTCGATACGGAGGACCTGATCCAACAATGCGGGTAGGGTTTCTGGTTCAGGAATATGCAGCAATTCATCCTTGTATTCGTCTCGTAACCCACGACGGAATAAAGTCTTCTGAGTGATTTCGGGCCATTGGGAATCAGTTGCAAGCTGCCGAAACCGACTAATGTAGTTAATGATGTCACCAGATCCCTGTTTGATTTCCATCAGCTGGTTCTGGGCCACGGCAGCCAGGTTGGGTGGTTTGTAGATATCCAGAAAGGCTTTTTCAAAAGCAGCAAAATCACTCAACAAGGGACTATCGGCGGAAACCAGGGGAGCCGCCCAAGCTAGAGCGTTGCCGGTCAAGTTACCAAGGATGTACCCTATCTTGGCTTTGTCTTGATTGAAATGGCTAGATCGAAACTGAAAATGAATCCGGCAATGGGTACAAAACTCAGCCACTCGACGTGGATCACCATCGAACTTCATAGGAGTTGTGTGGGCCATAGAATTCTCAGGTAGTGGAGCAATATTCAATCCTCGACCCATTGCTTGCCGAAGAGTGTCATTCTCCTGGCGAAGGGTGGTCATCTCGAGACGCAGGGCTCGTACTTCCTCACGTAATTCTTGCATGTCTGCCATGTCGGAGCTGGAGGAAAGGCGTCTCAATCTGTTATAAGAGGCGTCACGAGATCGCTGGTTACCTTTTCTTCCTGGGGAGCGAGGGGATGAGGCTGCCAGTCTGTCGATGGATCTTCACAAAGATGAAAGAGCAACGCGGGGAACCGACCCAACACCCTCCTGACAGTAAATGACAGGATCGAGCTGAACCAGCTCCCAACGTCACGGGTAGCACTTCTCTGTATTTGCGTGACGTCAGGACAGTGTAAACACTGACAGAGAAGGCCAGGTGAAGTCCACTTCGGTACCAGCAGTTCGAGGGACAGATCTTCGGTAATTCCTCGGTGGTAGTAATGGCACAGATACCGGCAGGGCACAAGACCAGCAGAAGGAAATGGGGAGGCAGACCATTCAAGTAGGAAAGGAAGAGTAGGGGAAGAGAACGAACACCCCAGGACTGGACCCCTTCCCAACCAAGGAAGGGTCAGGGCTAGAGAGGAACCCAGGCAGGGACCTACCTACCCCAAAGACCAAGTACCAGACTGGAACCCAAAAGGGCAAGGAATAAGGCAGGGCAGGGCAAAAGGAACAAGGCAAGGATAAGGAGCACGGGGCTAGCACGTGGTAGAAATAGGAACAGGACAGGAGCAGAACAGAGATTCAGGCAAGTAGGGCTCCTGGAGCGCAACCACGGAACAAACCGCGTTGAGACGCGTTGTTTCCGGGTCTGCAACGGCTATTTATAGCCCGGGATCAAAGTGAGGCTTGGAACGCAAGCCGCTGTCACTGCGCATGCGCGAAATGTCGGATACTGACTTTCCGCGCATGCGCAGGACATTCAAGATGGCCGCGCCCATGGAGCCGGGAGCCCGGACCGCGGTACGCCGAAGAGAAAGGCGCCAACGCGGATACAATCTCCAGGAGGGAGATCGCCGTGGCTGAGGACCCCGACCCCCAGAACAGGCGAGTGGCGCGCGCCGCGTGACAGTGATCCACAGCAGGTGCTTCAATTTCTTGGGGAGGATCCAGGTTGGAGGTTCTAGGATGGTGTCCATATAATAGGAAAAAAGGAGTCTTCCCGGTTCCAGAATGAGTCGAATTGTTGTACGCGTATTCAGCGATCCAAAGAATGTCCTTCCAGGGGTTTTCTGTTTGTTGGAGCATGCAGCGTAGATATTGTTCTAGTGTCTGGTTTGTCCTTTCGGTTTGTCCGTCCGTTTGGGGATGGTGACTGGTCGAAAGTCTTACATCAACTTGGGCTAAACGACAGCAACTGCGCCAGAAGTGGGAGATGAATTGACTTCCCCTATCGGAGACTAAAACTGAAGGAAAACCGTGTAAGCGAACGATGTTCGCCAAGAATTCCCGGGCCAATACTGAGGCTGAAGGCAGACCCTTCAAGGGTATGAAGTGAGCCATTTTCGAGAATAGATCCACGACTACTAAGATGGTAGTATATCCCAAGCATGGAGGTAAGTTCGTGATAAAATCCATGGACAGGGTATGCCATGGACAGGGAGGAATGTCAAGTGGCTGTAATAGGCCGGCTGGTTTTTGCTTTTGACTTTTATTCTGGGCACACACACCACAGGAGATTACAAAGTCTCTAATATCCCTTTTCCACGATGGCTACCAGAAATGTCTTTTAATCTTTTCCATGGTTTTGGTAATGCCAGGGTGCCCCTCCATTAGAGAATCATGATAACCGGAGATTACTTGTTTTTGTAGTCTCTCACAGGGCAAGTGCAATCGTCCTCGGAAATATGGTAGGTCTTGATCTACTGAGAAATCTTTTCCCCTTAATTGCCAGTCCTGCAAATCGGTCGGAGTTAGGAGCGATTTCACCGTGTTCTTGATGTCTTCAAAAGATTGAGTGCTGACCAAACCCAAAATCCTTTGTTCTGGGATTATGGGTATTGGATCTGGATTGATCAAATGTTCATCTACTCCCATCCGGGAGAGGGCATCCGCCTTTCCGTTCTTACTACCTGGTCGATAAGTAATTATAAAGTCAAATTCTGCTAGGAACAGACCCCAGCGAAGTTGTCTGGAAGACTGAGCTTTGGCTGTCTTTAGGTATTGTAGATTGCGGTGGTCAGTCATTACGGTGACTGTGTGTCTGGCTCCTAGAAGATAATGCCGCCAGGCTTTAAAGGCCGATCTGATGGCCAAAAGTTCCTAGTCCGTAATTGAATAGTTGATCTCAGGAGGCGAAAACTTGCGGGACCAAAAGGCAACCGGATGTAGTTGGTTTGTGACCGAATCTCTTTGTGATAACACTGCTCCCATAGCAAGACTAGAAGCATCCGTTTCCATGATGTAAGGAAGTTCTGGGCGAGGATGTTTTAAAACAGGTGCAGAAATGAATTTAGCTTTTAAGTCTTGAAAAGCTTGTTCCGCTTCAGAAGACCACTCAAAACGTTTGTTCTTTTTCAACAGAGCGGTGATGGGCTGGACTATCCGGGAAAATTCAGGAATGAATCTGCGGTAAAAGTTAGCGAATCCTAACATGCTTTGAACTCCTTTTACAGAGGTTGGTGATGGCCACTTGATAATTGCATCAACCTTCTTTGAATCCATATGGACTCCGTTAGGTGACAATATGAATCCCAGGAACTCGACTTCTGTTGCGTTGAAGACGCATTTCTCAAGCTTAGCAAAAAGACTATGTTGACGCAATCTCTCGAGAACCTTTTTAACATGTCTCTGATGTTCTTCTTCAGATGATGAATAGACGAGGATGTCGTCAATGTAGACAACTACACACACGTCAATGAGTTCTCTAAGGACATCGTTCATAAAATATTGGAAAGCAGCAGGAGCATTACACAGTCCAAAGGGCATCACTTGATATTCGAATAGCCCGTACTTGGTGCGGAAGGCCGTTTTCCATTCATCGCCCTCTTTGATCCTTACCAAGTGGTAGGCTCCTCTGAGATCCAGCTTTGTGTATATACGGGCATCTTTGACTTGGTCCAGGAGTTATGGGATCAAAGGTAACGGGTATCTGTTTTTAACAGTGATCTGATTCAGGGCGCGGTAATCTATGCAAGTCCTAAGGTCTCCTTCCTTTTTCGGAACGAAGAACAAAGCCGATGAAGCTGGAGATTTGGAAGGACGGATAAACCCGTTAGCTAGGTACTGGCCTAGGTACTGTCTGAGGTGAAGGTTCTCTGGCTCGGTGAGGGCATAGATCCTGCTGCAAGGAGGAGTTGTTCCAGGTATCAGATCTATTTGACAGTCGTAAGACCTATGAGGGGGTAGGGTGTTAGCTTGATCCTTCTGGAAGACGTCTTGGAACTCCTGGTATTCGGGAGGTAATTTGAGAATCTCCTCAGAAGAGATCGCCGCCAGTGAAACATCAGGTCGAGGATAACAAGTGGTAGAACACTCTGGAAACTGAACCGTCTTTGCTCGCCAATCAATCTGAGGATTGTGCTTCTCTAACCAAGGGATTCCCAGAATGATCTGGAACTGAGGGGCCTTGATTACATCGAACACTATTCTCTCCCGGTGTCCATTATGACTCAACAGTGTCACTTCTTGGGTGGCATGCGTTACTGGTCCGGAGGCTATCTCCGTGCCATCCACAGTAGTGATGACGTCTTTTACTGCCTTAGGGACAAGGGGTAGATTCATCCTTGACACCATTTCACGGTCCACATAGTTACCGATTGCTCCGCTGTCAATGTAAGCTTCAATTGCGTGCAAACGATCCGGACGTTCAGGACTAATAAGGACCATGAGTATCACGAAATGCGAGGTCACGGGACAGATCTTAAAGCCCGGCAAGAGGACCTCTACTCTTGTCGGGCGAGGTCGTTTCCCTGCTCAGAATTTGTGGTACAGGTATCTGCGGCTCCTACAGTCTTCTTAGCTGGTTTCACGGGACAGTCCCGAAGAAAGTGTCCTGAATTACCGCAATAGAGGCATAATTGCAGCTGCCTTCTTCTTTCCCGCTCTTTCTGGGTTAGAGGTCCTCTCATGCCCCCTATTTGCATGGGTTCCACAGTGTCAGCTCCCTTATTCGAGGTCTGTGGTTTGGAAAACACCCGGGTATCAAATCTGGAACGATCTGCCTTCCTGTTCTGTAGTCTATGGTCTAGTTGGACAACTAAGTCAATATAGTCCGAACATTCTTGTGGAGGATTCACAGCCTGCGCTAGCACATCCTTGAGCTCTCCACGCAGACCTCTGTAGAAAAGCGTTATTCTCTTGTCCTCGGGCCATTGTGTTTCCACTATGAGTCTATTGAAAGAGGCTATATAAGTCAAGAGATCTTGGATACCCTGTCGTAATGAGAGAAGTTCATTGTCCAAGGCCTGCCCTTGTGCATGTCTTGCGAACAGTTTCTCCATGCTGGCCTGGAAGGCTTGAAAATCGTGTAAAACCGGATCATCTTGGGTGACTAAAGGGATCGACCAATCTGCAGCGCTGCCACTGAGATAAGAAAGCACGAAAGCCACCTTGGCCTGGTCTGTTCGGAATGCAGCTGGTCGACATAAGAAGTGCAGGCGGCACTGGTTGATGAACACTGCGAATTTCTTTGGATCACCAGCAAAGCGTTCGGGCGGAGCCAAGGGCACATTACCGGGCAGATTGATTTGCACTGGATTTGAAGCTGAGGTAGAAGGATAACTCCCTCCTGGAACGGGCAAAGGTGTCTGTCCTGCCTGCGTTTGTAACAACTGCCTAGCAAGGTCCTCTGTTCGCTCCTTAGAAATTATCAGTTCTCTTCTTAGAGAGCTCGTTTCCTGGCGAGCTGCATGTACTTCTGCTCTTAATTCCCCAAGCTACTGGGCTAGTTGATCAGTATCTGAAGTTTCCATTGCGCCTGGGTAGGAGTTTAGTGGTCGGCTTCGCGTTCTGTAACGCTCACCTGATTCCCACGGAGGCGCGGGTCTTGGCAGGAAGGTGTCTGTAACACGAAACGTGATGTGCAGGATTCGGTTGGCTTCTGGGGTCGACCCTCTCCGCACTGTGTGTCGAACTCGAAGGGTGAGGTTTCTGCAGGTGAAATAATATGGGGATTAAAGGTCTGGGTTGTTGAATGTCCCTATCTCTCTCTCTTCCCAGCTTGTCTGTTGAACCCCTCTCCCAGGTCAACGTGCTCACCTTAGATAGGTGAATGCTGGGCTCTCCATCTGCGTCTAGTGCAGGGTGCCGTTGCCAGTTCCTTCACTGGTGAAACGTGGGCCTCTTGACTTCAGAGGATGGGTACCGTCGTTGGCTGCACGACCAGTACGTTTCTGGACACCTTTAGTCTTTATAGTCTTTTATGCGTGGCACTGAAGCGCCTGGAGTTGCGTAAGTATGGCCAGCGCTCTTACTGTCTCTTTCTTTGTCTTTGCAGGAGACGATGCAGAAGGAAGAAATCCGGAATTCGCCGCGTGCCGGTAAGTGTGACACTGCTGTTGTCTTTGCAGGTGAAGATGCGGCGCGAAGAATCCGGAATGCACAGCGTGCCAGTAAGTATAATACTGCTGTTTATCTTTGCAGGTGCAGATGCAGCATGAAGAATCTGGAATGCACAGCGTGCCGGTAAGTATAATAATGCTGTTTATCTTTGCCGGCGAAGGTGCAGCGTGAGACTCGGCCGCTGCCGAAGGATCAGGTAAGCAAGCACTGTGTGTGAAAGTTCGTTCTGCTAACCTGTTGTTTCTGGTCTTTTGCAGGTGCTGATGTTGTTCGGGTACCGAAATGGTAAGTATAATTCTTGCAGGTTCAGGATTCAAAGAAGAAATGCTGGAACAGACTCGGTGAGCGTTCTGCTGCAGATGCAGAATACCGCGAAGCACGTTTCCTCAATCGGGTGTGGTTTAAATAGCCTTGGAGTGATGAGGCGTCTCCTTCCACGGCCCCGCCTAGGTAAGAAAAGAGTTCCTGCTTCCAGAAGAGTTCCAGTGCTGTATCCAGGGAGTGGAGCTGCCCCACCCAGGTAAGAAAGTAGTCCCAGTTCACCGAGGACTTCTAAGAGTCTGGCAAGTAAGCAGCATGGTCTGCCGCAGGTAAGTCCACCCAAGCACCTTCACACCAATGACGATGCTTCTGATGAGCCTGGTGCCACCGGCGCCAGGACAAGGTCCAAAAGGTCCCTGTGGGGACCGGCTGGTGCCTAGGATCAGAGGTAGGGGCCTGCTTCCAAGGACGTTTGGCTGATCCTGGCTCCTTGGAAGCAGTGATCATGACAGTGAGACACACACCCCTCCTGCTTCCCGTTTCCATGGGCTTGCAAAGGGTATGCCCAAGTGACAGTTCCTTACACAGTGACGGTGGACTCCCATGACATGTGTGGGCAGTCTGTAGTTAATACTGTGTATACATTCCTAGTGCATATTGTTGTTGTATTGTACACTGCATGGTGTATTGATGTGTGCTTGTGCATCCATGTCTCCCTCCTAATTTGCAGGTTCATTCCTCATGTCTTCACAAGGCGGTCTACTTTGGAGATGGAGTTCATGTTGTAAGCAGTGCACTTCCAGATTTGAATGGCACCAACACTGTACAGTTGGAAGTGGTCGCTGTGTTGGCATCACCAGGTTGTAAGACTACGTATCCTTCAACTTAGTACTGTCATGTTAATGCTATGTTTGGGGTTGGCTAGCTGCATTGTATTGTGGTAAGTATTTGGTCATGTGTGTTGTTAGTTATACATTAATGGGAGCATATTGTGTGTGGCCAGTTTCCATTAGGGACACTGTACTTTGTGACACTTGTGTCATGTTTTGGGGATTACTTTGTTTGCTCTCATAGAGCATGACATGCCATGGTGTGTTGGGTGGCGGTGCTGGGGAGGGGTTGGGTGACATGGCACTGTTGGATTTTGTTGTATCTTGCAAGGGGGTAATGATTTTAGCAGCATAGAAGTGTGTCTTTTGATGACACAGCATTGGTGGTGTTTGTGTAGGTAGGGATGCACACAATGGAACACTGCCAGGTGAACAATCTCAGGCTGGTATGGTTGTGACAGTTGACTGTCACTTGACTCATCATCATTGATTGTCAGCTGGTATGTGCCAGGGCTGTGTGCACTCCACAGGGGTGTGATTTTAGGTGAAGTAATTAGCCACCAGCTGCGTACGGGCTGCCTCACCCGTGCCCTTTCCCCTCCCATGCGCAACAAGCGTGCATGTGGTTAGGAATGTGGGGACACCACCATGTCCACGGCCAGGCCCCGGCGTGTTGCAACGTTGTGCAAGACACATGCTGCCACTATGATCCTGCACACTACTGGGGGAGCGTATACCAGCTGCCCGCCAGAACGGTCAAGGGAGCGAAAGCATGACTTGAGCACTCCGAATGTGCGCTCCACTATGCCCCGGGTTGCAATGTGGGCTGTGTTGTATCTTACCTGGGGTGGCATGGTGGGGTTCCGAATTGGTGTCATCATGTGGGTGCTCAGAGGGTAGGCACTGTCCCCTGGGGAGGTGGTGATGGGTATCATTAGTGGGGTTGTAACATTACTCAGTATCTGGCATGCATGCATGTGCAGTGGCATTTATACTCACCAAGCAGCCATGTATAGCCATGCCGCCCAGCTTCTAGGTCCCGGTTTAGGGTTGACATTCTGTAAATGAAACTGTCGTGGGTGGACCCTGGATAGTTGGCATATACTGAGATGATGATTCCCTTGGCATCACATACTACCTGAATGTTGATGGAATGCCAGTGCTTGCGGTTTCTATAGATGTGCTCAGATGCCCTGGGGGGACGTAGAGCCACATGGGTGCAATCAATCGCACCTAGCACTTTCGGGAATTGTGCCACCCCGTAGAAATCCTGGGCGGCAGCCTGCCTTTCTGCAGGTGTTCTGGGCATGTATATGTGCCTGCGGACTGATGGGCGTGTAGTGATGATGGCCAAGACCTTGTGTAGGCAGCGTGACTGCGTGGCCTGTGACACCCTCCCCACTATGGCACTTGTTCGCTGAAATGATCCAGTGGCCAAGAAGTGCAGTACATTAAGGACCTTCTCCAGGGGGCTGAGTGCTTGGGAGCACAGGGTGGGTGATGTGAGGTCATCCTCCCACTCACTCACCAGGTCGAGTATTATGTGAGGTGGAAACCTGTACCTCCCATACACGTGGTCTTCAGGCATCCCAAAAAGGCTTGTTCTGGGTGTAAATATTCTGGCCCTGACTATCCTCCTCCTCCTCCTGCGGTATCCCACGGCCACTGCTGCTAGGAACGGTATATTCATCCTGGCGTCTGAGCTTGTTTATTGTTTGTGCGCACTTTTATGCTGCGCGGGTCGACGTACGCCTGCTTCCTGCTGGCGTACGTGTTTCCGGATTGGCACATCTTTTTTTGCGCATGCCTTAGCCACGTTCGATTCCATGAAAACGTGGTGTAGGTGAGCGTGTGAAACTTCGCGCGCACCCCAGTAATACACGTACCCCGTTCACCCAGGCCCAATCGCGTGTGAAACTTCCAATGCACCCCAGTAATACACGTACCCCGCTCAGCCAGGCCCAATCGCGTGTGAAACTTCACGCGAACCCCTGAAATACACGTACCCAGGCCAATCGCGTGTGAAACTTCCCGCGCACCCCAGTAATACACGTACCCCGCTCCCCCCGGCCCCATCGCATGTGAAACTTCCCACACACCCCAGTAATACACATACCCCGCTCACCCAGGCCCAATCGCGTGTGAAACTTCACGCGAACCCCTGAAATACAAATACACCGCTCCCCCAGGCCCGATTGCGTGTGAAACTTCCAGCGCACCCCTGAAATATATTCATAAAAAACCTTGGCTTGGAAGGTTTGGTCTAAACTGGCGACATCCGATAGTGGTAAGAAACTGAATGTCATAAATGAAAGTAGTCCAATAAGTCCTTAAAGTCGCGTCCCACCAAGTCGGGGGTTTAGCCAAGTACAAGACCCCTTGCTGAATAGTGTGAAGTATAGGTGACCTGGGAGGAGACTGCGCCTGATTCTTGCACACGAGACTTATTTTTTTAATTTTATATTTTTTATTTTTTATTTTTCAGAAAAAATTGCCCTTAACGTTGATGACACGTGTTTCGGTCCTCCAAGGACCTTTCTCAAATCAGGGCTATTGATTAGTCTTATGGTCATGTAAGAGGCCCCTGTCACAAGATGTGAAAGATAAGCTTCCATATATCATTGGGATAAATCCCTGCTGTTCAGATTAAGCGCGTACAATCGCAGAATTGCTACAAGTCTCAAGGGGGCCCCTTGCCCCTAATCAATAGCCCTGATTTGAGAAAGGTCCTTGGAGGACCGAAACACGTGTCATCAACGTTAAGGGCAATTTTTTCTGAAAAATAAAAAATAAAAAATATAAAATTAAAAAAATAAGTCTCGTGTGCAAGAATCAGGCGCAGTCTCCTCCCAGGTCACCTATACTTCACACCCCTGAAATACACGTACCCCGCTCCCCCAGGCCCGATCGCGTGTAAAACTTCCCGCGCACCCCCGAAATACACGCACACACTATTTTTCACACAGCGGGTGTCCGTGTTTGTCGCGTACCCCTTTGCACGTCATTTGTCCTAGGGGGCCACAGTATGGGATATTCATCAGAGCTGTATATTTGTGCTTTTTGTTAGCGCAGATTTTGGTGCACATTTTTTTCCTGCGCAGGGCCGCTACCACCTGCCTTCGGGTGGCGGACGAGTTTGGGTCTGTGCGCGTCTTTGCCCGTGCGCTGGTTTGCCCTATCCGATTCCATGAATACGTGTTGTAGGCGAGCGTGTGGGCGTTCCGCGCACTTGCCTCCTGTACTTCCCCCGTGACGCCCACATTTTCACGAGTTGTTCCCCATTCCGAGTGTTACGCCCCGTGTTACGCCTACTTTTGTTATGTGCGCCGCGCTATGTGCGCTTTCGCTGTGGCCTTAGCGCACGCCATTAGATGACCTGTGCGCCGGCGTGCGCCGCGCACTTTTTCAGCGCACATCCCAGATTTTACTCGCGCACGCACTTCCATGAGTAGATGTGCGCTGGTTTCCCTGCGATTTTCGCTCTTTCACTGCGAATCGCAAGTTTTCGCACGCTTGCGCCGTAATTTTCAGCGCACATTAATTCCATGAATCGGCCTGACAGTGTTGTACAACATTGCTTTGAAAGAAATCGGAAATATACTTTTGTGATAACGTAGAGCAGAAAACACAAATTCAGCGAATCAGCACGAATCCCTGGCAGCATTAGTTTTAGTTACTTAATTAGCTTTGAAGATGTTAATTAATTAGCTTTGTCTATGTTGCATAGTGCCTGTCATCTTCGAGGGTGCAGCAAGACGCTTAGAAAATGCAACATAGTGCCTGGCAGTTTAGAAGCTAGGGCCTGACGGGTTAGATGGCGCTACAAAGCAGCCTTGCAGCGTTAAAGGCGCACCATGGTGCTTAGCTACTTACAAGATATGTCAGCGCGCCTGACAGCTTGGACATTGTGGCATAGCAGGATTAGCAGTTTAGACTGTACCACTTGTCATTTTAGAAGATCTAACGCAGCACTTGGCAGCTTTGTTGATTTAAATGATCAATCTCTGTTTAAGTGCCAACTTTAGACACTAATTATGTCCTTCTACGTTACCTGCCTGAAGCAAAAAAAGTAGCTTGATGTAGGTCGCGTGGGTTCAGCAATAGAGTTGTGTCGTGGCATTCTACGGAGCCCGAGGTGTTTTGTGTGCGCAGTGTTATGTTCATGCACCAAGGCCATTGATAACAAAGGAGACGCATATTTTTGTAAAAACATATAATTTCGCGTGGTGTGAAATATCTGCTCTAAAGGGCTGGGCACCGACAGCTGTAAGTTAGAGAGAGTTCGTGTAACAATTGGGATTTAGGTTTTCTAATGAATATGTTTCAAAATCCGAGCTAGGGCCTGTAAGTGGGATCGAGTGCTTCCAACTCTAGTCCAGCTCTCCATAAACTTCTAAGATGTTTTAATTGCCAACACTGTGCCCTCTGTAACTTCTTTGTGTTTGTCCTTTCTATACCGCCTCCATGCCTTGTCTATCTGTTATGGGCAGATAGCCTCTCCTTCTGGCTTTTCCAACCCCCCATTATCCCATTATCCAGGAAACTCTTTCCTTTGCCGTCAGTGTTTATATGACTCTCTCCAGCATCTCGCTTTTCTTGTTTGTCACTATGACATTCTTTTTCTACCTATACTGCATTTCTGACCCGTTATCCTCTTCCTCTAAAGCGTCTTGCTTCGCATGCTGTGCTTAAACAGGTTAAGCCAGACTCTGAAACACTGCCGTGGAAGACATGGTTGTGTGCCAAAGGTCTACGCCCAGGAGGAGTGTATTTGGCTTCACCAAGTAGAGGAACATAATTATTGTCAGAGGCCAGCCAGAGGTATTCACTTTGATAAGAAAAGAGGTATTTAATAACACACTTAATGCTCCTAAATTATTATGGTCGATGTGTGTGTGTGGGGGGAGGTTGGGCGGTTGGGGGGATTCCTTGATGGAGAGCAATGTAACAGAGGTAGATAGAACAAAGGGAGAACCGAGGTGGGGTAAGCCAGGTGATGGGTAAGAGCAGGTCCACCTCGCTGCCGTTCTGTGGCTCACAATGATGCATGAGGAACTCCTTCAAACTCAAGATCTGCATTCTTCCCTGATGTCAACTTGTGGATGCGCGGTGGGATGGAGTTCCGTGGAAACATATGAAAACCTGTTTTTTCAGGGTTTTTTTTTTCTTTCTGGCTTGTGTTCATTCCAAGTTTCACAAAGGTGTGGCTCCTGGAACATCACTGCCCTCTGCAGATGACCACTCTATCAACTTGACAATGCAATGCTTGCGTGGTACGAAACGATCACAATGTTGAGGTAGAATAATTCACTATGTTATTCATTTGTGTTTTAGATACTGGAATGAAAGGGGCAACATGCTACTTGTCTGTTAAGACTATTTCTGAAATTAAAATATAGTAAAGAATTTTGTATTATTAAATGCATGATTATGCCTGGAAATGTCAAGGCGACACCCCTGTAGAAGAGTTCAGTGAGGAACCCAAGGCGCGTTGAGTGATTGTTGATGAGCCCTATGAATGAACACTATTGGGAACTGGACTTTCATGAGCAATGGAATAAATAAAAACAAGAAATGGATATTGGAACAATTCAGTAAAGCTTATTAAATCATTGCAAAACAAGGCACATTGGCTGAGAGTGTGACTGGCATCCTGCACATGGTGTAACATCAGCATGGGCACAGCCATGGCAGTACCCAGAACGCAAGTGATAGTGCCCTCAGCCACTCTGCCATACCACAACCATGGTTAATCACCTGCGGAAACTGGGGTTTATGATGTAATCACATCAAGTCTAGTGACTCTGGGGACACACAATATGAATTGCCACCCTGCTGAGCTCTGAGGATCAGAGGCAGAAGGATTCAAAGTCAGCTTAGTGTAGCCCACTGATCATTATGGGTGACCCCCAATACTTTACAACTTTTAAAGACCGTCAAGCATGGGGAGTTTAAATAATACTGTTATTCTTCTTAAGCTTTATTCAGAACATTCCATGAAAGCATCACAGGTTAAAATTGTAATCAGCAATGTAGTTAAAAGCACATCTCATAACAAATTTCCCATAATGTACCAAGTGATTAGTATAATATACACCAATGTAGATCCAAAATGTATCCATGAATATTGAATGCAATTATCTAAGAATAAGAAAATAAAATAGTTGACAATTCACACACAAAACAAAGATCATAACTTTGCTGACTACTGTACTCTAGGATTGTTAAGAAAACCACCCATATTATGGTCGAATCCGTAATGTAAGCGCGATTTCCCCGGCTGCTATGGTATAAGAAGCAACAGCGTGGAGAGCATCGGTCTTTGTGGAATCCCTGCAGAGACCAATTTCCCCCTTCATTGTAGTAATACAAAACCTTTCCTAGATGTAAAAGAATAAGGCACTAGATTAGAAATTGTTTCACATGTTTGGGATTATGGGAACACATCATGCATTAGATTTATACTGGGTTGAAAGATTAAAGAATATTGAGGCTTAATACCACATAATAGAAATACGCTGGTCACGAGGTCAAAGTATAATGTACATTTATTAACAGGCAGCTGTCTGGCTTTCAACATCCGGCAATGTGTGCAAGCAGACACCGTGAGATGAGAGAGAGCTGGACATTTCAAAAACAGAAGTATTTATATAGATTTTCCACAATCCCAGACACATCGTCCAGCCCCTTTTGTGCAATACATTTACCAAGGGTTCATGGCCTATCCACATAACTAAGGCATGCTTAAACATCTTTGGATAGTTTGTTGTTTTCCTTCAAACATTTCACATGTTTTCCAAATATAAGACATAAAGGTAACATTCCTTATTTTGCTCGCTTATATTTGTCTATCATTTGTTCTGGAGTTTAAAGTCAGCTTTGTTTCAAGGAGCGAAAACAAAGATTTCTGCAACCAGAGCACATTCAACTATTCATCATTCTACTTTGCTGTTTGAACGGAGAAGGCACTTTTGGAACAGATAGTATCTAAATTAATGATTAGTACGGCTTTTGTTTAACTCCAAGGTTTCTCAGTGTATGACAAACAATCCACTTTAGCAGCTTCAACATTCTTATCTACATTGACATCATTAAAACAGTACAAAATTCATTTAGCTCTGCTGGAGCCAAAAACACAATTCTAAACATGGTAGAGAAAACAAGAGGCGATCAAAATGGTGGATAACTCAAAATGGCGGCATAGTCAGCCTGTTTCAGGTTCATTCAATGCAATTTTATAGTGCGATGCAAATGTGCTTAGGCCAATCGTTTACTGTCAGGCGGTATTCATGCAAAATATACTTTTACAGGGTCTTCCAATTCTTGGTGAAATTAAGCAAACAGCAAGATGCACAAGCACCTCTTTATATATAGATGTTTTTTTAAAAAGGGTGCATTTATGATAATTCACGTTTCAAACAGAAATCCTGTTTGATTGAGATATATCCTTCAGAGGGTTACAGCAACCTTTAATGTGCATATCCTCTATGGCCCATTCTCAGTAAGATAACTTAAACTTCTATATGTGTGAATGTGTTATTCCTATTGCATAATCCCAGAGGCAATGCCAGCCAATTATATACTAAATTGAGTGGACATGCCAAGCCGCAATGCCATGTGGTTCCTCTATCAGGATGTAGTGTGTCCAACATAGCTCTTCTGTATGCTAATATTTCCAGTGATGACCATAATCAGAGCCATAGTAAGATAGGCTTAGGTTTGGCAATGTATTGCATACCTAAATATCCAAACTTCAAATATAGGGGTACATTAGGGGCACTATCCGGAAGTCAAACTCACTTCAAGAAGTCATTTTTACCGATAATTAGTGACTTAATAGCCAAGAAGTTGAAGATCTCAGCACCATCAAGCCCTGCTGTGGTTGACGGGCCCTACAGACCTCAAAGCTTGGAGCAATAGCACACCCTCTAAACCCGTTCAAAAAGTTAGAATAATGGCAGCATGTGTTTTAACAATTTGGAGGCTCAAGTGCCCTTGGAACTTAAGCCCCTCCCACCCAAGTCATCAAAAGGTTCTGACACAATCGATATAATTTCCCTTTACTTTACTTTATTCTATTTGTAATGCACACCAAGGACCCTGATGTTCACGGGTGCACATAAACAGAGACAGAGCACACAAGACAGACAAAAAAGTGGAACATTCCTGGGGAGAGAGAGGTACACAGTCTATTAACACTGGTCCTGGATCTTAGGTTCATAGCAGTCATCAAATAAAATATCAGTGTTCCAAGGCTCTTTCGGAAAACTGCTGTTGGGCTTGTTTCCCTAAGGTCAGGCGAATGGGCATTCCATGCCTTGGGTGCGGCTATTTCAAATGCACAGTTCATAGACTTGCTGGATTTGGAGGCTGGCATCTTCAGCTGATTGGTATTGTTAGACCCGAGGAGCCTTATACTGGGTTTCTCAGATAATATCTCACCCAAGTAAACTGGCATAGATCCGGCACAGCATTTGTGGGTGATTAATAGTAGACAATAGTGAATCCTGGCCTCCACTGGGAGCCAGTGTAAACCGTGTCTGTTGTCTGAGATGTGATCTTTCCATTTAAGATTCCGGTGACAACTCTCACTGCACTATTTTGAATGACTTGGAGGTGGTTACATTCTTATTTGGGGATTCCAACTAGCAGACTACTGCAGTAGTCTATCTTCAACCCCATAATAGCCCTTGCTATTATTTCATAGTGCTTTTGCAAAATGAATGGCCAGAGGTGAGCCAGCAGCATTTTTTTTATAGTAGGCTGATGAAGAAACTAGGCTGCTCACATGAGCCTTCATGTTCAGGTTTGGGTCTAGTACGACACCTAGTGTTTTCACTTTCTTCCTTGTCATGAGATCACACCATGCAATAGAAAAACACTCGTAGTCAGGCCCTAACTTCCTTATTTTATTCTTAGTCCCTACTACCATCAGCTCTGTTTTTCTTTTGTTAAGTGCTAGCCCATTCTGTATCGTCCAAGTCTGTATAAGGTCATAGACCTAGTTAATGGTACTTTCATTTTCCAGAAATATATCTGTTAGCAGGATGACACATTGAGTGTCATAGGCATAATTAGTAAAAGCCACCCCATTTTTCTTGAGAAGGTTAAAAAAAGGAACAGTAAAGACATTGTATACAGAGGGTGACATACGAGCACCCTGTGGTACACTTTATGCTAAAGGCAGTGGTATAGCTTCAGTGTCCTCACTTCACACTTAACACCATCTATCACTCAGGAAAGAGGTGATCCAGAGAGCAGCGTTGTCTGAGAAGTGAGCCACTTCCTTCAACCTAGTGACCAATAATGCATGTTCCACCAGGTCGAAAGTTACGGACAGATCCAACAGCATGAGCAAGGCGGTTTGACCTTCATCCATGAAGTCTAGTAACCTGGATTTAAGGACCAGTAACGCTGTTTCCGTTCCATGACTCTGCTTAAAACCGGATTCCCATTTATTTAAAATCATGTGTTCATTCAAATGAGCGGATATCTGTATGTAAACCACACAATCAAACATTTTAATAGAAATGGAGTGTTGCTGATAGGCCAGTAATTGGCTGGCGTATTAGGACACAGTCCAAGTTGCTTTAATAATGGGTGATTGTGTCATTCTTAAGCCCCCCGGCACATGATTTCCCGCAAAGTAGGCCTTAACAAATTTATACAAGGCATTGATCAGGATAGGGGAGCAAGACTTTATAATCATTGCTGGTCAGGGATCCCCTTTACAGCTAGTAGGTTTAAGGTGGTCAATAATATTTGCCATTTCAGCGTCTGAGGCAGATATGAAGTTAAATTGATGATCTAACGGTTTTAGCACAGGCATCATCCGATCAGAGATGTCAGTTATCATATTGATATTTGCCCTTTTTGCATCAATTCGATATTATATCCGATAGGTTTCGCCACATGGCATTGTGAATCAGTGTACACCAAGCAGTATTGTTTACCAGTATATTGGTACTCTTCTGAACAGGGGTTTCTAGCTCTTTCAATATTTTGAAGAGTTCCTTGGACTCTGATTGGGACTGAATTACCCTCCTGTTGAACATATCTTTCTTAGCTGCTCTGACTGTTATTTTCTAATCCTTTGCAGCTGTTTCATAAGCCTCCTTGTTTGGAATGTCTTGAGATAATCTCCAGGCATAGAAATATTTATTTTTAGATGCTTTAAACTTTTGTAGTTCAGGTGTAAACCAATCCTTACCTTTCTCTCAACTATCTGCTTGGTTTTAAGAGGTGCCAGAGTATTAGTGGCTTCCTGTAGAGATTGAGTACAGAGATTAGAGATGTCATCTGCCATCTCTATTTTAGTAATCTCATGAACCAAATGTCAAAGCCATGGTTCCAGGGCTTCTGGAATTAATTTCTTTAAATTCCTCGCTTAGACATTATTCTTCTCTTTTGCTCTGATCCTTATAGGTTTATTACCCACTATTGTAAAATGAGCATAAGAGTGATCTGACCAAGCGCAAGTCAGGACTGCTAGGTCTATTGTTTTATATGCTGTGAGTAGCCATCCAGTCTAAAGTGTTCCCTTTATTATGAGTTGGAACTATGACAAGTTGCTCAAAACCCTTATTATTCAAAGAGTCTTCCAGCATGGTGGCTGATATATCTGTATTGCAGCCCAGCCAGTAGTTAAAGTCACCCAACACCACAAAGTTGGTATTCAGATTGAGGTTAGGTAGTAAAAGATTGCAGAATTGTTTTGGGAAGTATAACCCAAGATTAGGAGTTCTGTATACCAATAGCATGTTGAGGGTGGTTTCCCCATTAATAGTGATCTTTATGTGTTTTAACTCAGTACCAATAATACCATGAGAATCTACCTCCCATATCTGCAAACTTGATTTAAAGATCAAGGCAATCCCGCCACCTCTCCCTTCTAGTCTGTCCTGCAACAACATATTATACCCAGCTTGAATGGCTAGTCTCAAAGTGGGACCTGCTGGTTCATACCAACAGGTTTCTGGGAGTGCACAAATGTCCACATCACAGTCAGTGATATACGTGGCTACTTCTAGTGCATGTTTTAGCAGCGGCCTGGTATTCAGGAGCACTATCTTGAGAGCTGATATGTGACTCCTTCTAATAGCCACAATCTTACTGGCAGAGTGGGAGGGACTAAATACATCCCTCAGTTCCACCTATGGCATTATATCATTGGTCTCTTTCTCTGATACATCCCTTTTCTGGTCAGTTAACGTGACCTGTGAAGCCCCTCCATTCACTCCACCTAGGCCCCCACCATTTCATATCTTCCTCCACTAACATCAGAGACACAAATTCCTCTAATGTGGGCGTCAAAAGCTCTGCTATGATGTTCCCCTCGTCCCTCACAGATCCCTCAGCAGCTAATGAACAGCTCACTGACAAAGTTGATGAGGCCTTGGTTATATAGCCCCGAGGACTAGTACCCCTGCACGATCCATGGTTTTCAGACTAACTCTATTGCTATCGGCTCACAAACCTGCCCTAGCAGCGTTAAATGCAGCGAGTACCTCCATGGTTTCCATTGATGAGCCCTGTGCAGCCTAGGGGATGCAGTCAAAAGTCCACTGAGGATCATGGACTGGCACAGACCGGTTTGCGCAGACGCGCCAGCGCTGACATGGCTGAACTATAAGAAATAGGTCTTAGAACTACAGGCGTGCTGGGAATTGTACTTCCAAATCGTACAGGCAGTCCCCACTTCAAATGAAATCTAGAAGTTTTGGAAACGTGAGGAATAGGCAGAAGTCAAGAGCCCAGAAAGTTATCTGGGCTTCTATACAATTATATGGGTAATTTATCAGCAATTCATTTAAAAATCCTGGCACCTACACGAAATTAAAGCACAACTAATAACTGGCTAATGTCAGTTAATTACAATCGGAAGTAAGCTAAAAATGGCTAAAAGCGTGGTAAATATGACAAAGGCAGTAATCACATTCAAACACAGAGCTATTCAACCCGGCGCAGCTGATGCGCCTGACCTATAGGAAATAGGTCTTACAACTACAGGCATGCTGGGAATTGCAGTTCCAAATCGTACAGGCAGTCCCCACTGATGGATAATTTCTTCGGTTTACTCCAATGACAGGACATAGTTTTGGTCTTTGTACTGTTTATGCTAAATTCCTTTTGACCACATATAGAAGAGAATATACCAAAAGCTTCTCTAAGTCCCGTAGGTGTTCCAGATATAATTACTGTGTCATCTGTAATTGGAGCAGAGTTAACATATCATGATTGAGTCGAGGCACATCGACCGAAGAGGAAGTTAGCTTATCAGCTAGATCATTTACAAATAATGAGAATAACACAGGGGCCAAGACACATCTCTGGCATCACCCAAAGTTAACCTCAAACAAATCTGTACACTCTCAATCAGGGCCCCATTTAAATGATGCTGTATTCATATGGTAAAGAGACATATTAGCTCCAGAATCCCTCTTTTAACTTTTATTTATTTAAGAATGTTGTTGTAAGCTCTAGATTCTTATGTGTTTGGCAAAATCTCTCATCTCTTTACACTTGAATTGGACCCCATTATCACTTATTATTATCCTGGGGGCACCCTCTCTTCTGAAAACCTATAAAATGAACTTGATAACGTCACTAGTGTCTATTTTGTTCACCAGTTTAACCTCCATCCATTTGGAGTAATAATCAACCATTACTACCACAAACCTTTTCTCACTTGCCAAATGTTCCTACGGCCCCACGATATCAATTCCCAATCTCTCCCATGGGCGCTCAACCTTGGGTATGCTAATAGGCGCATTTTTGAAAACCTTACACTTTTTTGTCGCAATTTTGACAGGGCCAACAATTCCTCACAAACCTCTCAACCATAATAGCCATTCCTGGCCACCAATATTTAGCATGCACATGATTCTTCGTACCTCAAACACCAGGATGCCCTTGGTGAGCCTTCTCCACCAATTCCTCCCGCAATACTTGAGGTGGAATCAATTTGTCCTCTCTAAGTAATAATCCATTCTCCAGTGAGCATTCATCTTTGACCTTCCAGAAATTTAAACAAGCCTCTTCCAACATCTTTTTGTCAGGCCATCCATCCCTAGCGTATTCGATGATCTTCACTAAAGTCTGATTTTTCATAAACTCCTGTGACAACTCTTCCCTCGAGGTCACCTCTATTACTGCGGCTACCCCTTCAATATCTTCAATAATATTGGCATCTGAATGCCAATATTATTGCAACATTCCGGTTGTTGTTACTTCATTTGGCGACGAGGATGGGATGTCATGGAACAAGGTAGGTTCATTTGATCAAACAAACCCGGCGCATCACCTGCATCCGCCGCCCAGCCATCTCACCAACAACTGCCCATAAAGTCCCTTCGCATTCCACTCATGAACCTCCCCAACTTCAATCATAAACATTTGTGGCGGGCGGATGCAGGCAGCGTTGCCAAGCGCCTGGAACAGCTAGAATACACATCATAAACGCACGGAGCATGATGACACACAAGAATCTAGAGCTTACAACAAATGTGTCATCATTTATTTTGGCCAGTGCTATCAAAAGCAAATTTTTTCAAATCAACAACGGGAATGTACAGTGGATCTCCTTACAACACCACAGTAGTTGTTAAAGATTAAAGAAAGTGTGATGCCTGAACAATGGTACCCACGCCTTTCTTGAACACCCCTTGAACATGATTTATGATTTTACTTATGCACTCAAGTAAAACTTTATTGCAACCCATACCCAATGAGTAGATCAGATATATTGTTCTATAGTTGGAGAGCTTATTGTGGCCCCCTTTCTTAAAGATTGGAATGATTATTGCCTGTCACCAGAAATTGGGGATCTCATATTCCAAGTTAATACACTTGACAAATGGGACCCATATTACAATTCAGAGTTAAAGGATAGTTCCGGGACTTTTTTTTTATTGTCCCTACGGGTCGGCCATGTGTTTGTAAGCATAAATCGGTAGATCGTAGGAAACTTTCCTATGGACCTTACCCGACTTTTCGCCCATTATCGCACTCGAAATCAGCCTCCATTTTGTGATAATCCTATCATTCCGCCGCATCGACCTGGCTCACCTGCCTTTGCGGCACTAAATCAAATCCCCCGCCCCTGAAACAGACTTTATCAAAACATTCATATTCCCCGCCTCTATCCGTGACGTGACTGAGCTGCGTAGGCAAACGCGCCCAGGCGTCTTCTACGCGACTCCACACAGACCCCGGAAATCAACACAGATCAGCTCACAATACAGCGCACCACAATTCGGAATATGAAACTGTACTTTGAAATCAAACCGCAAGATTGTAAATGTGGTAAAGTACATTTATTTGACATCAAATGTTTAGAGAATATTCAGCGATTTGCATTTTTATTTGCTCATGTTCCAAAAAGTTCGTATTGAGGAACGCGATGGTCCTTTGCTGTACACAGGGTCTTAGAGCATCTCACAATACAGCACCACAATTCGGAATGTGAAACCGTGGTTTAAAAGCAAACGGCAAGATTGTACATTTGGCAAAGTACGTTTATTGGACATCAAATGTTTAGAGAATATTCAGCGATTTGCATTTTTCTTTGCTCTCGATCCAAATTAGTTCGTCTTGAGGGAAGCGATGTTCGTGTGCAGTACACAGGGTGTTGGTTTACGATAAAAATAAGCTCTTCTGTCGCACTGATAATCGCATGGCTGTTCCAACAACGAGGCACTAGGCCACCACAACGGTAGGTATGTTGCATCTAACCGTTAGTACCGCGTAAGGGCATACTTGTACTTGGCGATCGTCCCATAAAATGGTCAGGGTGGTAACGTTGTTCACGCGGAGAAGCAACTGGCGGCTGTAGAAGCCGTCCGCCGGTGTCTGGTACTCGTGACACAGACAGTAGTGAATGATGTACCTAAAAACATAAAAAATGAAATTAGTCTCACCATCAGATCCTTATTAAAATTATTCATTTCATAGCGAGGACAGCGCTACTGGGTGTACACAAGTGTTTAAAGGCGTGGCGAGGCATGGAGGGGGGGGGAGTGGAGTACAAGGTAAGTAGCATAAAATAATAAATAAATAGGGCCAGCTGGTGGCAAGTGCAAGGTAAGTGCAGAACAAGTGCTGGGAAGGGGGGGCTGTAGGATACTGAGACAGTCCCCCAGTGCAGGGGTTGACAGGGAGGCAGTGCAGGTGGAGAGTGGAAGGGCCCAGGACCGAGGTCGCAGACAGTGGACCAGTTGTAGCAGGGGAGAGGGAGAGAGAAAGCAGAAGCAAAGAGGAAGGTTTTGAGGTGCTTCAGTAAAAGCAGATGTTTCTCCTCCAGATAGTGCGCGGTAGAAAACACTATGCCACATAGAACGAACAAGTACAACTGAACCCGTCTTTAAAGCCACTGTATAGTAATGAAATTGCGGTATAAACTCATCAAAAGTTACTTACATTATATTTGCATTTTCCATTGTGTCTCTGTGTAGGGCAGACCCGAAACACCACTCCTTCTTTGCCGACGTTACTTCTTCTAATGAACGTGGCTCATCGTTTCGTTTCTGAAATTTTATTCATTATCTTTTCTTAGTCTTTCAGGATGGTCCCGGCCTGTCAAGGTCAAATCACAATAGAACCTTATATTGGGTCGTGGGCCGTTCCGCCACCCGAGCAAAACATCAAAGCAGCTGACCTTCACTTTGAGCGAGCACACATTTCTAGTTAGCTCCAGTTAGTGTAAGGGCATCTTGTCTGCGTGCCTTTTTTTTTATTGTCCCTATGGGTCGGCCATGTGTTTGTAATACGGAAACATTCTATAATTTTTGTAAAAATGATTTATATTACTGTTTGGTTTAATTGCAATGGGCCTGCAACATGAGGAGACTCGAGAGAACAGACAATCGAATTACAATCATTTAAACCGTGATGTGTATTTCTCAATGAGCTCTGCTTTAGGTGGACATGGAACAGAGGCAATGTTGGGTGGCAATGCAGTTGTCCCCTGCATAGGTTCGTTCACCACTCCATGTATGTGCCTATCGAGGACATCTACGATAAGTCTCTCAATAAACTCATATTGCATATCCTCAAACACTGGTTTGATCACCCATTGTTTACTTCTTTTAGTGAAGGCCTTATTGTAGCGAAGCGTCCCTAAAGTTCCGGTCGTCCTACTTTGTTGACGGCCAACATTATGGTTATGTGCCAAGACCGCTAGAAGAGTCCGATTTATCATGCCTTCCATGCCAAAATGCAATCTTTTGGGCCTGTACTTTAGGCACATATTGTGGAACACCTCCAAATCTCCTGTGTGGCAGAATTCCGTGAGTCCCCTCAAATCTCTTGTTATAGTTTTATCAAATACAATCTTTTCAATGGCCTTGTGAGTGGGTGATGAAGGAATCAACCACTTCTTCTTCCGTGCCTCCTCTGTGGACAAATGGCCATGTTCACATTTGTGGAAATGCTCATTTGTCGACCATCGATGTACGTTGCTACAGTGCAACATTACTGACCGCCATTTTTCCAGTAGAATTTCCAACGACCCTTCACATGTTTTTGAGCTCCACCAAAGATGGTTGCTGATTGACTTGGACCACTGTGAAATACCTTGCATATCTTTTTTTTTTCCTGCAGCCGACAATTTTTTATTGATTGATTTTGCAAGATGCCAAACGTCAAATTGGTGATTTATATTTTTGTACTGTTCTCTCATTGTCTTGGCAATTGAAACGTGTCTGTCCGTGGCTATCAGGTCGATCACCATTCCCCGCGATTGTAGTTCTTGCAATGATGCTACAAAGCCAACTTTCTCCATGGCCACTGAGGATGTACTTTGTGACACCTGCACGACCACCGAACTCACAATTTTCTTACTTTCCATGTCCTGAAAGTGGTAGGTGCAGTACTTGGCTGAAAATCCTGGACTGTCGCATTGTCCATCACCGGCTAGCCTGAAGCGTTTGCCCGCGAATGTACTTTCCATTGACATTTTTTCCATTCTCCAAGCTTCGCTGATGGCTGGAAATAGATAATCGGTTTGGTATTTGTAGAACTGACTTTTCGCAATGAAATGGATTCCCACAAACTGAAAGAAATACTGTAACTTTTTAAAACTTGAACCACTAAAAAGTGCGGCCGCTGCACAAAGTAGATTGCCTGCTGGCAGTTGCCCCAGCATGGGTTGTGCAGACCATGCGAACGGATGATATTGTGTACAGGTGGCATGTATTTTAAGGTTAGTGCCTCGAATTGCACGAGTCACATTAATCAATGGCTCCCCACATACTTCCCCACCAACCCAATGCCCACATTTCATCATCATAATAATATCCATCAAACAGCTATCGAATACAATGAATTTGGCCTCTTTCCTTATACTGTCACTCTGCATCCCAGCTGGTTCGGCCTGTAACGTTGAGGACATGTCACTCGCATGAAAGGTACAATCTCTGATATCGTCTTCCGCTATGCTGAGTGATATTGATGGTGTTTCATTGTCGTCCACTTCATTCTCTTCCATTGCAACATCTGTTCCTTGTCCGGAGATGGGAGAAAAAAACAATGTCTTCAACTTTCGCGTGCTCTTATTTTTTGCGGGTGTGGATTCTGTGAATTGATCTACGACTGCATCCAAACTACCAGGAGGACATTCACTATCAATGGCTGGTGGTGGTATAGCTCCGTTGTCAATCACTTCATATTCTTCCCATTGGCACGATGCATCTCCAGTCTCAAGTCCCTGCCAAAAGGTTTGACAAGCAACATCTCTCGTTCGCTTCACTGTCTGTGTAGATCTAGTTCTTACACCCACTCGCAACTAGAGGACAGATTAGAAAAGGGATGTTCAGTTTAAACACAACTTACAGTATTGAACTATTGACAGTGAAAGACAACATAATATAGTGAACAGGACACTAACCTTCTTTTGCTTTCTTTTCTTTGAAACTTTCTTTCCTCGAACTTCAACATCTGGACGCTGTTGCTCCGACTCGTGTGTGCATGTCTCCACTTCCTCTCGCGCTGCAACGACTATACTTTCATGATAAGCACATCCATCACTCACTGAGGCTCCATCGACTCGCTGAAACATAGAACTTTCATTAGTATGTATAATAATATTGAAAACACAAAATGTACTTGGGGACCAATACCCATACGTACATCTCAATAGCAAAACACGAATGAACGCATTGTGTAGAACATTCAAACGACAATAGTTCACGCATTGTTGATCTAGTTAGATTGAACTGTCAAGATCCATACCTCGGGCTCCGCATAGACTTCCATTGATGATATTATTGAAGATGACGCTTCAGCAACTCCCTGAAACACAGTAATTGCATTAGTATGGTTTTCTATTTTGTTTAAAAGAACATAAACTTTCTGCAGGCGTCAACGGCTCATCTAAATAGACCTGCACAAATGATCAGTTGTCTAAAATAAATAATGGATATCCAAATATGATTCGATTTGCTCCATCGTTGGAAGTGTCACCACCCAGAGATCTGCATCAACTACTAGGGGTGATGTTCTTGTTGAAGAAGCTCCGTCAGCTCCCTGAAACATAGTACTTGCGTTAATAAAGAAGGAAGTATAGCGGATGTAATCACGTCATTTGATCTCGCATGATTGATCTGTCAGTATCCATACCTCGAAATGCATAAGAACATCAAGGGACGCTGTAACTGCGGTGCACACTTCTGCAAGCTGTTGCGCCGACCCGTAACTGCATGCTCCCCCTTCCTCTTGGACTAATGCTCCATCGACTCCCTGAAACATAGGACTTTCATTAGTAATGAACACAATATTGAAAAAAGAAGACACATAGGAGGGCGACGACAGAAGGACATACCAATGGCTAAAAACGAAAGAAACATTGTGTGTAACAATCACGCTACAAGAATGCAAGATCTGATGATCTCCATCGATGGAACTGTCCGGAAACGTACCTCGAGCATCTGAGTGACATCTACGGTTGTCGTCAATGCGTTGGACTCCTCAGCATCTCCCTGAAAGACAGTACTTGCATTATTTTGGATAACAATAATTATAACTGAAAACAAAGACTAGAGGACGAGTACTGTGGTGTACCATTAGGTAAAATAATTACACGATCAATTAAAACTATTGATTTACATGCCTAAAACAAGTCAGTGTCAGAATAGCTAAGTAAGATTACCCGATAGGCGCTTGAAGTGGCTGATGACTGCAATAACGACACGGATGGAGAATCTTCAGCCTTCATATTGAGTGGATACATAAATGGGGAAATTATTGTTAGCTAATGCTACACACTACCGCAATGCCGAGAGATAAATACGTAAACTTGACTCACCAGTGGAGGGATGTGGACGAATAGAGTGGGAATAGCGGTTGAGAGCAATTTTCGCCTCGCTCGCGGTGTTTTCGTCCTTATTAGCAATGATGTGGAGTACATGTCTGGGCTAAAGTGCCTGCTGCAGATGCGGTATCGATCACCCCTCTTGTCCGCAAAGACTTCTAGGACTCTACTTTCTATCTCAGAGGCTGGATATCCGCAATATCGGACCCATTCTCTTATCTGATCTATTGTCTTAGGGAAACATGCATTATAGTACCTTCAGATTTGTTATGGGTCTTCGAAGGGCAACCGCCAATGGAACAGGCAGGCATTATGGAAAGTTCTGAAAAGTAAAGATCAACAAATCTCTATGAATACCAATGTGTTAAAACATTAAATGACACATAAAAGGTTCAATGCAAGGTCCGTTTTGGTTCTTGGAACTATACACGTTATTCACATGCGGATAAGTATTTCAATAACTTTCAAAAAATAGAAAAAGTAATTTGACTAAACTCAGAACATGTGACTAGTTCCTTGCATGTACTGTCGTGAACAAAAAGAAAACATGGATGCAATTTGATGACTACTAGCAAATAGATATAAATTAAAAAATTGGACGCAAAATGATTATGGTACATGGACTTACCTTGACGAACAAACAGTTAGATGCAGGGATCAGAGTAGTTTCTTGCCGTAGAACAGGGAGCAGTTCACAGGTTGCAAACTGACGAGTTTGCTCAAAGTGGTCACGGAAGTTCACAGAGACGAAGAGCAGATAACCAGCACCTTCACGGGTTGACTAGCAAAGCGCAAAGAAGTTCTCATTAGAAATATGAAGTGGGTTATAAAGAATTCGAAACAGGGGTGTGTTTGTGAATGAATGACGTGTATATGTCGTGGCATTATGCGGTCTGCAGGGGGCCGTCCAGCGTGAGGGGGATGCTTGGCAGGAGACACGGGGTCTGTAGGTAGACATGGGAACAACAACCCATGCTCTATAGACCATTTTGAAGTGTACATGGTCTTTGGCACCTCTTGGCCTTTATCGCTCCCTGACAGCTCCACTTGCCAGCACAAGTACCCCGGTGCGAACTGCCTTTGATAGGGCGGGGGGTGGATCGGGGCGGTGGTCGTGCAGACAAGACACAGGAAGACTCGTGAATGGAGACACACTTATGTGGATTGCAGGGGGCCGTCCAGCGTGAGGGGGGATGCTTGGCAGGAGACACGGGGTCTGTAGGTAGACATGGGAACAACAACCCATGCTCTATAGACCACTTTGAAGTGTACATGGTCTTTGGCACCTCTTGGCCTTTATCGCTCCCTGACAGCTCCACTTGCCAGCACAAGTACCCCGGTGCGAACTGCCTTTGATAGGGCGGGGGGTGGATCGGGGCGGTGGTCGTGCAGACAAGACACAGGAAGACTCGTGAATGGAGACACACTTATGTGGATTGCAGGGGGCCGTCCAGCGTGAGGGGGGATGCTTGGCAGGAGACACGGGGTCTGTAGGTAGACATGGGAACAACAACCCATGCTCTATAGACCACTTTGAAGTGTACATGGTCTTTGGCACCTCTTGGCCTTTATCGCTCCCTGACAGCTCCACTTGCCAGCACAAGTACCCCGGTGCGAACTGCCTTTGATAGGGCGGGGGGTGGATCGGGGCGGTGGTCGTGCAGACAAGACACAGGAAGACTCGTGAATGGAGACACACTTATGTGGATTGCAGGGGGCCGTCCAGCGTGAGGGGGGATGCTTGGCAGGAGACACGGGGTCTGTAGGTAGACATGGGAACAACAACCCATGCTCTATAGACCACTTTGAAGTGTACATGGTCTTTGGCACCTCTTGGCCTTTATCGCTCCCTGACAGCTCCACTTGCCAGCACAAGTACCCCGGTGCGAACTGCCTTTGATAGGGCGGGGGGTGGATCGGGGCGGTGGTCGTGCAGACAAGACCAGTTTGCCGCAGGGCCTCACCAAGGAGAGGCCATCTAACTGAATGTAAGAGGATGGCTGCAGGATCTACTACATGGAATGCAGGGGGGTGAGTTTATAAATACCTCACCCTCCCAGGAGAATATACACTAGATTCATTTAAAAAATCAAAACAACCATTGTTAAAATATATGTTGGGCTTTATTTTAGATTTTAATTAAACATAAATAATAAACATTACACATTGTAAAGTTGAGGTTGCAGCACATCGAGGGAAAATCCGCGGTATTGTCCACTGTCACTGGGGAAATGTTGTCTAATGGCAAGTACCGCACAGGCAGGTATTACTCTCCGAACGCGGTGTCCGAGCCTCCCGTGAAGCCACCAAGTGAAGCAACGATAGGCCACCAGCCTGTACCACCTGTGAAAAAAAAAGATGCAAACTGTATTAAACTGACCAAACTTTCTTATCAATGTCGATTCAGGTAACACATGTCATTTTTCTTAGAAAAAAATTATATCTAGAAAATGCACTATATGGAACAAATTTACATGCGTTCGAATGATATGTAAATGTAATTTTATATGTGGGAGACGACCATGAAATAGTGGTGGCATCACTGACATCACAAACAGAGTATACTTACTCGTTACTCGGATTACGCGGACGAACAGTGCCGCGAAGTTCGTGCATAAGCACCATCATCATCCTCAACACGGTCCGTGAGAGGCAGGCTTCCCTGAACTCTGGCAGCTCGGTGATGCATTGCGGACTTTGCTCGCCTTCCTGCAGACTTTGCTCGCTTTCCGAAATGTAGGCCAAGCACCCGGAATTTTCACGGCAGCAGCAGTTCTCCTCCTCAGTTGGCATTAGCTCGCACCGATTGCACGTGCACCAGGTGGAGACGCCGTCCATGCGACATGGTCCAGGCTCTTCATCCGTTGACTGGTCCTCCCAACTGCCGTCCGAATCCCCATCGTTTTCGCGTGCTTGACTTTCCAGTAGTTCTTCCTCGGTGTACTCGGGCTCGTACATATACGGCATTATTGTGGCCATTGTGCGGTAAAGATAGTAAAATAATTTACAGAGATGGTACAGGTGTTCACACGGGCTACAAGCGGCGAAGGTAGCTGACCAGAGCACTGAAACGAGTCATAGAATACTCAAAGTAACACAGAGAGAGGAATGGAATCGAAAATCTGCTGCTGTGTGTTGTGAAACGGTCTGTTTATACTTATTGGGGAAAGAGGCGTCCTGCCATTTCCATGGCAACACGTCAATAGCTGAGGCGCAGCGATTGTTGACACGAGACGTGCTTGAAATGGGCAGTACGCGTCTGCTGATGTCAGGCTCAGGGGCGGGGGATTTGATTTAGTGCCGCAAAGGCAGGTGAGCCAGGTCGATGCGGCGGAATGATAGGATTATCACAAAATGGAGGCTGATTTCGAGTGCGATAATGGGCGAAAAGTCGGGTAAGGTCCATAGGAAAGTTTCCTACGATCTACCGATTTATGCTTACAAACACATGGCCGACCCGTAGGGACAATAAAAAAAAAGTCCCGGAACTATCCTTTAAAGAAGTCAATGAACACACGACCCGGTCCAGCTGCTTTACCGCGTTTCTGGGCATACATAGTTGTATTAACTCCTGCCACAGTGAACACCAAATGCTTAGTGTCCATGGCAAAGTAAAATATAGCATGCAATCTTTCCACTAGTCCACCCCAATCATACTAATGTTTTCAGGCATCCAGAAATGCAACTTTAGGTCTAGTTCTAAAATGGAAACCCTCCCTGTGTTCTTTCAATGTCTTGCACTTCTCCCATATTGCCTCATGCCTCACACCTCCCACCCCCTTCACCCCACGACGCTGTGTGCAGCATTGTATGACTGTGCGACATTATAAAAGCCAATTAGGGAAATATAGTACTTTTCTCTGCTGTGCATAGTATGTCTTCCATTTAAGTTCTTACATTTGACAAAGGCCCCTTTCATTAGCTTGCCTCTGATGCTTCTTCTCCTGTTCTTTCTTCCTTTTCTCTTTAGTGCTCTGAGGCCTATGGGCGTGTGTCGCTTTTGAAATAATTAATAATAATAATAATAATAATAATAATAATAATAATAATAATAATAATAATAATAATAATAATAATATATTACCCAATGTGGTAAAGCATTCATACCAATAGATGTCATTGGGATCAAAAGGTGAATTAAGCCAATCATTATAGTTTTGATATGCCGAATCCACATTGCTTCTGTTAAGTTTAGCCCTATTCTTACATGGGTCTTGGCGCTGGCTGCCAACAGGAGATGGGCTACATGCTTCATACCTTCCCGATCTTGTATGTCTGCACCTCTCTTAGTGTCCCCACCCCTCCCACTCAGTCTGGGATTCGGATATTATCAAACGCCCATGAGCTCAGATCTAGCGCTGTAGAGCCTCCTTCGGCACCAAAAGTGCTACGTTGAACCCATTCACATTTGTCTAAGTACAAGGTGCATTATACTTTTACCCAGGCACGAACGACCCACAAACAATATCTATACTAAACAAATAGACGAACAAGTCCACAGCATAAGCCCTTTATTTCCTTCAAATCTAGTATACGGTCATTATTTGTTCAATTGAATTCAATTGCATTATTCATACCTTTTCTCAACATTACACATGAAAAAATGTGGCTCTCCATTTTTGTCTTAACTGTTAAACCTAGCCAGCTTCTTTAAAAGCAAACCTTCACAATGTCACATAGTCACCTTATACTGTATGGACTTATGTTGGGATCAGTGCAGAATTTCGCTAACAGCTCTGACACTTTTCAACACTTGCCACCTGCGAACCTCTCTGGAAGATTTCCCTGCCTTCATTTGGAGATGTACTTTACACAGGACCGCTGCACTAAGGAATCAAGGGTTTCCAGAGCTAGAGAACACTTTTCACCTCGAGCTGACAGCCATCTCTACTTGCTTATGGGGGGAAAGAGATGACACGCTGCGGGAGGGATAATGGTTAAACTAGTGGTTATTCTTGGGGCAGACAGTCACGATAGGAGCTCCTATGGGACCACTTGATAGTTGGCATTTAGAATAATTCTAGACAGGTTACCCTGTCAGGTAAAGACCTTGTTTTAAGACCCAGCCCCGTGGGACATGGTTAGCAAATACATGCAACACAGCAGCCTTCGGATCCCATTATCTAAAGACTGGAGCAGATTGTCCGTGGGAAGGTAACACTAGGGGATTCTCCTCTTCACTTTTTTTCTATCTTACAGTCTCTCCTTACTTCAGTCTTTTCAACCCCTGTTGTCATTCCTATCTTATTGTCACTGAACCAGCATGGTGTCCCAAAATACTCCAGGGCTCACCCGGGTATAGGACCCATCTGTAATTCCCTCATCACATCTCCACTCCAGGCACAGCTCCGGGCAGGGGGGCAGGAGAGGTAGGCCCCCTTAAAGTTACCCCTCATGCCCATGGAAAGGAGGCCTTGCCAGTGGTGGGGGGGCAGGAAGGGTTGCAGGCAGGGGGATTTGGCTATAAACATGCAGCAGGAACTTCAGAGCAATTAGCATTCTGAGGAGCTGCACTGCAGGATTTCTGGCCAGAAATTGATTGCTTGCCTTGGACAATGTGTTTTGCCCCACAGCCATAAAGCACACATGCCCAGGGAGCTGGATGGCCATTCAGGCCCCTAAGTGAGATAGCACACTTGCTCAAGAAGGCAGCCTACACCTATCTAGCATGATCCTGTGTTGCTTTTTTTAACTGCACTGTTCATCTTAATTACATTTCCAACCTCTCAGTTACAAGGAAGCTATTTTTTAAAACCTATCAAGTTGATTTCTGTAATTAAATGTGCATTTATTTTGTGTTGGAATATAACTGTTGTTCCCATCATGCTTAATATGATGGCTAACTGTATCATATAATAAACGACAGGTGATGGTGCATGGAAACAGATTTCTGCATCAGGTGCATTAACGACTGAGGTCATTGACAAATTACATTCAAGTATATATTCTGCTTCATTAACTACTTGTGTAGGAGTAAGAAAATATGGTTGGTAGTACGAAAAGTGTAATTCGGCAGGGTAGAGTGTGGTACAGTAAAATGTTACTTGATAAAAGGCTTTGAGGTAAACATTACCACTATCATTTCTTCGGACAGTCTTCCATTGCATTGCATAATGCTTTAGTATGTCTATGCCATTACAGAAGGGGACGACTCATTAGTCTTGGTTATGCCTCCAAGCAGCACAGTTCCATCTCAATTACAAGGCCACTGCTCCTCTGGAACATAAGCCACTACAAGCATGTGTAGGAATGGTCTGGCTCTTTGGGCAGTTTGATATGGAAGGCTGACCAAACGCAATGGCAGTGGTTAGGACTGATTAAGAGACATGCATCCATCAGACTGAGGGCCCTTACAAATTACATTCAAAGTATACATTTGGCTGCATTAATTACTTGAGTATAAGCAATGTAATGTGATATTGCATTTGTATAGCGCCTTTTCCCATTGGTATGGCCGCAAAGCACTAGAGGTGAATGCCCTTGGAGGACCGAAGTCCGAGGTATGAGAGATTGGTCAGAGGAAGTGTGCATTTTAGCCAATGCTCAGGCAATTAGGGGTGGCTAAGTTCCTGCTAGCAACCCATGTAGAGCTCGCTAGTGGACGGGTGCTGTGATGGCTGTGGGAAGAGTATGCGAGTCAAGGAGACTAATTATGTGTTCAGCTAGACCACATTTATATTGTGGGACTAAGCTGCATTCTAGTGGCAGAGGTGTTGTGCGCTGTGTCATCATGTGACGTATGATTGAAGATGTGTGCAGGTGGTTCCTTCGACATGGACTGTGATACATACCATTGGTATAGCCTCAAAGCTCTGTGGGTGAACGCCATTGGAAGACTGAAGTAATAAAAATGATGTTAATAGAAAGAAAAGTGTCATTCTGAGGGGAGAGTGTAGTAAAATCAAACATGTGATTTGATGCACATACTTGAATTAGGCTATTAGGTTTAAGCCAGAACAATTGCGTTGGATAGGATGGAGATGAGATGGTAGGAGAGACACACATATTATCTGCACATTTGATCATTTACCCACCCATTGCCATGTTTTATTCCCAAGGCATTCCTACCAACTACATACCCCTTCGTGCTGACACATAACCACTTGAGTACTCTTTGAGCTAGCTCTGTCACAAAGTAACACCACACTTTGGGCTGTAATGGGCCAGCTATTGTTATACCTAAGCATCCTTTTGAGATTTAATGACTTAATTGCCTCTGTAAATGAGCTCCTGTTGTAATAAAAATATCTTAACACTGTATGTCTTCAGCTAATTGATTTATAAGCAATATGTGTGTCCTCACATCTGTTAATTGCACAGGAGTCCTGTCCAAAAAAAAGCAATACAAAGCGAACATTTTTGTATTGTTTATAGGTATTAGACAAACATTTGCTAGACAATTACATCATATGCCTAGGTACTTGCCCTATTATTTATATGTTCCCATCTTATGGTCAGGTGGTACCCTTATGGCAGTGCATGGCAAATGCTTGTCTCATGTGTACTCAAAAACCCAAGCTGTTCGCTTTGCCACTGCATGTTGGTTTCAGTTTGACTCTATAGGTGAAAGTGTGCATGCCCAGATGTGGGTGCCTTTCTTGCTATGCCTAGGGAATCACACTGCGCCTCACTAAGTTGGTCCACCAAGGTCCTACCTGAACATATCAAGGATAGGATGCAAGTATGGACCAGCTTCAGGTCTTTTTGTTATGCATATTTACCAGTGGGGTGCTGACCTAAATAGAACATATCTTTCTGTGGAAGCCAAGCCTGCCCGGCAGAACCTTTCATGATTTCAACTAAGTACTGACTTGATACCATAATACTGTGTGAGAAACTAATAACAGAGTTTTTGTATTTAAACAGAATACATCATGTTTACTGTGGATCCTGTTTGGAAAGTATGAATTAACTGTGGCATGTTTAGGCAGTGCCGGAAATGGAAATGATTTACCGTGGGATACCGAGGGTTTGAAATTAAGATTCAATGGGCCTCATTAGGAGTTTGGAGGTAGCCATGCCGTTCTTACCGGCATGGCTACCTCCAAACCAGGTACCGGGTCCCAAAAATAGGGAATTACCGGGCCATGCCTACTTTAGCAGGCCCGGCAATTCCCATTCTTGGGACCTGGACCCGGTACATCCCCATTCCCATTTGAGCCCCAATAGGGCTCAATGGGAATGGGGAGGATGCTAACAATGGACCCGTTAATGACGGGTCCGTTGTTAGCATCCTGGGTTGTCGCGGGTGGCGGTATGCACGTCTGGTCTGGACCAGACATGCATTCCGCCACTCGTGAGGAAACCCGTAATGTGGCGACCATGAATGAATGGTGCTGGTCCCTTAGCGGCACCGTTCATTCCGCGGACACCAGCCTCGTAATGAGGCCCAATGAGTTGAAGCTAAAACCAGCTCCTTGGTGTTGGGCATCATCCAGTAGACAGGAGCTACTGCTGGGAAAACAGGAGCAAATACCCAGTGCACTGCAAATTCCACCTGCACATTGTAACGTTTTGTCCAATAGGTATTTTTCATTATGTTTAAATGTGTACTAGATGTGCCCTAATTCTTCTTTATTAGCATTTTCAAATACTCAAAGTTAATGAAACATGCATGTTTGTAACGTATCCGTAGAAGAAACCGAATCTGAAAAAATTTGAGGAAGAAATTACGGAATTCTTTTGGCCGATTGTTTTTGTAATTTTGTTACAGTTTTATTAAAATATAGGTGTGGGGTAGGATAAGGGTATTAGTTAAGGTAAGGGAGTGAGGGTGGGTACAGGACCCCCCACATTATAAAATAAAAGTGCAAAAAGCATGTTTTTAATTGTTTATTCATGGACAGCCTGTTTGTATGGCGCCAATTGCCTTGGGAGCCCAAAGTAGCTCCTTGTAGCTGTTGCTTTCAAGCTAACCAGGCTCTCCTAGGCTAGAAGCAGGAGCTAAATAGCTCCTGTCAATATTGAACCTGTGATACCACCAGTCACAGAGGGGAGGGGAGGACTGGAGGATTATTGCTCTCCCAAAAAAACAATTTTCTCTCAGAAGATTGATTGTGAAAACCTGAAATATAACACAAGACAAGAGTGTTTCCTATTATGTTGCTGGTAAAGTATAAAAGGTCTTTTAAATCTAAAAAGCCGTATTTAAATATTTTCTTCAGTGTGCAGTAAGAGGTGGATTTAACAGTCAGACAGCGGACTAATGCTCATGGGGCACTCCTGCTCTGCCTTTCTCCACTCAAAGTCAGCCAGGGCTGCACAGGCCCTCCCAATGAGGCCTTATCTTTTTAACATGTCTCAGCAGTAGCTTATTGCAACAGGAAGTGATTAGATGGGAAAAGGTAACTTGCATGACCATTGCTGTTGAACGTTTTTCTTATCATTATATAAGGTTTTAATAAACTATTTTAGTGTGATTGTTGGGTGATGAGAAATGTTTGGGTAGAGCACAAATTGTCTCTCATTATTTTGAATGCTGGAGTTTGTAGGTTTCATCCAGTATGAAAAAAATTAAAGCAACAATCAGAGGCGGTCCTTAGCCAAGTCTTGCAGAGTGGAAAAACTGGCAGTATAATGCTTTTACTGCCACTTTTTCCACTCCGCAGGATTTGGAAAATTACCCCCTCTGATTGTTGATTTATTAGTAAAAGCAGGCAGATTCCAAAGGAAAAAAACAAAGGGGATCCTGGGAGTCTCTCTACCAAACATTAGTCATGGTTACGAGAGCCTTACCCAGATTCTTTAGCTCACTATCTTTAACAGAGGAGAAATATCCCAAACATAACAGTCTTTGTGCTGCCCTGGGGCTGTCCAGCACCAAAATGCTAGGCAATTCTCATCTGAACAAGGCTGCCAACAGCCACTCCAGACAAGTTTTTCGGTCTGGTTGGACCTCATCAGTAGGGTGGAGCAGTGACTCTATAGGAATAGTGAGCAAGGGATCCATGTCTGGATTCCCCCAGTAATTAAGGGTAGGACCCAACGGAATCCATTGCAGATGTTCCCCACAATCATTAATTGTGGGCGGGATTTACAGTTTTACAGTTTTACAGGCACAAAAGTGAAGAGAAAAGGCAATTTTTCCTTTGTTTAACTATTTATTGTTCCAATACAGGTTAATTTATCATGTTACTTGTGCATTTTTGAAGTGATCTGTATAAAATTGGGTTTTATTTTAGGTTGTCAAACCAAACTTCAACACATATTTGTACCAACATGAGCTGGGAAGATGTGTAGTCAAGTACATACATTTCAGGTCAGGCTCAAATTCAGGCTTTTCCACTTAACCAAAGTGTGATCCTGCGCAAATCATGTAATGTCATTGTGACTTACCTGTCAAAATTAAGTGCCCCTAGAATTGATTCAGTTTACACGATGAGCTATTGCAAATAAAGCCTCACTCATGGTTTAACAAATGGGCAGCACGGGGGTCAGGGTCCACCAAAGAGACACGGATCTTTCTTTGGAAAATATAAGGCCACATTCATTGAACAAAATTGTGACATTCAATAGCAAATCAAAGTAAAGAAGTCAAACAGGAGGTCATCATGGACAATTGCATATTATAAATAGTAAGTAAACAGTATGTACCAAGCAATGATATATAAGGGGTGGCAGGGGAGCAGAGGCCCCTTTTGCCCACCACGCTCCACCAAGAATGACACCAGGAGCTTGCAAAGCCCTCAGCCTGCACTGTCTGGCTCCAAATCCTGCTCCTCCAGCCCTGGCTCTCTCTCCTACATGTTAGCACACCCTCAAACCTTGAACTCAATTAAAATGGGCTGCATAATTGCAACAGAAAAATACAATTTTATGCTTTAAAATGTAATTTTGTAAGAAACAAAATGTCCTATTCCTTGCTTCAGTATTTTGGAGCGGCGAACTGTCTGTCTTTCATAACAAGATGCCACAAGCACCTCCTGGGAGTGGAGAAGTATATCGTGCCTCCTATTGCAATGAATATATGTATATTGGCCTACGCCAAGCTGCTTGTAAGTCACTTGCGAAAAGTCTGTGTTGCAAGGTCCTGACCTTAAAATCAATGTAAGCCGCCATTTTAGGTCAATCCGCCATTCCGAAATATAACATGGCCATCTTGACCTCTGTGTGTAATTAATATGTAACTTGCCTGCAGGCCATTTGTTGAGGTCGTGAACTGAGACCTTATCCTTCGTTGACCTGTGTGTAAAGGATTACTTGCGTCAATGAAACTAATCCGGAAGCATATGTTAAGAACAATGTATTCAAATACTGAACTAAGAACACTTGTTTAACTACATTGTATTAATGTGTGAGAAGACTTGCATGGGAAATCCCAAAACACACATTTGCCGAGTAGGCTTGTTGAAGTATGTATTAAAGGCAAACTAGTTACATGTGGATCCGTGAACTCGGCATGAACCCTAGATCAGTAATGTATTAGAGGAACATTAACCCGAAGTAGGGTTGGACATCATGTTCGCAAATAGTATAAAAGAGCAACAAATTCTAATGTACAGCGTCTCCCACTGAATACACCGAACCACGCTGGAGTTCGCTGTGTTGCACTGAGGGTCGATAACTATCTGATTTTGTTCTGTTCTTTGTAACTGAATTCAGTATAAATTAAAGTACTCTGTAGGTTCCTTTGTAACCTGTGTCCGGTGTATTTCCTTTTGGGGTACTCAACCTCGATATTTTGATTTTGTTTTCACAGTTGGCGCCCGAATAGGGACCCTCAAGATTGATGCCGGATTATCGAAGGTTGGCCCTCGCTATCGGACCGGGATCGGACGGTGTGACAAAAAGGGGCCCCACTGAACGAGACGTGACACCTCAGCAGCGCTGCACGACCCGATCCATGGACGATTAGCTTGCGGTCCGAGAACGGCATCTTGATGAGGGTCCACTTATCGAGGCGGGCAGATTTGCCAAAATCACCACACACAAGGTAAGATTAGTTAGGTAAGATTCTTTGAAATCCGATCGGACCTCCTTAGGCTTGATCAGGTGAGTCGTGACCCGACTCTTAATGTAATCCTGATAATTTGATTTTGGCATATTGTATCTGCAGACACAATTATTGACCAGGTAGGACCAATAATTTGATATGCCTGGGAAATTGTCTACCTGCTTCAGGGCGTTATTCCGCAGCGATAGACTATCTTTGGAATTTAGCCGTCCCGCACCACAGGAGGGGTCGCCGGCGTGTACTATGTACTGCAAGCATGGCATTGGAAGTATAGTGTTTAATGATATTTGGCACAGACAAACCAGACATGCTTCCGAACTTCAGTGGCCAATCAATGGTAGTTTTGAAATCCCTCGTATTGAGTATTTAGAGTCAATTCTATTAAAGAAAAAGGCTAGACCTTCAGCATTTGATGTTTTGCAGAATTGGAAAAAAGAAGCGTTGCAGCAACTTAAGAGTAGAGAAAAACATGCGCACCGTCATAAAACGAATGCCGAAAAAGCATTATTGTATGACCAAGATAAACATTCTGAGTCGACTAGGAATATGGATAGGGCTTTCTCACTTGGAATTCAGAAAATCTATCCTTCTAAAGATCTTTGTGTATCCGACAAATTCATAGACAAATTGTTAAATGAACAAAGGCCTGGTGCCTCTGCGCCACCTCCGTATGTTCCTCTTCCTGCTGCTTTGCCTCTTCCTGCTTCTAGTCCTGCTCTGCCTGCTGTTGTTCCCGTTGTTCCTGCTCCTCCTAATGTTCCTCTTCCTCCAGCTCCTCCAGCGCATCTTATCGCACCTGTAACATTACCTCCATTGAATTTGCCTGCTCCCCCTCTTCCAAGTGGTCTTGTGCCGCCTGTAGTCGATCAAGGTGCGGGGTCGAAGGTTGTCACTCGCAATACTGTAACCTCAGAGAAGAAACGTGATTTGATTGCATGGGCTAAGCATTGTATGGAGAGGGATGATCAAGCTAATGTTTTTGCCACACTTTATAATATGGATAATTTTCCTGAGAAAAATGTTTTTATTGAAGGTTTAGGGATTCATTTATGTGTAATGTGGGGAAAATTAAATAATGCAGATCTCCCGCAAGGGTTAAGGGATCTAAATACATTAGCGTTTTCAAGAGACACTGTGGAGAAAGTAAACAAGCATGTCGGAAGGTTATTTGAGTATAGAAAGGAGTTGGAAAGGTTACAGAATGAGGATGACGAGGGAGAAAGTATGTATGTACAGAAACGGTTCCTTCCTTGTCAAAAACCGATATCTGAGGCTGCACGAATTTGTATGAAGGACACGCTTAGATGGATTTCAGATATGTCGGTAACTCCAGTTGAAGTATATGACACATATAGTCAGTATACGCCAGAAATGCAGAGGAAAGTGATACAGGTAATGATAAAGTACCTACAGGATGATTGTGTAAAAAGAAAGATTAGTTGTCCCACAGAGTTATTGAGTATTTATAAGAAAGCTTTTTCACTTGACACTCCTTCGACTGCTTAAGCGCTCGACTTAGCTCTGTTGCTTAGTAAGTGTTCGGAGTTACCTACTTCTCAGCTGCCTATGAGAGAGGTTCCTCTGACATTTGTGCTGAAGGTTGAGGTTGCGGCCGATGCTGCACAGGGTATAGCTTCTGTGAACATTCCTGCACATTATGTGCACATCCAGCAGTTTGTCCACGTCCTGTTCTTAAGACAGGAAGTGAATACTATTAGGCAATCTATTCCTGATATTAGGAAAAATCAGACAGGATTCTATAAAGAAATAGAGTCTGTCTTTCAGTCCTTAGTGTTCACCTTAGGCAATATCGATTTATTATTTCCTGTACTCCTGCCCGTAGATTTGTGGAAACAAGTTAGGACTATAGACAATGTGCCAGGGTTGGGCGATACATGGGCGAATATAACTAGATTTGATGGAGAAAGGCCAGCTGGTGAAAGGCCACCCCTAAGTGATACTGACTTTGCCTGATAGAATCATTGCAAAATTGAAAACCATAATTCATGAGAAAATAATTATTTGGGACAAACTTACGGCCTGTGTCCAAGGGAAGTCTGAGGGTGCTACCGAGTTCTTTAATCGGTTCGAACAGGTATTCTCGGAATTCAGCAGACAAGATTTAGGCACAGAGTCTGGGAAAAGGTTATTTGTGGACAAATTTGTGCATGGATTGCTACCTGACATCCAGTCACAAATTATGTCTTCTGAGAGCGCTCAGCAGACAAAGTCCCAATCAGAAGTACTGCATATGGCTCAGTACTACGAGAATCGTGTCAATAATGAAAAAGATAGAGTCAAAAACGAAAAGGTGATTTAAAGATTAAAGTGCTATTACAGCAAATTGTTAGAGGCCCCACAGGGGGTAGTTCACAGATTAGAGGTCAGTATGTCCCGCAAGGGAATGTGCCCTTGGGTCCTGTGAACATTAACCAGTCTGCTTATTGTCGTCAAGAGGGTCATTGGCGTGCACAATGCCCCGTCCTTCGACAGAGGTCAAATAACACATTTGGATATATGGGTAGACGATCCAGAAGTCACCCGGGTGTAGGGGGCCCTGGTAGAGGTCAGTTTGCACAGGATCCTCAGCAACCTTTTTCACAGGATAATCAGACTCCGAGTGTGGATACTAGGAATATATTTGATCATCCTTCTGCTGTATATTTATCTGAAGAGCTTCCTTTTGATGATATTCTGTTTCGTTAGGATTGTCCGAAGTAGGGTTTGGAACCTACACCTATTCCCGTCAATCAGAAAGGTCCCTACGTTGAAATGGTGGTGGGAAATAGGAAACATCAGTTTTTGATAGATACTGGAGCACAGAAGTGTTCCATTGATCATTCACGGGTTCCAAACTTTCCACTGTCAGGGCAAACCAATGTTTCCGTAGGGTTTTCTGGCACGTCAGTTGTTTGTCCAGTTTCTTCACCGGTACCCATTTCTTTGGGTCCCTTTATGGACCATTGTCCATTTCTGTTGACTTCGAATTGTGGAGAGAATTTGCTGGGGTTGAACCTGTTAAAAGAATCGAATGCAGTAATTTATTGTTCTTCTGATGGAGTGCACTTGACGATTTCACCACAGCAATATTCTGTCTCGCAATTCTTGACTAAACCTTTGCCGCCAGAATTCATTGATGTACCAGAGAGCTTATGGTCTGTTGACGACAACGATGTCTGTGTTTTACAGATTGAGCCTATTAAGATAGTTTTGAAACATGGAATTGAGCTGCCACGCATTCCCCAGTATAAGATTTCATTTGAGCGCGAGCGAGCTTTGAAATGCATTGTTTACAATTTTGTGCATCACGGGGTGATTCAGGAAATTTCAGGAAGTTTGTGCAATAGTCCGATTTTACCCATGTACAAGAAATTGTACATAATTGATCTACGTGCCATTAATAAAGTCGTTGCTCCACAATTTCCAATTGTGCCTGATGTGACGACAATCTTAACCATGATTCCAGCTACAGCTACTTACTTTAGTGTTGTGGATTGAAATAATGCTTTCTTTAGTATTCCTATACACAAGGATAGTAGATACTTGTTCGCGTTCACCTTAGGGGGATGCTTCTTCACATTTACCCGTGCACCTCAAGGGTACACAGAGAGTCCGAGCATCTATAGTAGGGCTTCGAAAAAACAGCTTGATACCCTTGAATTGCCCTCTACTTGTACATTGCTTCAATATGTTGATGACTTGCTTTTAGCTGCTGACTCTGAGAGCGCTTGTAAGGAGGGCACTGTGTTATTGCTTATTCATCTAGCTAAGCATGGTCACAAAGCTTCACTTAAAAAAGTGTCAATATTGTTGCCAAGAGGTCGCCTATTTAGGCTACCTCCTGTCAAAGGAGGGAAGAAGATTGACACCTGAACGTATAAAACACATTTCTGACATGTCTGTCCAAAATACACAGAAGGAGGTTAGAGCCTTGATAGGTATGGCTTCCTACTGTAGGTTGTGGATCCCACATTTTTCACTAGTGATCAAACCGATGTTGGCTTTGGCAAAGAAGGGCATTTCTTCGCCATTGCCGTGGAACGCAGAACACCAGCAATCGTTTGCTTTGCTCAAAACTGCATTATGCTCTGCACCAGTTTTGGGCACACCAAACTATGAAAAGGCCTTTGTGTTGGTTGTGCATGAATGTGATGGATGTGCTTTGGCTGTATTAACGCAGGAACATGGAGGGAAGAATAGGCCGTGCAGTTACTTTTCTTCCGCCCTTGATCCTGTAGCATACACTTTGCCAAGATGTTTGCGAGCTTTCGCTGCTGCTGCTGCGTCTGTAAAACAGAGTGAGGGAATGGTCCTAGGCCATGATCTAACCCTGATGATACCTCTCTCTGTAGATGTTCTACTGAACCGAACCCAAACGCAACACCTCACTTCCGCACGGTTGACGAGATATGAATTGATCTTGTTTGCTCCTCACATTCAAATTAGGTGTTGTGTTCTTAATCCGGCTGAACTCCTACCTTTCCCACAAGATACTATTTGCAGCGATGAACAGTCAGATGACTGTCTGTATACTACCGAACAAGAGACAAAGGGTAGAATTGATTTGAAAGACACTCCTTTGGATAATCCGCAAGGAGAGCTGTTTTGTGATGGCCCTTGCTTCAAACCTCCGGATGGTACATCCACAGCTGCTTATGCAATCACCACATTAAGCACCTTTGTGGAAACCAAGAGAATCACGCATAACTCTGCGCAGGCCGCTGAGATTATAGCATTGACCCGAGCTTGTGAACTTTCCGAAGGGTTTGCAGTAAACATATATACTGATAGTCAGTATGCCTTTGGGGTGTTTCACAACTTTGGGAGACCTTGGTCAGAGAGAGGGTTCTTAACTTCACATGGCACTAAGATCCAACATGGCTCCCTAATAGTACAACTACTCTCAGCGCTTGCGCTCCCTACTCAGTTAGCCATTATGAAATGTGCAGCACATCGAAAGATTACAGATGACATAGGAAAAGGGAATGCTTTCGCTGATCAGATAGCTAGACAAACTGCTACCGATCTGCGTACGGAGATGTATGTTTCGAGGGAGATTGTAAATGCTTATGCAATGGATGAGGGTGTTGGGTCTATACGGGATATCCAAGCTGATGCCACGTTAGAAGAATCCAAGAGGTGGGCTGAAGGCTTGGGGAAACTTGGTGATGATGGGCGTTGGGTGGACATAGTTGAAGGGAAATGGCTACTCCTTGACACGTATGTAATGATTATGGTCATCATGGCCCATGGACCTATGCATGTATGTGCCCAGAAAGTAACAAAAATGTTAGAGAAAGTTTGGGTAAATTACAAAATTTTGAAAATTGACCAGCGCTATGTTCAGGGTTGCATGATTTGCCTACAACACAATGTGGGAAAGGGGACAGTAACTACAAGGGGATGTTTTGGGCCACCCTCTGTCCCCTTTGAAGTTATCCACTTTGATTTTATTGACTTGGAATGGTGCAATAATATGAAGTACGTGCTAGGGGTCATCTGTGCCTTTAGCAAATGGGTTGAGGCTTTCCCTGTTAAAGATGCTACAGCCAGGACTACTGCGAAAACCATGTTAAAGGAGTACTTCCCACAGGTCGGGCTACCAAGAGTCATCTGGTCGGACAATGGTCCACATTTTGTCACTGCTGTAATTCTGCAGATATGTGCGGCATTACAGATCGACAAACGGTTCAATTCGGCCAGACACACTCAGAGCACCTACTAGTAGAAAGACACAATGATATCATCAAGAACAAGCTCACTAAGACGTGTGCCGGCACTAAATTAAAATGGCCGGACACCTTACCGATCGTGTTATTATCCATGCGTACAACCCCTCAAACTAAGACTGGGCTCTCTCCATTTGAGGTGGTAATGGGGAGACCTGCCAATATTTGGAACCTTCCTAAATGCAGATTGTTAAGAAATGTAGAAAATGAATTACTTTCAGATTATTGCAGCCAGTTGACTAAAAACCTGTATTTGATTTATCACCAGGTGCGAGAGGCTTTACCTGTGTGATACGAGGGCCCGGGCCACAGCATACGGCCTGGAAGCTGGGTGCTCATCAAGGCATTTGAGCGCTCTTCCTGCCTTGCACCTCGCAGGCGGGGCCCGTTCCTGGTCCTGTTGGTCACGCAAACAGTGGTGCTGGTCTCTGGAAGAAAGAATTGGATCCACGCGTCCCACGTCAAGAAACTTCCTTACCCTGTGCCACACGATACAGAAGAAACAGAACCCCTCGCTAACACTGCAACCAATGATCCCAAAGCAGTAAATAGCGCCGAGAGTGTGTCGAAGAATTTTTCTGAGCCTGTGAGGCTTGGGGAAGCAGCCATTTTGTCTCCACACTCTCCAAAAGTTTTGCATGCGGAAATCTTCAGTTGTTTCTGATACGTTGCTTCCAACAGGTAGTGACAACACATTGTTTCCGGATCATTCAGTACCGAGAAAAGCAAGGTACAATCTGCGTCCAGATCTGCGTGCATTCAAAGAAGGAAAGGATCATCGAGGGCTTGTTTTTAACCAAATTTGAGAAAGGGGATTCTGTTGGCTAGGGTTGTGGAAGGACTAAGAAGTCGAGCGGCCGGGAGGTCGCCAGCAAGGAACATTGGGGGTTTCCGTTTAAAGACTATAATGCCTGCCACCGCTACCGCTCGTATGGGACTTGTAGATGATTGTGTGACCAACGGGGACAATGGACAATGCACCCGGGCCACGAAAACATATTGCTGTGTTTTTATAATAATATTTGGTTTTATAATAGTCACTGTCTTAGGTGTACGGTACCTTGAGGAAACTCATCCTTTAGAGTCCTTGTTTCCGACTGAAAATGTACCTAATGTTCCTACTCCCTTTGTACATTCACATACTCTGTCCCCTAGGGACTCGCAGCATAGACAAAGCTACCACAATAATACTCTGCTACTTATTATGAATGCTACACATGCCATTTTTAATAAGTCTAACTGTTGGGTCTGCTCACATTTACCGCAACACAGGGATAAGGGGCTAGGTTGGTATATTCATCTTTTACCTTTGACAACTGCTTGTTATGCTTCTCTTAGAGTACTGTTCTTTGGCCGTTGGAATGGTAGCATCTCGGGGAACTTGGATGGCACCAATTTGAATAGTTTTGAGAAATGTGTTTTGACTCCCCTACGATGCTCGCTTTTCGCAAATAGGAGCAAGCCTAACGTTGCTTCTATTAGGCTTTCTGATAGATTGTCTCGTCCTTTCCAATCTTTGATTTCCTTCACGATGGCTCCGATAGGCAATACGGATGCCCTGCCTCCTTCTTACACTGTTAACCATAGCCCTGATTCAGTTTCTTTTTGCATACAGAGGAATGGTACTCAGTCAATGGGAGATTTTAAAGGTTGTGCCAACGTTGCAAATTTGACTGAGGAAGACAGACCTTTGTATGTAGGCGAACCTGTCTACTTTGTTTGCGGTAATGTAGCATTTCCATGGTTGCCCAGGGATTGGCAGGGAACCTGATGTTTAGGGATCCTGTTACCTGGGGTTTTTATTGCTAGTACAAAAGAGATGAGAACGGTGACACTTCAGCACAAATCTTAGGAGATATAGCAAAATCAGTTGTGCCATTTTGGGAGCAGATAGCGAATTCCGAAGATATCAGAAGACTAGCGAGAGTACTGGAGAGAACCATCAACCGGACCACGGACATACTCTATAATATGACATGAGAACAGAAAGCGATAAGACTAGTAGCACTTCTGAACCGGATGGCATTAGATGTCATTCTGGCTAAACGTGGTGGAGTGTGTAAATTAGTGGGGTTCGCTTGCTGTGTTTTTGTGCCAGATTCCTCCCCAACTACCTTCAAGGCAATACAGAATCTGCATGTCCTTAGTTCAGAAGTGCATGTTCCCGAGGGAAACTGGCATCTTAGCGCTTGGTTCTGGGACTTCTTGCGATCTTGGGGTTGGAAGGTACTTTCGGTCTTACTGATCATTTTGGGAATTCTGTTGTTCCTTTTTTGTTGTATTCAGTGTCTACCTAGTATATGTTTGATGCTAGGGGGATGTTGCGCACAAGCGATAGGTACGATAGGACATAAAGTGTATGCCCCAGATAAAACTGCCAAGGAATATGTGTTAAAAGAAATTTTAGCGAATGACCTGATGGCAATAGATATTTCTGACAGCGATTCAGGGTGCATGGACGATGATGCATGGAGTTATTTCCAAGGAGATCCAAAGTAGTTTAGCACTTGGCATAGGCCAAAAGGAGGGTTTGTCAAATGAGAAAGTATATCGTGGCTCCTATTGCAATGAATATATGTATATTGGCCTACGCCAAGCTGCTTGTAAGTCACTTGCGAAAAGTCTGTGTTGCAAGGTCCTGACCTTAAAATCAATGTAAACTGCCATTTTAGGTCAATCCGCCATTTTAGGTTCGCTTTGTAAAGCCACCCTGTGAGTTAGAATGGTGGACGATGTCATTCCGAAATATAACATGGCTGTCTTGACCTCTGTGTGTAATTAATGTGTAACTTGCCTGCAGGCCATTTGTTGAGGTAGTGAACTGAGACCTTGTCCTTATTTGACCTGTGTGTAAAGGATTACTCGCATCAATGAAACTAATCCGCGATCATGTGTTAAGAATAATGTATTCAGATACTGAACTAAGAACACTTGTTTAACTACATTGTATTAATGTTTGAGAAGACCTGCATGGGAAATCCCAAAACACACAGTTGCCATTTAAGCTTGTTGACGTATGTATTAAAGGCAAACTAGTTACATGTGGATAGGTGAACTCGGCATGAACCCTAGATCAGTAATGTATTAGAGGAATATTAACCCAAAGTAGGGTTGGACATCGTGTTCGCAAATAGTATAAAAGAGCAACAAATTCTAATGTACAATGTCTCCCACTGAATACACTGAACCACGCTGGAGTTCGCTGTGTTGCACTGAGGGCCGATACCTATCTTATTTTATTCTGTCCTTTGTAACTGAATTCAGTATAAATTAAAGTACTTTGTATGTTCCTTTGTAACCGTGTCCGGTGTATTTCCTTTTGGGGTACTCAGCCTCGATATTTTGATTTTGTTTTCACACCCCAGCCCTGGCTCTCTCTCCTGAATGCTAGCACACCCTCAAACCTTCAACTGAATTAAAATGGGCTGCAAAATTGCAACAGAAAAATAAAATGTTGTGCTTTAAAATGTCATTTTGTAAGAAACAAAATGTCCTATTCCTTGCTTCAGTATTTTGGAGCAGCGAACTGTCTGTCTTTCATAACAAGATGCCACAAGCACCTCCTGGGAGTCGACAACATGTTCAGGGAGGTATTGTTGAAAACACACCATCTGAGATAGAAGAAAGTGAAAAATGGGAAAGGGCAATACACCCTCCTTATCACTTCTGCTGATCCCTGCAATTCTTCAGTTCTCTGCCATAACCAGAACACTGTCGCCTGTAAAGCAGGAGATTGCAGCCTACTCCCACTCACTTCCACTGCTGCTCCTGCCCCACCAACAGTAAGCTGCCCAACAACTCCCTGAATGCCTCCACAGTACGGCACTCTGCTGCCTTTGGTAACCAGTTAAAGGAAGTCCGTCTGCAAAAATAAAATACAAAATAGAGTGCAATGACACCACTCAAGAAGTGCAGTTATGCCATCCGCAAATAAGGCAATCCGCGACCAGCACGCTACAGTCCAAAGAAAAAAATAAACAAGGCAACTCCGCCATCCACAAATAAGGCAATCTGACACCGGGACACCTCCGTCCACGCAGTCCGCAGTCCGCCAGACCGACAGAAGCCAGCAGTCCGCCGCACAAATTGAAGATGGCAGTTCGTTGCACCAAGTGAAGATGGCAGTCCCCGCACCAACAGAAGAAGGCAGTCCGCCACACCAGTAGAAGATGGCATTCCGGCACATTGACCGAAGGTCGAATGCAAAAACAGAAGATGGCAGTCTGCAGCAACAGAGCAGAGCACAAAAGACATCTGCTGTTCTGGCATCTCACATCACCCGGAGGCTGAGGACACACACCCATGGTCCGCAACCAGGACCACAGGGACAAAGGCGCCAGATGGATTCAACCCCCTGGGTGCATAACAGGATCTGTAACACCTGATACTCAGAGTGGGATTACGCCTTGGCATTTCGGCCCGAAGATACAGAAACAAAGACATGTTCGCCTCGGCACATTGTGACATCATGATGGGAACAGAAAGGACATCCACCGTCTGGCACAAGGGGCAGTCTGATGGCCTGCAAAGAAAAGAAAGACACGCGGTACACTATGACAGCAAAGGAGAATGCAATACAAGCTGTACACAGAAAGTGCACTGATTTAATGAGGTCCAAGCCACACACAGAGAAGACAGTGGTGCACATAAGGAAAGCTGACAGAAGAAGAGACATTCAAAAGAAGAGTCTGGAGCAGAGGAAGCATGCCGCAGCCACAAAGGAAGACGAGCAAACACAAAGTAACATAGGAGGAAAAAATGGCAAAGTTAGAGTGCTGGAAGACATAACAAAATGTGGACTTACTTATATAGCAAAAAACATAGCAGAATGCAAGGGCCACAAAGAAGGAATTAAACAGAGGAAGATGAGGATACAAGAAGCAGGTGGTAAAGTGAATACGGCGGAAGAGGGAAATGAGATTCATACAAGCGAACAAAATAAAGGATGAGTGGAAGACTTTAAGGACACAGGTCTATGCGATGGAGAAAGGAATATCTCAGTTCCTGTGTGTAGTTGAAGTAGTGAAGCATGTGAGAGAAAAAAACAGAGGGTGAGCAATAAGAATGTACCTAAAGGTAGGGAGAACAATATGAAAGAAGCGACATCCTCAAGGACATGTCTGCAGGAGAAAAGGATTGACACTACTAAGCTGAAACAGGAATATAATGTGTGGCCACACATGGTTGGAACCATGGCAGAAGGGCCCCTAGGAGTTTGCCTCAGACTGGGTTCCTGAGTTGGCACACAGAGTTATGGGTCGAATGGAAGATGACAAACAGCTAACAAGAGCAAGATGCATGCCACAGCGACCACCAGAATGAAGCAAAAGCAATTGACCCCACAAGGATGATAAGCAAGGGGGAGATGTTGTTGAGTGAACAATCCACCTTAAATGAGATGTAACCTTAAGGGAAGAAGGAAGGACGCCAGAATGAGGAAGGGGCGGGGGAGAGGATGTTATAACCCAGGAAGGGAGAATCCTGTAGAGGGAGAATAAAGAAGGTTCGATACCAGTTGTCTCCTTCACATTATTCGGCCTGCACCCATCCTACTCCCAGAGCCCAGCTCTATCCATGGATCGTATGCTGGTCCGCCCAACACACCCAAGCAGTGAACAGGCTGTTTCCAGCCGTAGCCATAAACCTAAACACTGAACTACAATAGTAGAAAAGGACTCCTTAAAAAACATTTAACACATGTTGGACACATGACATATATTCAATACTCCTGTCATAAGCTCCACACCATGCCCTGCCTACCCAGGGCCATCTGTCATTCATGCCCCAGAATCTATTTGCCTTAAATCTGCCATGGAGTGCAGTCCTATTGTCATTCAAGTAGTCTTGTGTGCAATTTGGGCCACCTCCGGTCCTAACAACCTGGGTTTGAATCCAGGCGTCTGCACTTTTTAAAGCAGTCTAACAGACTAAACCAATTGAAGGGTGCAAATGGATTTTTCCAGATCCTGGAAGAAATGTTTTGCTCGGCTCACCGATCTGAGAAATCTGGCTCAGAGGCAACACTTTGTTACAAGTACTTCCACACCCACATGCAATGGAAGTTGGGTCCCCGATCGCAAACCTGGCCCACCCAGATGAACATTTCTCAACCCCCCTAATAGAGACAGCTCGGCGATGACAGTATGCCCACTGTGATCCACACCTTTCAACACATGCATGCAATGATTCTGAGATTATGTTCAAAGCAGAGAGCTGTGACAATGACACTCAATGTCACTGACACTGGCCGGGTCTGAAGGTCCCCTCCCACACCCCCTCCTCCCACGTGCACATGGAAGCTGATGAAAAGTCCACACTGTCCGGACACACTGCAATCGATGGAGCATGTAACATTTCTCTGAAGGTCAGATCACTCAAATAACTTCTTCAATCCTATTCCTTCACACCTGGGACTGAGCCACCTATCACTCCATCTCTTCTGGACTCCCTCTAATCTAGGTTTGCCCAGTAACTGCATGTGTTTCACCTGTCCTGCTTTTATTCGAATTTAGCTGTGCCCAGTAGCTGCATGTTTTTTCACCTTGCTTCTGTCTACCCCCTCTTTGTGCCCCCCCTGCAGCCTACCGCCCTTCCTCCGAGTGCATCAGTGCTTCAGACTGGTAAGTGTCTCTCCCTCCTCCACTGCAGCCAACCACGTCACTATCTGCCTCTCCTATCCTACATGGTTGGCTTTCTCCTATCGCCTCTTCTAACGTTAATGGTGGCACTCGCTGGGAGGTTCTCCTTGACCTCCTCTCCCTTTCCAGAGTCAGCATTAATGTTTATCTCAATAGAACCATCATGGTTCAGGGTCCTCAACCCAACCTTATTCTCTTCGACAGACTCCTACCTCGCCACTCAAACCTCACCTCTCTCTCCGGCCAAGCTCCCTTGGCCTCCATGCCCTCATCCTCTGCACAGGCCCCCTTGCATTCTATGCCTTTCTTCTCCTCTGTACAGGTGCCCCCTTGCCTTCTATGCCTTCCTCCTCCTCTGTACAGGTGCCTCTGCCTTGCCGTACTGTAGCAGCTCCCTTGTCAGCCTTGTCTCCTTCGCCATCCTCCACTAACCGCCTGGCCCTCTTGCCACCCTCGGGTGGACCACTGTCCCCTGTTCAACCCAGAGGAAGACCTTCAAAGATGACAAGCTGCTCGACATTGCTACTCTCAACACTATCTCTGCCGTCAAACACTCGTCTGACATCTGCAACCTCCGCGAACTCATGGATCTTGATTTGCTCACCATTACAGAGACATGGTTCAAGGATAGCTCCATCACAGTTTTGACACACTCCTCCCTGAAGGCTACAAAATCCTCTGCGACTGTGCCCTGGCCTAAGAAGACAGGTGTGGGAGAGGTGCTTATCTTCCCAGAATGGGAGAAGAATCGGCACAGAGCAATCAAAGCTCTCGGTGGCTGCAAGGATCAAAGTTTAAGACCCTCTGCTCCGTCCACATCCCCACTCAGGACTACTCCTCCTTCAAGTGCCTAAGTTGCAGACTCTCACTCTCCCCCAAATCTTCTCTCATAATGGCCACTTTCTATAGGCCACAAGGTCAGTCCACTCTCTTCCTCTGGGAATGGGCTGACCTGGCCTCCTCCCTGCTCTCCTCCTCTCAACTCCTCCAGATGGGTGATCTGAACATCCATCTGGACTCTCCTGGCTCCTCAGGTCCTTTCTGCAACCTTTGCGACTCTCTCGCCCTCTCTATCCTATCCTCTGGCTCCAGGAACACCATGAGTCACACCTTGGATGCTCTCATCTCTGCTGACATCCCTCTCTCTATCCCTCTCAAAACCTCTCTCTCTTGGACTGACAACCCTCTTCTCTAAATATACCTAAAGCTCTCCTCTCCTCTTGCAGCAACACACCCGGCACAGCCACTCAGTTTTGAAGTCACCAGAGTCATGAAAAAAGTGACAGTTGATGCCTTTGCCTCCACATACCCTCCTCCACCCACTCCTTCAGCGGACTCCCACCCTGACACAGCCCTCGCCAACCTCAATTTCTCTATCTCCAACACTCTTGACACTCTTGCCCCTGTCATGAGGGTCCGACTGAAGACTTCAGAAAAGTGCACCTCTTGGTACGAATCTGACTTGGCTGCACTCAAACGCAAGTGTAGGGCAGCTGAGTGGAAATGGACTCTGCATTTGCTCCAAGAAAAGACTGTTTATTCAAGCCCGCATCTCCACTGCTTCAAACAACATGGCCAAACTTTTCAAAGTCTGCAAGGAACTGGCCAATCCTGCAGCAGCATCTTCCTCGGTCACACACACCCAGGACCTTTGCTCGGCCCTGGCTGCACATTTCATCACAAAATCCCAAGACATCCTTTCCACCCTCTCTTCCACACTGCAGCCTATACCAACACCCGAGCCTCCCTTGCCCCCCTCCTCTTACCCTCTCTTCTCTCTCACCCTTCACACCTGATGAGATCACCAGACAAGTATGATCTATGAAGGCTTCATCCAAACAGGTGGACCCCTGACCCTCTAAAACCCTTAAACACAATATTGCCTCCCTTTCACCAGCCTTGCCTGAGCTCTACAATCTCTCCTGTTCACTGGAGTTTACCCAAATGCCCTTAAGCACTCCCTTGTGCACATTCTGGCAAACTATCGCCCTATCTACATTACTCTTTTCCTGGGCAAACTCTTTGAGAAGTTGGCTATCTGTCAGCTGACCTTCCACACTGAATCTGTCGGTTGCTTCCATGACCATCAGTCTGGCTTTAGAGCATCCACAGGCACGGAAACTGTTCTTCTGAACACTTGTGAAGACCTTCTCTCAAATCTTGACACTAACACTCCCTCTGTCCTCATTCTCCTTGACCTCTCCTCTGTATTTTAAATGGTTAACCACAGCATCCCAATTGCACATCACTGTGACACCCTGGGAATCACAGGTCAGGCTCTGGCGTGGTTAACCTCCTTCCTCTCCGACCACCCATCCCAGGTGGAACTCAGAGCCTTTCTCTTGACTATAACCCTCTCAACCTGTGGCGTTTGCTAGGGATTTAAGCAGGGATCTAACCTATACTCCTGGTTCTTCAACATCTATATGGCTGCCCTGGTATGTGAAATTGCCACTTTCACCTCTAACTTCCAATGTTATGCGGATGACACGCAACTTTCTTTCAAGCTACCCTCAGCTGTCTACTCCTCCTCGCTCATATTCCGTCATGGTGTGCTGCAAACAACCTCTGCCTCAACCCAGTAAGACTGAGATCATCTGCATTGGGACCCCTGCACCCGCTTTCCCACTTTCACTTTGGCTGGACACCCTTGGCCCTGCACCCGCATCCTACATTTCGGACATCTCAAAAAAGTCTAACCATCAGTTACACCTCCTCAGAGGTACTCTTCTACCTTCTCTCAAGTTCAAGACCCACTGCATTATTCACAATGCTTTCTGGGGCCTGGGACCTGCCTACCTGCAACACTGCCTTCCTAAATACTGTCCCAGTTAGTAAGTTAGTTATCCAAGCAGAGATTTAGAGGGAGATCCTTATCCTCAGCATGTGCCTCCCTCTGGAACAGCCTCCCTGCCACCCTTCGTCTTGAGCCTGATCTTCATAAGTTCTGGAAAATCCTCAAGACCTTCTTCTTCTCCTCTTCCTTCTCACTCCCTCTACCCTGCTAACCAAGTTCCCTGCTCCTTCCCTCTCTCCCTCCTTTTCGTTACAGCTTGTTGACTGGCCGCCTGGTGTACCTCAGAGTGTCACAGGTCCCTGTCACCCCCTCCAATCCTCATTCGCACTTGCCTCACGGCAATACACCCCACCCACACTCATTGCACTTGAGAATTAACCCAAGAGAGTGTCTCTCTCTGCTCTTACTCCAGTCTGCACCGACTGGGTGCACTTAGACCCCTCCTCCCTGTGACCATCTGTCTTGCACGATCCGTTAATACCTTGCCTGAAGATCGTCTGTCTGTGTCCCTTTTCTTCACCCCTTAATTGCCCTGGAAAGCTGCAGAATCGCTGTGGGGCCTATTTTCTGTATGTCAAACTGTTAAATGTATTTTACTCACTTATTCTGCCTGTGCAGACTGTTATCGTCTCCGAATTTCAAGGGCTCTGAATTTCAAGGGCTCTGACTCGACAACATGTTCAGGGAGGTATTGTTGAAAGCACACCATCTGAGATAGAAGAAAGTGAAAAATGTTGTTTTTTCCCCATGTTCCCACCCTCTTTGAACACTTTGGAACACTTGCCTGTGTATATGGCTCTTTATAAATAAACAACACCATACCAATACCAGAGCAAATGCCAGCCGCCATCACCCCATTCATTTCACTGGATTGCATCTGGTGTTTGCAGGAGGAGGAAATCGAGCCACACCGAGCTTGAATCTACCAATTCTAGGTGAATAGGAATGTGATCCCTGCCAGCATGAGGATTTGAAACAAATGGTCAGGCAAGTGGGGGTTTTGAATGGCGATATTCATACAAAATGCAGTCCCTGGGCTTGAGGCCAAGAATAAGTCTCGCAGTCATGTTCTGGATGAGTTGAAGAGGGCGAAGAGTAGAGATAGGCAGATTGAGAAAGAGGATGTTGCAGTAGTGCAGCCTAGATAGAACCAGGGCTCTGGAGACAGTGAGCTTCTAGGGGATGGTGAGAAAAGGGAGAATACCTATGAGGAGGAACAGCTGGAAATGGGCATTCTTGGCAAGGTCTTTGATGTGTGGAGTGGAGAGAGTGGAGTCAAAGATAACCCCACGGTTTTTTGCCTCACAAGAAGTTGAGGGCAGAGGGCCCAAGGAGGGCAGCCAGAGTGCAAGAGGAAAAGCAGGAGCAGTGGTCCAGATGTGAAGGATCTCAGTCTTACTGGCATTAAGGCAGAGATCGTTAGAGGCACACCATGATATGATATGATTGTTTATTTATATAGTGCCCATACACAATGTGTTTCAAAGCGCTTCAAGGCAAGGGAGGGAAGAAGGGAGAATACAATGACATTCTTATATGGCCATGAATAACAAGAATGTGAAATTAACTATCATACTCGGCCTGGCGACATTTCAAATAGTGCAAGAGCTAAATCACAGATAAGGAAGGGGGGGTGGAAACAGACAGGTGACTACCGTACTTGGCCTGCCGACATTTCTGGTAGAGCCAGAAATTACAAGAGGTGAGGGAGAGGGGGAGAGAAAGAAGGGGGAGGAACAAAACAAGGGGCTATCGTACTAGGCCTGACAACATTTCAGATAGTGCTGGGGTGAGAGGGGTGGTGGGAAAAAGTAAGGGAAGGGGGAGGAGATAGACAATTGTTGCTATCATGCTAGGTCCGGGGACAATTCTGATAGATTAAGTGCATAGAGAAAATATAAGGGAGGGCAAGAGGAGAGGGCAGAAGGGAGAGGAGGAAGTAATAGAGAGTAAAACAGTGATAGGAGGGAGAGCAGAGGGCAGAGCGAATACAGTTGCAGAGGTCAGTAAAACACAAATGTTGCAGAGAAAAGAAAATGTAAGAAAGGATTCAACAAGATGACGATGGACATAGCGTAACACAGGGCCACCATGCCTATGATTTGAGAAGTTGAAGCACCAAGAGTCAAAGTGTCAAAAAGTCAAATCCAAGCATTGGCAACAGGTTGGTGATGGTGAAACCATGGTGAATCAAGACAACTCCTGCAGTGATGAGGTGTAGGGGGGGGGGAGGCAGGGAAGAAGAGAACAGGAAAGCAGGCAGGGGTGGAGGGACGGACATCACAAGGTGCCGGGGAGGGGCACAAAGGACATAAGGGGACCAGGAAAGGGGGCTCAACAGACATCAAGGGGACTGGGGGGGGCACAACAGACATCCGAGTGACCAGGGAGGGGGAGGGGGGCTCAAAAGACATCACAGTAGACAAGGGAGGGGGAGAGGGGCTCAACAAGCATCACTGGGGACAAGGAAGGGGGAGGGAGGCTCAACAGACATCAAAGGAACCAGGGAGAGGAGGGGGCTCAACAGACATCACGGGAGACAAGAGGGGAGTGGATCAGAGCACAGCGACATCCCGGATGAAAAGAGGGGAAGTGGGGCACAGCAACATCACAAGAGACTGAGGGGGCACAGCTACCTCAAGGGAGACCAGAGGGGGGAGGGGGCACAGCAACATCATGGGATACCGGGGGGGGGGGCACAGCGACATCATGGGAGACAAGAGGGGAGGAGGGGGGCACAGAGGCATCACAGGAGACCAGAGTGGGGGGTGCGGGTGTGGGGGGCACAGCGACATCATGGGAGACCAGAGGGGGGCGGGGGAACAGTGACATCATGGGAGACCAGAGGGGGGCACATCTACATCACAGGAGATCAGAGGGGGGGGGGCACAAGGACATCACAGGAGAACAGATGGGGAGAGGGGGGCACAGCATCATCATGGGAGACCACAGGGAGAGGGGGCACAGAGACATCACGGGAGAACAGAGGAGGGACACAGTGACATCACAGGAGACCAGAGGGGGAGGGGGCCACAGCAACATCACAGGAGACCAGAGGAGGGGGCAGCATTACGGCAGAGGACAGGGGCCTTATAAACGGGCCTTGGAGGTGGGCTGGCATTTTCGGAGCGTGCACCTCTCAGCATAGCGTTCTTCGCAATAAAAGCCCTGTGGGCTTACCTTCCAATTGAAGAATCACAGGGTCAGGGATACCAGGGCCACCAGGCCACGGGAAGAGGTGTAGACTCTCCAGGGTTGAAGTGAGGGAGAATAGCAGATAGACAGTCAGGGATGAGCGAGGAAGAGGAGGAGGCCGAGGGTAGCGTGAAAGAGAACTGTGTGTCATCTGCATAACACTGAAAGTTAGAGGACAAGGTAGAGATCACGAGAGCCAAAGGGGCCAGATAGACATTGAAGAGCCAGAGGAAGAGGATAGAGCTCTTTCGAAGACCACATGTATAGAGAGAGGTGGTAGAGAGAAAGGACCCGCGCTGAACCTGGGAAGGTCGGTCCAGGAGGAAGGCGGTCAGCAATGTCAGAGCCTGATCCATGTTGCCAAGGGTCCAGTGGAGATGAGTAATCAGGATGTTGTGGTTGACTGTGGACTGTGTCAAATGCAGAGGAAAGGTCGAGGAGAATGAGGACAGAGGGAGAGCTAGAGACAAGATTAGAGAGCAGATCTCTAGGGGTGTTCAGGAGTGCAGTTTCTGTGCCTCTGGCTGCTCTGAAGTCAGACTGATGGTCATGGAGACAACCAACAGATTCAGTGTGGCGGGTTACTTGTGAGATAGCTAACTTCTCCAGGAGTTTGCCCATGAAAGGAGTGAGAGGGATCGGGCGATACATAGTTTATAATTAGTTTACTATGAAAGGCTACTTTATTTTGTGATGGGGTTGCTTTATTTTGTGATGTAAAGTATTATTTAAGCAGCTGAAATTCAAAGCAAAACCTTAATAAATATCTATCTCAACTAAACCTGGGAAGGTGTGCTCAGTTGCTTAAATTGTCGACATCCCGGTTGCAACATTTATCCAAAGTGTGTTATCCTGGGCAAACTATGCAATCACACTGGCCCTCATTACGACCCTGGCGGAAAGGGTTTTACGCCAGCGTAATGCATGGCGTACCTTTCCGCCTTACTACGAGTTCCCGTAGCGCCATGGTGGTTTTTTCGCCTGGTTTTTCCGGGCAGAAAAATCCATGGCGCTACGGGACCTGTTGTTAATTACGCCACCGTAATTTACGGTGGCGTAATTAACGCCTTCCCCACTCCCATTATACCCTATGGGGCAAAAAATGGGAATGGGGAAGGGTAAATGGGGATTGGGGACTTACCGCCCCGCCAAGGTCGGAATGGGGCGGTAAGTCCGCCAACCCCCATGGCGGAGTTGGCAGCTCTGCGCCATGGACCATGGTGCAAATTGCACCATGGTCCTCCGCCAGGGTCGTAATGAGGGCCACTGTGTCTTATCTGCAGCTCTGTAAGTGATTCTGATTCACTTCATTACCTTATGTTAATATATCATGCTATTATTTTAAAATAAAATCCTAATGAGTATAGAGTTGTTCCATATATAATAGTAGAATTTAGGTATGTTGCACCACAACGTGATTTGTCACTTGACTTGCTTATGGCAACTTATTCCAAAGTCACTTCCATGGTGCCTCCAAGTATCAAAGACTGATGATGCCCCATGCAATGTCCTTTTCTGTGAAGTCACTTCTGTTGGTGCAATCCATATGCAAATTTGGAGGTGTGCATGTATTTTGCCCCAGAGTGCCTGGACAGATCTCTAGTTTATGTTTTTTTTTCATTTGTTAAAATGCCATTTGCCACTAATGTTACCAAAAAAGTAGATTGGGGCAGGGGTGGGCAGTATGGGGCCACAAATGAGGCTGTATGGAATTGCACGCACTGGATTTGGGGGGGGTACATGACTTTTTTGTGGCTTGCCTCCCCCCACTCTTGAAATGCTGGATACTCCTCGGTGTGTAGGTGTAGCTTGTTGTTCAGTCATCCCACCTTTATCCCAAAGCCTCATTCTCTCCACCATATCTGCTACTCCACGTTTTCATTGTACTTTGTTACTGACAGCCCCCCTTCCCACCCCCAATTTGTCTCTGCTACCTCACTATTCCTCTTCTCCAAACGCAATCTTTTGTCTTTCTCCCTCTAGTTCCACTGTTGACTCTTGCCTTTCTCTTTTTCTCGCCTTTTCTCCAGTCTCTCTCGTCATCTTTCCCTTTTCTCCCACGTCGCCACCTTCCTATACTTCCTATATTTCAGACCCAGTCTCACCGTTTCCCCCTCGTCTGAGTGGTGATTTGAGCGCAGAAGGTAAACCGCAGTGTGAGCCAACTACTCTGCTGCAGTCCTTCCAGGCCCACCCCTCCCCCACTTCATTCAGACAGCACGTGCAGCTTTGATGAAACGGCTTCATTAGCAAAAGCAAATGGAACAGAGTTCACGCTCCATGCCCATAAAAGGGGGAAACTGAGACACCGAACCATTCATTTTCGAGAGCCATGGCCTGGCAATGCTCCACGGTTGCAGGCATCGAGTTCGGGACCACATTCTATGGGGAGGGCAGTCCACACTGCATGGGCACCAGATCCTTTACCCTTTGATGGCTCTAGGGATCACGTGTGGTACAGCAGCAGCAATGGGTAACATGTGCTCATTGTTCTGACACCACTGTAATCACTTAGGTAACCCCGTATCCCCACAGAATACACAGAGACACTTGTGGCTGGTCCGGGCTCCGCATGTGCACTGCCGTGTTGACGCAGTCACGTCCCATTTATTGATGCAACAGAGTTCCGTCACTCCGGCACGTTCCTTTTAAAGCAGCCTCAACAACCTCCTCCTTTTTCATAACAACAACAAAGACAATTGCAGATAATATCAAACAATTATTTCTTCCCCCACCCACTACTCAAAGCAACTTAAACACCTATTAGTATTATTCATTGGTTAGTGCTTGAGCACACATGTATGTGTGCATACTACAGTGTTAATTGTATGTGCCCAGCTCGATAATACAGTGATTAGATGTAATTTGGTTTGTGTTTTACATCCATGTCAATCTTGAGGCAACATCCTTTCAGCAAGCATATTACTAATATCTTTATCTTGTGAGAAATGTAGATCTGGAGACGAATTTCAGGTGTTTATTCCAAATGTCAGACCACCCCATTGCTAAAATGTGATTTTAAGCCACATTTCATACATTTGTTATGTCTACAGATTCGTCTTAGATCATGTTCGCAATATAACATAATTTACCCAGGATTTGAAAGTTTCATTTCTCTAAAAATGTTAAACTAGTTTTCATAAATGTTTCACCAGTCGGGACACGATCAGATTGCGTGTGAAATTTGATGAACATCGATGTTCCTGCCTTTGAAAAAAAAAATATCAGTCCAGAAAGAATTTGATTATTATAAGTGAATTATTAAAAGTGAAAGTTTGTTTTTCACATTCCCATAAACTTTGTAATAATGGATCACCCAGTACGTGTTGTGTTTACAGGTTTAGGGCACTTGCTAAAGAGTTTAGTGCTATTATCAGTATGCAGACAACTCTTCACTCTCCTGTTTTTACAATCCAAAGTACAGGCACGCCCTAATAAGAAAGGCAGGATTACTGTGACAGCCTCACCGATTGATATGGAAAACTGCTGTTCTTCAGCACTTAAACGATTGAAGTACAAACAACTGCACAGCTTGTAATATCTATGCCATGAAACCAAAAAAGACCTTTTGTTTGTTGAAAAGATTTTGTTTGTGCCAGACATTTAAAGCTGTTGACAGAGGGGCCTTAGCAACTTGCAGTGTATGGTGGGGTGCCCATGGTGAAATTGGTTGGGAGATATTCAGGCTCTGGGTGACTGGCCTGAGTGAGTTGCTATGTAATGTTCAAAGAGCACTACTGACAAGAGAATCCCTGCTCGTATTGTCCAAGTGTAAAAGCATGAAGTGATGTAGACTCAGTTTGTCTTCTGGTTGAACTTGTTTTGGTCAGTTGTTGTTTCCAGTCTGTGGCCAAATACTTGTCAGGCACTGGATGTCTGCGCTTTAGGCTTTAGGCCTCTTAGAGATGCTCTGTTTATCCAGTGAAATGTACAATAGTCCAAGTTGTTGTGTTGGACGTCTGCTTACATTCACAGTGATTTGGAAAAATGGACCTATACATACTGATATTAACGCTAGATATGGTGATCCATTCATGTATGAAATGTATATCATATTACAGTGATATCGTAACTATATTTATGCTATGTGTGATGCCACTTCCTGTTTTCTCAAGGGAGGAAAGCTTGTGCGCCATCACTGCCTGTGATGTCACTTCAGGCAGGGTCAAATGATACCACTTCATGTGATGTCATTAGAGGTCAGGGGTCATTATGACTTTGGCTACCCCTGGTATTTTGGTGAAATGATGTCTCTGGTCAGTGCCAAGGTGGACAGACAGACGCATGGTATGGGTTGCCTAAGCAACACACGTCTCCGCCATCTTTGTGCATCCTGTATCCTTCCATGTGGTAGCCCTACATGCTGCTGGGGCTCAATGAGCAGCAACAGGTTGTGGATGCCGTAATACACTACTGGTTGTGTCTGCATGTTGCTTTGAGGTGTGTTTGGGGAGGGTATAGGCCTTACAGACACTTTAGGAGGGTATCATTGGCACCGTCTTGATTCCTATCACTTGGATGCTTATACCTCCACATTGCAATATTTTGGTGTTAATTTCACCTGCAATTTGGCGGAATTAGCATTTGTGTTTCTGGCAGTAATCCAGCCGGAGTTAATCAGCTGGTGGAATTAACATTCATTTGTGGTGTCCCACAATTCGGCAGAGTGGTAACGGACTTACTGCCAATTTTACTACTTACCATCAAACTCATAATGAGGGCCGCAGCCTCGTATTTCAGCTTTAACTGCTTTCCCCACAGCTTTCCACACTGGTCCTATTAGCAACGACACACTGCACAATACCAGAGGGTTCCTTGCTTCTCAAATGCTCATTTTGAAACAAAAGAACACACTCCACATAACAATGCTTAATACACAAATCAAATTTACACAGTTTTCTCTATGACAAATCAAATTAAAGCATATTGGCTTTAATAATGTTGGTTGCCACATCTTCATAACACATTGCCCAAATAATATATTACAAAGAATAAACCTTTGTTACTTGCATTACGAAACATATTTGAATGAAAGACAACAACAACAACAAAAACCTGTGAAATATTCGGCAACCTTTTACCACTATATTTCGTTGGTTTAAATACCTCCTTCCACCTCCGTTTTTCTGAGCAAAACATCCAGGAGTGAAATCGCTTCACTGGCTCCCAGTGGCTTCGAGGATTAAGTTCAAAACCCTCTGCATTGTCCACAAGGTCTTCTGGGGAACTCTCTCTTCCTAAATATCTGCCTTCTCGAGCTCTTCGCTCATCCGCCTCCATCTCCCTCAGGGTCAGTCGCTTCTTCAAGCAACAATTTGGTGGTAGATCTCTTTCTTTGGCTGGGGCCTCTCTCTGGAACAGCCTTCCTGCCTCCCTGAAACTTGAGGAGAATCATCTCTGGTTCTGGAAGCACCTCAAAACCTTTCTCTTTGCTTCTGCTTGTTCTCCTTCTCTCCCCTGCTGACTTCCTGGTTGATTCTGAAACTGCACTGGTTACCTGGCCACCCTCTGATCTTGGGCCCAGGTCGCCTCCCCTGCCAGTCGCTCTCCTGCACTGCCTTCCTGGCAACCCCCGCACTGGGGACTGTTTTCTTTATCCCTACAGTTCCATTAGCAGCACTTGACACCTGATATTTGCACTCACCCTTGCACTTGCCACCTGCTGGCCGTACATTTACTTTTGTTATTTATTTTATTATCCCATGTACTGCACTGTCCCCTTCCCCCCCACGATTTCCTCATTCCGCTTCCCATGCACTTGCGCAATCTGAATGACATCTGGCCTAGTAGGATCGTTGCCTGTCTTCCCTCTGTTCCCCTTCCTTGCCTTGTTGCACCTTGAAACACTTGTGTATAGGCGCGTTATAAATGCCATATCATATCATGTTATCATATCCAGAGGAACTCCATCAATTTCTTTACCAACACTTATTATACATACCCGGGTGGTGGAAATGCCATGGTGTTTTGACAATCAAAACCCTTCCCTCCATTGTCAAATCCTGTAATGACCATACTCGGAGCATTTTTGAAACCACTGCAATTCTGTCATTTTTTTTGAAAGAACCTTAGCCAATGATCTCAAATGTAACCCATAAAATATTTTAGCATTCCCAATTGGTGCTTCCACCTATTTTTTTTATATAACATACAGATACATTTCTCCTTCTTTAATGTTAACCCAAAACCCTTTTTGAACATTTCTGTTAGTGTTATTCCCTTTCTGGTAGCATATGAAGTCCGACAAAAGAGATTGATGTCATTTATGCGCATGACACTTTTCACTTGTTGTTTCACTCTGAATCAGGACTCCTTCCACAACTCCATCTTCTCTGATAACATTTTCTACGGTTTTGCTACAACAGACAAAAGAAATAAGCTGACAATGGAGAGCCCTGATGGACGCCCATGTTTTGTCGAGAACAGATTTGATAATGTATCATTCAGTTAGATTCTACTTTGAATATTTGTACACATACTTTTTTACTCATTCTATAAAAATGTTGGGTTTTCCTATATATTCTAATGCTTTAAATAAAAACACATGAGCAATCATATCACAAGCCTTTTCACAATCAACATTTAAAATAACTGCTTCGTTACTGTTATGGCTGAATTAACAACTTTTCAACAACTTTTAATACACAAATACACCCTTGTCTTGTCCTGCTTTTTAAAATCATGAATAAAACACAGAGGAATGTTACAATTTCCTAGTAATATTTCGTACAATTAAATATAAAATGCAAATACCAATACAATACCCAACCAACAAATCCAAATACAAAATCCTAACATTAATAGCAACATCTCCACCTGAGCCCTTCTATTGTTGTTATAACCAATATGACATATTCCCCACTAAACATCCCTGCCCAAACCTTTTCCTCTGTAGGTTTAATACAGTCCACAAAACATTTTTTGAAAAATAATTGCCTTTGGAGGCTCAACCTTGGACATATCCTAATTTTAATGTTTCTCTCTCCTTAGTACACAAACGACATGTCTTTAATTATGATGCATAGTTTCCTCTAGTACCGCTTAGCTCTCCGCTTAACCACATATTTAAACTACATTTAAAAAACATCTTCGGATTCTGGCACTTGGAAATCGCCATACGTAGTTCAGCATAGAGTTCAAGGCTCTTTTTGATAGGCGCAATTCTGGAAATTCATTTCCATTTCCGACATTCTTCATATGTCCAACACCAGTCAAATCCCCACAGTTTCTGCTTTGCATTATCCGGTCTCCTGATTAAAGTTTCCAAAGATATACTTACAGCATTCAACCAGCTGAGACATTGCACCTTCCAGCTTGACAACAGACCTGGCTGATGAACCTTTAACAATTGTCTTATCAAGGGCAAGAGAGAAACTGATTGGGTCGTCACAATTCTTGTAAATAGGATCAAATGTTTCCACTTTAACATTACTGCTAAAGAAATGAGGCCCAACTCAGAACGTATGATTTAGATCTGAATCCCCCAAGGTAAACCTAAAACCTTCTACCAAAATTGCCCCTCCAGTTTGTTCCAATCCCCCTTCAGCAAAAATAACTTTTCTTCCACTCCATATGTTATTGTTGGGACCACTTTCTATTTGTAAAAAGACAGCAATGGTTCATAGGAGGATCTACCACACTTGTTCATGCAGCATGCACCTCTGTGTTGCCGCTGTAGTTATTGTTTTTATCTTAAATCATTCTTAGACGGGGTTTCCGCCCAGGTGTCATTTTCCAAAATACCCAAGTAACAGTAGTCATACACCCTTAACAGCAGGGGTTTATAAACCTTCATGGTCATGATTTTTGTTTTCTTCACTGCTTTTGAGTTAAAGGTCATGACGTTTGATTTTTTTATATTAATTGAAAACCCATTTGCTTGGCAATATTGATCTAACATGAACAAATGCCTTTGCAAAACCACAGTGGTCTGATGCACCAGGACCAGATCGACCGTGTACAAGGGCCACTGCACCGGGTGCCCCCATATTTTTGGTGGGAAAGTACTCGCCTTCCACAAATGTCCAGAATGCACCACTGCTTTTATCCTCTAACGGTTGCAATTGATTTAGAAAGTAATCCTTGATGGTTTAATCTGACCTGCACAGAGTTTCCCACATATAAATCCTTCATTACAGCTAATAAATAAATCGAGCATCCCCATTTTTCCACTTTCAACCATAATCTAGCGTGCTCGACCGAGTCGAATGCTCATTTAAATTGAACAACAGTTAGAAAAATCTCTGTGCTTTACTTGCTCCTTTATTACAACCAAAGTCACCAAATGTATTGCGGTTCCTAAACCTGTGACAAATCCAGACTGAAACATGTCAAGTACTTCTAATTCTTTTACCCAGGGCAACAGTTGTCTCAAAATCAATCTGGCAAAAATATTGGCTGAGACATCCAGAAGCACTATCTGCCTGCAATTGGAGGGTTCATCTCAGGCCCCTTCTTAAAAATCGGGACTAACACCAACTTTCTGCACAAATTCTGGACCCTCTGTTCCTTTAAAATGAACTTCAACATTGTTGCCAATAAATTTGCCCATTCGCCTGGATGGAATTTCAACATCAAATTGTAGAGCCCATCCGGACACGGGATGTTTCTAGATTGAACTATAATTATTTTAATATCCTCCTTGTCAAACATAAGGTTCCAGGGGTACATTCCCCCTATCATATTGCGCTATTTTCCCCTTTCCCACCATCAAAGGGGGAGAAAAGCACCTGAATGTGGGCAATCCATACTTCCTGAGAGATAACGTTAGCCTGATGCTCTAACTGTCCCATATTGTTCTTGAAGTCTAAGAGGGCCCATACTGCAGGCCTATTTGTAGAAGGAAATGTGTCAGCATTCACTCGCCATCTCTTGATACATTCAATGTTTGAATTTTTGTTTGGCTGCTTTTATTTGAATCCATGCCCCATCTCCCTTATCTAGTTTAGCCTGTGAGTCGAGATGAGAACTGATAAGAACCGGGCTGTGTTCAGTTGGAACTAAAGCTGATGAACTTTGAATGAACTGTAAAAAGTGTGAAGGGGAGACCAGCGGCAGAGAGAAATCGGCACCATGTGGGTGCTAATTTAAGAGACTCTGGTTGAGCCCCATATGAGAGAAACTACAGATACCAAAAGGCCATAGGAAAGCCAGCGGAACAGGTCAAAATGGTCACAATGAGGGTCAAGCAAAATCCCAGTACAATCGAAAGACTTTGATCTACAAGCATTGTAAATAAAGGGAAGGGAATCCCGGAAACATTGAACTGTGCAAAAGGAGAACATTGGAAGTAAAGAGGGGTCAGCACCAGAAGAGGGGGACCCAGGGGTGAGCCACTATCACCTTGATCGAAAGCCACAGTAAACCCAGTGAAGAAAGGCTAAGAATTGAGGAGGATACAAGGGTGAAAAGTTGTCAGCCCGAGATTGAAAGTGAACGCAAAGTTAAGAGACGGCAAGAGTAAACCCGAAGGGGGGATGCTGAGATGAAGCTACCACCCAGGTACTAGCATTCAATAAATGTCTGAGCCTGGCAGAGGGAGATCCAAGGTGAAGACCCCACCCGAGTAACACCAGTCAGGAGGGAGATGCAGGTGTGAATACATTATCCAAATTTCAAATAAGAAACGAATTGAAATATACATTTGTGAAATTCAATTGAGAAGGGTCAGCACCCAGAGGAGGGGGGCCTAGGGATGACGCTGTCACCCTACTAACATTGGGAATTAACTTGCATTTGTTAAAAGAACTTTTGTTTTTGTTAGTGGAACACGTGAGGCCCTAGAAGGCATGAGACTTTCAAGTTAAACAAGACTTAGCCATCAACGGTCCCGCAAGCTCCCATTGGAACTGTAGCCTTTTTGCTGGAGAAGCCTGAGATTGTACTGTGCTCCCAACTCCCATCTTACCCCGTGTCCAAAACGTGGGGAAGAAGACTCAGGATATCACATCCTGACATATTTTTTGAAAACACTTCTTTCTTTTCTTGAAAATCATACCACACCCTTTTTTGTATTAGTTGTGAGGTTTGGCAATAGGTTTTTCTTAGTATATGCCCTTTTATTTGTACACAACACCACTAAGACTACCTTATTTTTCATTTTGATGGTCGACGCTTGTTCCCATATTAGAGTTAGTTTTAGAATAGGCGTTTTTCCAACCTGCATTCAGAATACATTGTTCAATAAACACCCTTGAACTGTGATCACTTGTGTCTGTCTTACTTGTTGTCACCATAGGTTCGTCACATTTCCCAAAAATCAATAAAACATGTTCTAATTATTTTTTTATTGCTGCCCACCAACCATATTTAGAGTCACAAATGCCTTGCAACACTCTCCAATATTACCAATTATCCTCAGATTCTGTACACACCTTCTCATTCTCCATCAGAGAACTATACCATTTCCACAGACATCCTACATGCTGAATTGATTGGTGATTTAAGGTATGCTTTCACAAAACAGTGGTCTAAAAGAACCACAGGCATATGCTCACATCTCTCACATATTATTTTCCTAACCACAAAAATACAGTCAAAGCAAATGTTTCTATTACCTGTTGCCGAATGCCATGTGAAACTCTGTAAACATGGATTAATCTTGTAAAAACAATCTATCATCTTAATGTCTAAAATCATATCATGCAATAAACAATTAGTCCTGTCCAGATTTTCCTCACTAGCCCTATTATTCTTCTGTAAAGGCAAAATACAATCTCCTGTTACAATCACATGTCTCCTGGTTAGAACTTTGTCTTCACTTTAAAAAAATTAAGTCTCCCCTCTGTACCTTATTTGGTATGAATAAATATGAACCAGAAAACACTAAATCTAAATTGAAAAATGCAAACACACTGCTCACCTATCTACAACAACAACTTTAGACAAAACCCTATTCGAGGGACTTCCTAATAAATGGCTACTCCACTACTAATATTTCTCCAACATGGGATCTTTCATGGATTCACATATGAATATTCCCTGTCGTCAGGCTGGAAATCCTCAGTAACAATTAAACAGTTTAGCTTTAAATTTAAAACTAATTGCATTTGGATTGCCTACTGCTATCATGTTGCCCCAGCCAGTGACAGTGCCTCGCCTTAGCTTTGCCCCTGTTGGCTATCTTCAGATTTTTACTGGATGTTTAAGTGTGGGGAGTCCTTGTGTTATGCTCCTTGAAAACCTTGATATTTCTCTATTTTTTTAATAACTTTTTTTCTTGTTTTTTCCTTCATCAATGGTCACCATTGTGACTACCGGTAGCTGGGAGCCGCTGCTGGTGAAGATAGGAACATCTGATGATCTTCATGCTACAGGAGGCCTTCGTCTCAGATTTTAGGCCTTCTCCATGCGACCACAGTGGATGCTAGCAAGAAGAGCCTCTTCAGACCCTGCTTGAAATCTCACCTCATGAAAATGTTTGTGTAAAATGCATTGATTGCCTGCACCCAGACCACGATGTGGATGCTTGCTCCAATTGCCTGTCCTTCTCCTCTAAAACTTGAAAGCATCACCAAAGAAGTTTGGTGGGTTGGCTGGAGGAGTGTGCCATGGCCTCTGACTCATCCTAAATCCGAAGTCATGCCTCTGCTAGGGTTGGCAGACCGACAGAACTAACTCGCTCTAAGAGGAGGTTGAGGTCCCATGATGACACTTCCATAGAGAAGAAACCTAAGAGGGGACACACTTTGCATAATTCCGCTGCCCGCGTCAACAACATTTGTGTTGACGGCTTCATCATGGGCCATGACTATAAAGCATACCACCCACTCATCAGAGAAGAAACATCCATTTACGGCAACAACCCAGTCAATGAGCCACACTCAATCGACGAGCCCCAGGTGAACCTCGTCATCGACATCTACAACAACTACTCCGTCAACAAGCCACAGGTGCAATTCGTTGTTGACGCCAATTCCTCCGTCCACAACCTTGTCTATGATAGTTTCCTCCATGACCCATCGACGGTCTATAAGGTGAAAGCGACCTCCTCATCAACGACTGCCCCGTCAACAATTGCTTCATTGATCACTTTGTCAATGATCACTTCTAAGATCGCCAGAATTGCTCTGCTTCCAAGGCCGGCTTCAGGACCATTGGCGTCTATGGCAGCGTTGTCCCCTCCACAAGCAACAGTGATTGCTACATTTCCTAGAAGCTCCAGTTTGGAAAGAAAGATGCCTCCAGCAGCAATATCCTTTCTGCCTCCAGCGACTAAGTTCAAGCCCCTCTTCACCCTGGTACCTAGGTCAGCGGAAGCTACACCACCAGCACTACTGTTGCAAGAGGATGCCTTCTCGGGAGATGAAGAGCCTCTGGAGGCTTTATTCTCTGAGCAAGTGGGAATTGAGGACCTATCAGCTCCTCCCAAATCAGGCTGACCACATGTTCCTCCTGTCTCACAAGTGAGCATCCAACCATCTCTTCCACCAATGGCTGGGCCTACAGCACCCATGGGAACTCCATCAGCACTGAGTGATCTGTAACTCAACATTCTATGCACTCTGCAGAACCTTGTCACAGAACTATAGCAGAGGCTGCCTCCTCTGACCCTGCAAGGTGCCCCACAGGGTGCCCCACAGGCTGCTCAAGGTGCCCCTCAAGGTGCCCCACCAATGGCTCCATCTTCCCAACCTCTGAGACCAACTCTGTCATCTTCATTGTTTCCTGGACCTGTGGCTGCCCTTTCAAACACTGACACAGGCACTGAACCAGACACGGAGTATGATGACTTAGACCCTGCAGATGGGGAGCCCCTGGAGATGCCTTCAAGTGATTTGCCTGCTGACAAAATAGGTTTTTTTCATGCTCTGCTAATGCTTTCTGTGAAGCTATTTGATCTTGTGCCTGAGGAACAGAAGAACAAAGGGTTACTTTTTCAGAGGAGTACGCCTCAAGAAAAATGGTGATAGCCATCTGCCTGCTTGACAACATCTGGGAGGATGGTTTGGTAGTTATGAAGAACCCTTCCTTTTGACCTCCAAAGAAGGACCAGCTGGACAAGAAATACACTATCAGAGACTCTGCTCCCAAGTGTCTTTACACTCAGTCTGGCTGGAAAATGGTTAGCCAACCCGTCCTCTCATTGAACGGATCCCACAGATAAGCGCATCATCACCACAACTGCAATGACCATTAACATGGCCAATTCCCTGGCTATCCTCTCCAGATATGACAGGAAAATATGGTACAGGATGAGTCCAATCCTATATTTCCCGCCTGACAATGAGCGCGAGGAAGCACTGGCTTTGATACGCAAAGGAGAGGTGGCATCAGATCATGCCATAAATGTGGCTTTCAACATTGTGGATAAAGGTTTCCGACAAATAGGTAACAGAGAGGTCCTGAGGCACCAAGGGTGGTTGAAAGCCAAACACTGTTGCCCTGATATGCAGTCTAAGGTAATAGGCATGCCTTTTGATGGAGTAGACCTATTTGGGAAGCAGGCCAGTGAGACATCCTTGGCCATCAAGACAGAAATGGACACCACTTGTTCCCTAAGTATCCTGCAACAGAAAAATACAGTTCCTTCAGTCCATCAAAGGTAGATTGTCCAGGATCTCTAGAAATTATCGCCCTGCCTATCATTAACCTTTGCACAGCAGCTTGCAGGAGTCATAGAGAGGAAGGTCACAGGCATATAGAGGGTCACAACAGCAAAACAGTGCTTCTCCTGGTAAGCAAACCCCAAAGCAGGTTTGACAAGCGCAAGTCCCAGGCCCTCACTTCAGAACCCCTGTGGGTGGCTTGCATTCTGAATTTGCCGACCAGTGGCTCAAAATCACTGTGGACGAATGGGGGCTCCATATTATCTGTCACAGTCACACAATGGAGTTTAAGGACAAATGCCCATTCATTCTGCCAGTGCAAAGGCAAGAACAACATCTGTCCCTCCTCCTGCAGGAGGTTCAGTCCCTTATAATACAAAAAGAAGCCATCAAAGAGTATACTCCAGGTACTTATGGGTGAGAAAACAGTCTGGTGGGTGGAGACCCATCCTAGACCTCAGGGAACTCACCAGTTTCCTCAAATCACAGACGTTCTGCATGGTCACACTGCAGCATGTGCTGGAACAGCTGGAGCAAGGAGATTTTCTATCATCCCTTGATTTGGAGGATGCATACTTCCACATTCCCATTCATCGAAAGCACAGGCACTTCCTTCACTTTGTGGTACAGGGGCGGTTCTATATATGCCATTCGGACTAAAGTCAGCGGCAGCGGTTTTCACCAAGTACCTTGCATCAGTGGCTGGCCACCTGTGCTGAGCAGGACTCTATGTTTACCATTACTTGCACGATTGGCTGATCCGATCTGTGATGCTGGATGATCCGTGCTTTGTCTCTACCATTAGCTCTGCAGCAGACCAATTAGATTGCATTCAACCCAGCGTTTTGCACCACTCTGCATTGGTGGAATAATCGTCAACACCTCTCACAAAATGATCCTATTCGCCTGCCGGCACACTAGGTGACAGTGTCAACAGACACCTTCCTGGAAGGTTGGGGAGCACACAGGACATTCCACTTCAGAGGTCTCTCACAGCTGGAAGACAAGCTCCTGCACATCAATGTATTGGAGCTCCAAGCAGTGTTCTGGGCCCTCGAGTCTTTTCAACCCCAGCTCCTGAAAAAAAGTGGTTTGCATCTTCACGGACAACACAACCACATTGTCCTACAACAGGAAGCAGGGATCGACCTGCTCTCTCATTCTGTCCAAGGAAGCACAGACACTGTGGCACTGGGCTCTGTCTAAGGACATGTTCCTCTTTCTGTTTCACCTGGCAGGGGACCTAAATACCATCACAGATTCTCTCAGCAGGCAACTGCATTCCTGCCATGAATGGGAACTCTGTCAGGATCAAGTTCTTCATCTTTTTTCGAACTGCGGACGCCTACCGATCGACTTGCTCGATGTGGCGGACAACTCCAAGTGCGTCCAGTTTGCCTACAGGTATCTTCAAGTGAGAAGCCTGGAGGAACGCTTTCTCCATCTCCCGGGAGGACCTGTTTGTCCACACATTGCCTACAATCCCTATTCATCTATATGTAATCAATGCACTTAAACAGAGTTGGTGCAATATGATTCTCGTGGCCCTAGGTTGGCTGCTCCAAATTTGGTACTCCGACCTTCTCCATCTGTCAGTAGCACCCTGCATCAGGCTGCCTTTTCTCCAAGACCTGGTCTCCAGAGAAAGAGGATCTGTTCTACACTATGACTCAGCGTTCCTGAAGTTGACAGCTTGACGCCTGCAAACCCAGAGTTTGGACATTTTTCTTTGCCTTTAGAATGCACAATAATTCTAGCAAAGGATACAGACCCTTCTACTCTCTCCTGCTACAGAAACAAGAGGAAGCATTTCACTATATGGTGTCATTCCAACGGCTCGACCATCTTCAAATCAAGGCTGATCAGAAACTACCTTTATCTTCTTTCATTGGCACAAGTAGGACTGGATCATTCCTGCCTTAAGGTCCTTCTTTCAGCGATCTCTCGCTACACTTGCCCACCAGGAAGGCCTTCCCTGTGGTCTCAAAGGCTAGTTAAGGAATTCCTCAAAGTCCTGTTCAGTGCAATCCCTCTAGTAAAGGCATGATAACCAGCATGGCAGGATAATGTGCTTTCTCCAAGTTGATGGGCCCAACTTTCAAGCCTTTCAATTGGGACCCTCTGAAGTTTCTCTCATGGAAGACTGCTTTTCTGGTGGCTATTACTTCAGCCGGGAGTGTTGGGGGTCGCAAGCTCTCTCCTGGAAGCTGCCATATTTGACTTTTCACCCCTGCAAGTTGCTGCTCCAGACTGATCCTTTGTGCCCAATGTTCCATCATAGTTCCACCTGAACGAACCTCTGGTCCTGCCTGTATTCTTTGTCTCGGCCACCTCTCCGACTGAGAGGTCACTGCATTCACTTGACATTGCCGGTGCTATGAAGGTTAATATTGCACAAACAAAAGCATTTTGAAGGACTTCACAACTTTTTGTTACCTATGGACCTGTTGAAAAAGGGAAGCCCTGTCCAAGACTTCCATTTCCAAATGGCTACCTGGTTGCAATTTGCATTGTCATAGGCTTGCAAACAGGCCACTGCCAAGTAGACCAAGGGTGCTTTCCACCAGAGCCGTGGCTTCTACTATGGCATTTCTGTCTGGTTTTCCCATGCTCGACCTCTACAGGTCTGCTATGTGGTGGTTTACCGATAACTTCACGAAATTCTACTGCGTTGACAGGGATTCCAGGGAGGAGTCCCGTGTTCGCCAAACAGTGCTTTGCAACCTATTTGCTTGAGGTGAGTGTTCCAGAGGTGAGTTCATTTCTTTTGAAGATCTGTACCACCTCCCATTGGTTGTGTATGGTACTGCTGTGTAATCTTATTCATAAGCATGTGAATCCATGAAAGATCACATGCTGGAGAAGGAACAAGTTTATATAGTTAACAAAAGTCCATCTTTACAATGTGAATGCTTCAGTCCAGAAAACCAAAGACAACTTTTCAGTGAGTCTCAAATGCTTTAAAACACGGGTGTTGTAGACAGATAATCTTTGGCGGTCAGTATAATAAACCAGAATGGTAAGAAGCTTATAGAGTGATGCATTGATTGTGCAAAACTGAAAGTGGGATTGTGGATACAATCATGCTTTAGTTGTAGCACATTTCAATTCACACCCACAATGCTCTATTTTTTCTTCTTCGCTGTCTTTATTCTTTAAGCATGTGCATAGTGAAACGCTATCCATGTCGGACCAAACATGACATAGTCAGTATAGATATACCTGCATATCATTTGGGAGATACCCACATGCATCAATCGCAACAATGTGATCGTGAAACAGATTTGTGGTTGAGGTGTCCTTGGGAGTTTGGGTTGAAAATGTTATCTATATAATTCAGGAGCTGTCCTTTGTGAGAATGCCGTTAATCTCATTTGCAGCAAAAATGACTGTATTTCTTTTAAATCTAAATTTGTATCTAGTGTGCTTTCCTCTGTGGCTCTTAGCTGGATGTGAACCTCATAAGGTGGGCACTAGGTGGCACAGTGACATGTGTGATTTGTTAACTGGAATGACCTTGTGTATTCTCAATTCTTACGGGAGAGGTCTTTCTAATGTTTCTGTCACTTGTTATACTCATGCTCACTGTGGTATTGCTGGAGTTTGGAAAAACACCAAACAACTCTCCAACCAAAAGAATGCCTTTAGTCTCATTTGGGGCAACAATGCAGGCGTTGCTTTTGATAGCTACATATTCATATTGTTTTGCTTTGTGACCTTGAACTTGTGGTGAACATCAGGGATGGCAAAGATGGGGTGCTTTGGCATGGGGGGACAGTTAACCTGGATGGCCCTACTCTATTCTCAATTTATATCACAGGTATTTTTTTTACTTCCATTTGTTGAAACCCACCGAAGTGTTGATGATGGCCATTAAACTTACCCCAACTCTCCTATTGCACGCATTTTGCTTCACCAATCCTCAATGAGGGTGTAATGCATGAGTGGTTGCTGCGCCATCTGTCGGTCTTGGCCTGAAAAACACTGTATACACACCTGCACAATACCACTGCTCTATAAGACGACAGCATTAATTTCATATGGAGCGAAAATATAGGCATTTCTTTTAAAGGCTCCATACCAATATTGGTTCGCTCTCTGGCTCTGCACTTTAGGAGACATTCCAGGGATGATATGATATGATATGATGTGGCATTTAGAAGGTGCCTGTATATATTTCTAGGCACAACAAGACAAGGATGGGGAAACAAAGTGAGGACAAAATAACAATTTTATTAGGCCTTGTGTCATTAGATCGAATTGCAGGGAAGAGGGAAGGGGAGAAGTGCCAGGGGAGGTGGAAGGGAAGTGCAGTTAACTCACAAGTGCAGCCAGCGGGTGTCTCATAAGTGCAGAGAGAAGGGACTGTAGGATTGCATATTCAGATCCTTAAGTCCTGGGGAGCCCAGAGGCAGTGCGAGGGCAACTGGACAGGAGTTCAGAGGGTGAAAAGGTGAACAGTGCATGGAACAGTCAGGTGCATCAGCAAGGGAGATGAAGAGAGAACGCAGAAGCAAGGAGGAAGGACTTGAGTTGCTTCCCGAACGGAGGTGGTTCTGCTAACGTTTGAGAGGGAAAGGGACACTACTACAGAGGGATGCCCCAGCCAAGGAGATAGATCTGCCCCCAATCCTCTGCTTGAAGAAGCGCCTGACCCTCAGAGAGTTGGCGATAGATGAGCGGAGTGCTCAAGAAGGAAGATGTTTTGGAAGAGAAAGGTGGAGTTAGAGCGGTATCCAAAAACACCAAGGGAAAAGCTGCAAGCTATATTTGCTTCAGGTGCATTCCTGCCTTTAAATCTAACATTTTTTTAGCACAAACGAACGGGCACAGGATTATTTATGTTACACACATAGTAGCATTTGCATTCGTGCTGGTATCACAAAACACAGACTGTCCCTCACGAGAAGCATACCCTGACCCTCTCAGAGAAAGCTCTCCCTAGTTGGCCGGTGGAGCGCCTCCTATCTAATAGGGATAGGGGGAGAAACTGTCCCTCATCAACATATATTCACTTAAATGAATCATACTCAATTAAAAATCCAACCAGAGCAAGCATGGGTTGAGGCAGTTCACATTAGATCTCGCCTCATCTGTAGTCAAAGGAAGGATGCTCCCCCAGGGATTTCCCTAAATCTTTATTCACCAACTGGGTGGATAGCTTTCAGAACATCAGACCTTGTTACAGAATACAAAGAAACCCCAGAAATATGGGATATGGCATATCCCATATCTCTGGGATTTTTTAGTAACTGGAAGCCATCCACCCTGTTGGCCACCTAGGGAGAGCTAGCACTGACGGGGTCAGGGTGTGCTTCTCGTGAGGGATAGTCTATGTGTTTTGTGATACCAAAAGGAATGGGAATGCTACTATATGTGAAACATAAATACTCCTGTGCTCATTCTTTTGTGCTAAAAAAGGAGGTAGAGTGGACGATGCAGAGGGTCTTGATGTTGGTCATTGCCGCCATGTGGAGCCAGTGAAGAGATTTCTGAGCTAGAGAGACATGATCCCTGGGCTTGAGGCCAACAACAAGTCTTGGAGTCCTGTCCTGGATAAGTTATAAAGGTTGAAGAGTAGAGACAGGAAGATTTAGAAAGAGGCTGTTGGAATAGTCCAATCTAGAGAGGACAAGAGCTCTAGAGACAGTGAGCTTCTGGGGGAAAGTGAGAAAAGGAAGAATACCTCTGAGTGTGCTGCTGATGGTTTGACTTCTTAGAGACGTCAGAGATGTGAGGAGAGAAGGAAAGGGTGGAGTCGAAGATGACACCAAGATTCTTAGCCTCAAAGGAAAGAGCAGGAAGAGAGCCCAGAGTAGGCAGCTAAAGAGAGAGAGGACAGAAGGGAGAGGGTGTCCCAATGAGGAGGATCTCAGTCTTACTGGCATTAGGGCAGAGATCATTGGTTGAACACCATTCATGAATTGCAACCAGACAGTCTGGTATGAGAGAAGAAGCAGAGGTGGCTGAGGGGAGCCTGAAAGAGAGCTGAGTGTCAATTGCATAACATTGTAAATTGGAGCAGAAAGTAGCGATGCAGTGGGCAAGAGGTGCCAGCTAGCTGTTGAAGAGCCACAGAGAGAGGTAAAACCCCTGGGGAACACCACAAGTAGAGAGAGAGATAGAAGAGAAGAAAGATCCCAGTTGGATCTGAGTGGGTCGGTCGGTGAGAAAAGAGGTCAACCAGGGCAGGGCCTGATCAGCAATATCAAGGTTGTTGCAGAGGCAATTGAGCAGGATTGCATGGTTAACCATGTCAAAAGTAAAGGATAGATAAAGGAGAATGAGGACAGAAGGGAGATTAGATTCAAGAGCAAGTCTTCACAGATGTTCAGGAGAACAGTTTCCTGTGCTTCTGGCAGCTCTGAAACCAGACTGGTGGTCATGGAGGCAACCAATCAATTTATTGTATATATTAAGCTGGGAGATGGCCAGGTTTTCTAAGAGTTTGCACAGCAAAGGAGTGATGGAGATCAGGCGATAGTTAGCCAGAGAGGAAGGATCGACAAGGGCTTCTTTAGAATGGGGTGCACAAGAGAGTGATTAAGGGAGAGGGGAAGTTCCAGTGGCAAAGAAGTGATTGCAGAAATCGACCAGGGCTGGAGCAAGGGTGTCAATGTGGTTCTTGAAGGTTCTGGGTGAGCAGGGGATAACCTGTTTTTACAAGACTTTCATAGATTGGACTTGTCTAGAAACATTGTCAGGGGTAACCAGGGGAAAGGAGGAGAAAGGAGGAGGAGAGACAACCTCAGACAGGCCAGGAATGGCAGAAGAGCAGTAAGAGGAGGTAGAGGAAGAGAGGGTCGACAGGAAGTCCTTAGTTTTAGTAGTGAAATCAGAGGCCACGGCCATGCTGGGGGCCTGGGAGAGAACAGGAGAGGTAGACACTGCAGCAAAATTGGCCAGCTCCATGCAGATTTTCAAAGGTATGGCCCAGTTGTTAGAGCTGCAGACATGAAGGCTTGGATGTAGGCTCTCTTCTTAGAGAGGAGTGTCTGTACTGCCTTAGGAGCAGCAGCAGGCCAGTTTGTCAGGGGGTGTGCCTGATGCCCTCCACATCCTCTTCATCACCCTATGCTTACGTTTAAGGACAGCAAAGTCAGAATCATACCAAGAGTTGCACTTGGATTTGAGCTTCAAGCAGATCCTCATGACAGGGGAAAGGAGATCCAGCGTGCTAAAGATAGAGAGATGAAGGTTAGAGAGGGCTGTGTAAGGATGTGAGTCTACCAAAGGTGCAGGAGTAGGAGAGAAAGTAGCAGTGAAAGTGTTACTCACAGCCTGTAGGCCTGGCCGGGGCGTTGAGAGGAAGGAACACCAAATGAACCGGAACCTTCTGTCACTGCTGAGTATAATCCAGAAAAGGACCCCTCAGACCAGACTGCCTCTCTTGAGTCGGCTCTTTAAGATAATGGACCCCCTTGACTGTGTAATAATAGAACAGGCAGGTTGGTGTATTACCCAAAAGAGCGGGGAGAAACCACACCGCCACATCAAGTTGCAAAAAACACAAGGTACAGGTTAGAGGCAATATATCAGAACACAAAGGGATTGATGGAATCTGGGATGTGAGCGAGTACCTGAAAGAGGTTTGTCAGCTAGTGGTTTAGGAAGAATTCTGAAAGGAAAGAAAGAAAAGAAAAGGCTCAAAGTTGGAAGTTCTATTTAGATGGGTAATATTAATAGAAAACTAAGGAGAAGGTCTTACCCCCTTATGGATGAAAGGAGATCCAAAGAGAACACAACAGAGGTATAGGATAATAAATAGGGAAGGTTACTAGAGGGTAGCTTCCCGAACGGCACGAGGGTCGCAACTAGGATCGGGATGGTGCAAGGAATCAGCAGAACGTCCAGCTTGCACAATGAGGTATCCACAAAGTCTATCAAAATAATCCTTCACTGAAGACTGCAGTATGTAAAGAAGACAAGTCACAATGGCTGAAAAATCTTACCGTAGTTAGTAAGAAGAAGTAATCAGGAAACAGAGGAAGCAGTAGTCCGGACAATACTTGAAATGTAAACAGAAGAACTGGATGAACAAGTGTAACGTAATACACAACCAGCAGGAAGCAGAGACGTAGTCTATAAGGGCCAGACAACAGGCAGGTCAGAAAGCGTTCCGAGGTCGGGTTTCAGGTAGTCTTGCAAGGAGGAGAAAAACTGGCCGGTAAGGATAACACAAAGGCAGGTCCGGAGGCGTTCCGAAGTCAAGTCAACAGCCGGCAATTCCAAGGGCAGACAAGGGGAGCATGAGATTCAAGTCCGATAACAAGTCCGGGGTCAGGCACAGGAATAATCCAAATGAGCACACACGAACGATGGCAAGATTAGCAATGCTAATTAGAAGCGCCGTGTCTTGCGTGACGTGTGTTTTTATGTGGCCGAAGGAGCATGAGAGTCAGCTGATTATGAGATGCCGCTTACTCCTGCGGCATGGTTTCCCTGACAACCGCCAGCGTCTCCAGAACGGGGAAGCAAGAAAGGACACCCGACCTCTTTGAAGTCGGGAACGTTGTGAACCGAGCAAAGCCGCTCAGTGCCCATGTGTACCAGAAAGTCTCAACTGACACATGATTCATGGGTCAGATGACTGAGAAGGTATATGGCAGTGATGGAGTCGGCTTGAAGAGAGAGAGAGGTGGGAAGAAAGGAAAAAGTGATCACTTCAAGAGAGAGGAGTGGTGAGAGGGTTTTGAGAAGGGGAGGTCTGAGGATATCAGAATATCAAGGATGTGCCCTGCAGAGTGAGTCAGCCCAGAGGGAAAGAGAGAGAGAGAGAGAGAGAGAGAAAGAGAGCAAATCGCAGAGGTTGCGAAAGAGTCCTGAAGAAGGGCTGGTAGTATCCAGATGGATGTTAGATTGTCCAAGGAGGAGACATTGAGAGGTAGCAGCAAGGAGTGAGATGGAGAGGTCATCCCACTCAGAGAGGAAGTGGGCGACCTCGCCATGCGGCCTGTAGATAGCGGCCACAATGAAAGAGAGGCCAGGAGAGATAGGTAGCCTGCAGACCAGGCATTAAAAGTAGGAGTAGTGCTGCATTGAAATGTCTGAAGCAGGGATTCACTCAAGGAGAATCAAGGCTACACCCCCACCGGGATGGTTGGTTCTGGGTTCGGAGATGATCTTGTAGCCATCGGAAAGGAGAGGGGGGAAACTCGTGACAGAGCTAGTTGTGAACCAAGTCTCGGTGAGAGCGAGAACATCCAAATCAAGCTCTTCCAGGAGATGGCAGATGTCAGAGGAGTGTTTGACAGCTGAACAAGAGTTGAGAGTAGCGATGAGGAGCAAGTTGACACATTTGAAGGACTTCTGGGTAGGGGTACAGGCCAGAGGTACACCCTGTGGAAGTGTTGGTGGTGCCAGAGGATGGGCAGAGGAGGAAGGAAGAAAAGGCAGAGTAGGCAGAGAGGGAGAAGAGAGTGCCAGTGGGGTGGCAGAGGAGGGTGGGAACAGGGTGGCCAAAGAAGCAGCAGGGAGTGCTGAAGAGGTGGCAGAGGAAGGAGGTGGCAGAGGAGCCAGAAAGGGGATAGTAGGAGATGAAAGGAAGTTGATAAGGCACAAGAAGCTTCTATCAAAGAGGAGCAGATTGGCCTGAGGGCCCAGGACTAAGATGGTGCCTTTTAGGTAGACATTAATGATGGTCTTAGAGGATGTGGAATGGGGCCAAGAGGGCCTCCCACCGTGTGCCACCATTAATGGGAGAAGAGGAAAAATGTGAGAGAACAGAGACCATATGGGGGTCCATAGGCCTGGTGAGGGAAAGACAAAGAATATGTCGGCATGGGTCAGTCTGGAGGAAGCACTGGTGTAGGTATCAGTGATAGGGAGGCCTGGGTTGAAGACTAGGGTGTCTCTTTTGAGCTTCTTCCTGCCAGACTTAGTGAGAGTGATAGGATAGTCGATAGAAAAGATAGGTGAGACAGAGAGCACCATAGGGGTTGCAGGGAGGAAGGGGGGGCAGAAAGGGTGAGGGGAGGAAGGTCACACAGGGGGGCAGACATGAGGGAGGCACAGGGGGGACACGAAAGTGCTGGGGCACAACAAAGGACAAGAACAACAGACCTACAAATCAGGTGCAGTACAGAATCATTAGCTAAGAAAAGAGCGCAACAGGGAACCTAGAAGTAGAGAATGCAAATGTAGTACAGAATCAAGGCAAAGCACAACAAATAACCTTCAAGTAAAGAATGCAGGTGCAATGCAGGATCAAAAGCAAAACTCAGAGGTCAGAAGGGAACCTAGAAGTGAAGAATTCAGGCAATTGTAATGTGATACCACAAAGCGTGGATAGCAACACAATATCAAGAACTGTAAAGAGCAAACACAAAGTCAAAATAGTCAAAAAGGCACAGAACACAACAGGAACCTAGAAGAGGAATGCAGGCAATGCAAAGTAATGCCAGAAAAACAGTGGAGCATGAGACAGTGTCAGAATAGTATTCAATATATCAAAGAGGGAAGGGCTGAGAGGCGAAAGGAAGGAAGGGAAATGCCAGAGGGGGGGGTGGTGGAACAAGATGCTGGGACCTACGATGTGAGGGAGTGCATGTGCGGCTAGACAAGCAAGGGAGCGCACGCGACCAAGTTGCGAGGGAGCACACGCACGCAAATCAGGATGACGGGAACTACGATGCAAAGGAGCGCACACAGCTAGAGAAACAAGGGACCGCACGTGGCCTGAGTTGAAGGGAGCACACGCAGAGGGGAGATGCAAGCGTGTGGGGTTGGGAGGATCGGTTGCAGGTGGAGCGACGTGTATGCAAGAGGGGGAAGGGGCACAAGGTCAGGGGGGCTGTGTGGAGTGAAATGAAGCTAACACTTACCAAACCCTCTTACCTTGAAGTCGCAGAAAGGAGGGTGTGGTCGTCCATGCTCACAGTCTGCGCTGCTACCCCATCGCCACCAAGCACCTGCTTCGTTCAACACTGCTGCGTTGTCCTGCGAGGGCTTTGCTGTAGAGGGTCTGTACCTCGGTTCTTATAGGCACGGAAGCGTGAACGTAGCAAAGCGTGCTATGTATAATCGTATGTATATCCTGTGCACATGCGGCGCTCAACACTGCAGCCTTGTCCTGCGAGGGCTTTGCCACAGAGGGTGTGAAACACCCAGATTCAGCTTTCACAGAAGGGGGAAAAGGCACATTTTTGAGCACAGCACAATACAACACACCTTCCTAGAAGGGGAAAAAGGGCTAAGTATTTGAACACAGCACAATGCAACCCACCCAGATTCAACTTTCCTAGAAGGGGAAAATGCTACATTTTTGAGCAGAGCACAATACAACACACACAGATTTGACTTTCCCAAAATGGGGAAAAAGGCTACGTTTTAGAGCACAGCACAATACAGCACACCCAGATTTGACTTACCCGATCAGTCGCAAAAGGTTGGAGGCTACGTGCTACCACGGCGGACACTGGCAAACACCACTGGAGCTGTCTTTAGCCTCTGGTCCTTGGCCAAAGGGGCTGCCACGGCAGGGGTTGCCTTGGGTGGGTGATTTAAAGGACCAGCAAACCAATGGGAGAACGGTGGGAGGCAGAGGGGAGGAGGGCCAACAAACAAGGAAGCAACCGGGACAAAGCGAGGGAGGAGCGGGCACACACGCGCTGCGGCTCCAGAATCAAACTTTTACAAATTCACAACTTACTGTTCCACAGAGCACCTGTCCTCACCTTAGCACCAGAGACGTTGGTGTTGCCTGGTGATGGTGGGGATCGGGACAGAGGGAGAAAAACACATGTCAGCGCATGCTTAACTATTGTCTGAGCAGGGGTTCGGACCCTGCGTTCTCCTGGTCCGAACAGGCATTGCCCTTTAGTTCGTCTGCCCTTATTTATGTATACATTTGTCGAGATCCAAGCAGAGTAATCAGTGCTATCAAGTACCATAGAAAGTTCTGGGTAAGTTCCCATTCTAAGTGGATAGTGTTTACTAATTCATTGGCCTTCCACAGTCAAGGGCTCTGGGCTCTCTGCTCCTTTAATTACTCTTATGTTTTTTTTTTCATTGCATAGTTGCTCTATTAGAATTTATTCATTTATTTTATTGCTTTTATGGTAATTTGCTGCTAATTACTTACTTCATTGTAAGCCGCAAGCTGGATGTTGCCTGGCCTCACTTGTACGTTGTTCTCTTTGTATTAATTGATTCTGGCATCCACTTCACATTCCTGTGGTGGTGAAATCAGTATTTGCGTTGGTTGGTCACAGGAAGTGACATCGATGTGCACAACTCTCCCAACAGATAGCAGGCACAGTGCCGCTCACCACAAGTCAAGCCTAGAGGCACAGCTCTAACAATTTGCGGACACACGTTACTTTTAATATTATAACTAGTTATTCATAAAGCGCTTAACACCCATAGCTTTCTAAGCGTGGACCCAGGGATCAAACCTGTGTTGCTCCGGATCGTCTTGCTTCCAAGCAGAGACGTTTTTATGGGAGGGCAAAAGGGGCACTTGCCCAGGGCCCCCACCTTAGAGGGGGCCCCACAAGGCTAGATGATCTAAAGAAGTAAGATTCCATTGTTCACCAATCTTAAATAGCACACCTCCGGATATTTTATGGGGTGCTGGTGAGGCTCTAAACCTATTGCTTGTCTGTTTTGGCAAGTGGATACTGCCTTGATCACTTCAGCATGTATTGCTTTCTGTGTTCACTGTGGTATACATAGATTGTGTGTTGCTTATGGCACAACTCTGTCGCATTCTTTCATTCCTGTGGGAATTATGTTGATCATGTGCAATAGGCAATGGTGAAATGCATATTGATAAATTGAGTGCTGCAATCGTTCAGAAGTTAGGTCAGTGTGTGAAGCACCCATTGCAGAGATATGTGTTCATATGCAAAATTAGAATATCACATTCCAGCAAGGCTGGCTGAGCCTTTTCTATGTCTGAAGTGTATAACCCTGCTTGCATAGGTACTTGGTTTGGCAGAACAACATGTGCTATTATCAGCAATGTACCTGCAACAGATTGGGGTTGCTATAAAAAGTAATATATCATCCGTATGGTGAAGGTCTAGAAATTGGTTTCTTCCGATGCAGTGTTATAAAACATAGGCAATCGCCTCCAACGATGGCATAAACTGTTAGTCCAAGAGGTGAATAAGTATCCAAATTCAATACTATGGAACAACAGCGTTCATGTTTGTATCCTGGATTTGCCAGCAGACGATACAGTGATCCTGGTCAAATCATCTAATATATTTTACGTTACTGTGCTGTCTTTTGTGAGGTTTGCCTTCTTACATGGTGCTGGTATCATTTAGGCCATTATTTGATCTTTCTTCTTATGTTTGCCATTTGGGTGGAAGGGTTGATAGACAGCAGAGAGCAAACCGTATGTTGCAGGCCTCAGGCAAGTATATGTTAAGGACTGCTTGTTTGACACAAAAAACGGTTTGCTTTTTGGTAAAAGTCAAAGGTTTTTATGCACGTTTATGAATAAAAATGTCACAAGCCATGGTTTTGGAAGTATTTAAAGCTTTAAAATACAAAAGACAAACGCAGATTACATTTGTTAAATCACATCGTTTGGTATGCTGGTTATTATATGCTTCCCGTGAGGATAGAGAGAATGAAGCTGGAATCATTCCCCTTTTGCATAGCAACCTTCTATAATATTTTGTTTACACATGGTAATGTTTGGTAATGTGATTTGTGTATTTTCCAAGTCTGCTTTTTTTTTTTTTTTAAGTGAGATTGTTTTAGTTCATGGTAAGAACTGGAAAAGAAAGTGTTCAAATGCAGACATTGTAGAGCTGCCACAAATCCCAGCTTGCTTCAGCCCTTCACCCCTTAACCAATGTGTGATCCTGGGCATCTCATTTAATCTTCTGTTGCCTAACCTCTCAATATTGCCAGCCCCTACAGCTTTCAAAATTCTCAGCCCTTCAGAGTGATGTCCTTCTCATGGTATTATCTTCATAAAAGCTTTATTCATGGTTTCATTGTGTTAATAGTGAACATATTTATATCGCACACCACATGCATTTGTTCCTTTGATATATAATGACAACATTATTTCAAAACCATATCTCCCTACTAATCTCAGTCTGTCTGCATAAAGACACCATCCTGGTAGCTTCTAATCTGCCTCTACTATCCATGCTACGGTATGTGTAGTGTTCTCCTTCCTTCCAATTGGGGGTCTCTATCCATGCAAGAGCGCTTTTGCATTTTGCGAGGCAGCTAATGTGAGTTCTCTGCCTATTATGGGTTACATGTACCTTTTACATATGGTCCTGCATTAATACTACATCTACCTTCCTGGATGTTATTGATAAAACGTATCCTGTATGTACTAGAACAGTAACCCCTTTGTAGATTGCTAATGTTGGCCTTCAAATGCTACTTGTTTATCATTGTGATTAGAGCAAGAATGACGAGTGCAAGTGGGCTTAAAGGGAGTAAACATGCCTCAAAACAGTATATCAACCTATCAAACTTTAGGTTGTGAGCGCTACGGGTAGGGGTGGGGGGCGCGACCAGTATTCTTGCTCCCTTAAGTCTTTTGGTTTGGTGGAAGGGGGGGCCCCAAAGATGTCTGTGCTCAGGGCCCCAAAAGAGTGTAAGATGGCCCTGCTTCCAAGAGCGTTGCCCCTGAGTTATCCTCCAGCGACGTTCTCTGTAAGGCTAGCACACGCATATTGTTCTCCTGCCGTTCACACAGAATGTTTCAGTTCTATGTTCCTTTGGAAAGCCACTTCCCTATGAAGTTCTTGGCCTTCTCACCGGTTCAACTCCTTTCATTTAAATGCGATCTTATTATTTTTTTGACAGAAGACTAACTGGGTGTTTGCGCGTTTTTATCCATTGCTGATACATTCCAAACCCTGCTTCACACGACAATTTCTTTGCTCCTTGTGTCTGGGCCACCATCATCTTAAGGGCTCTTGTGACGTGCTCCTTCCTGCCTCCCTTTCGCCCTTTACCTCCGTGGACTCCATGGCTGTTAGACTACTGGTCACTCCTGCTCTGGGCTGCAGGTTTATCTTGAGTTACGGCCCTCTTTGCGCTGATTTGACCTCCGCCACCAAATGGTCTGTCACGATTTTCGATGTGACTCTTGGTAGTCGGCGATTTCAATCTATATCAAATTGCGGAAAGGTCTCGGTGGACCTTATTTTTTCTTCTCATGGCCTAACTAAGGCATGCGCATCCATCCTGAGGGCAGGGTCTGCTCCAGGTGCATTACTCTTGCCCCTGCCTCCCTTCTGCCTCCATCTCTGATTATATTGTGGGATAAGGTCAGCGTCTCCATTTTATCCTTTGTTATCCCCTCACCCGTCCCCTCTTTGTCTCCGTCGGGCACTGAAGTTCCCGAGCTTATGTAGTAGCAGAGCTGATTTGACGTCTCCTTTAAAACCGTTTAATCTGCCAGCGATATTTAATCTCCCCTTAGTTTGGCAGCTCACTGCTTCCCGCAACACAGAAGCAAAGCATCTCTTGTAACATCATTATCCTTCTATCGTGTGCAGGCACACGTGTGCATGGATGTAACCCTTTGTTCTCTGGTTTCACCAGTTAGGAAACATTCAGCAGAACAGCATGTGGTGTCAATGTGCAGTGAGCGTTTTGTATTAATTTAGGCCATAGACCACCCTGTACTGCAGCTATTTCCGGGAACAGTTAAGCATTGCATATCAGTAAGTGTTGCAGAACCTACATTAAATGGTGATGGGCAATCTGTACTTACAAAAGACGTTTGGGTAGCAGGGTAAAGTTAACATTTGCATTATAGTGGGAGTGAGTCTGATGTTGATGGGTATGGAGCTTGGTAGTCTTGGGGCAGGGATCGAGGCTGCTTGTTTCCTAGTTCTTCTTTGTATTTACATTTCTGCAGCTTTTATCTTGGCTAGACCCTGACCTCTTAGATGCTGACCGCCACAGAGGGTGACATTATCAGATAGGAAGGAGCATTCATGGTGATAGCTTTGCATACAATGCAGCTTGCTTTGAAGGTGTAGTGGTAAACAGTGAGGTTCAAGGGAGACCTTAGATGAGACAAGAATTGGCATTTGGGGCACTTTTCATAGGTGGCATGGTGGTGGCTAGGTGGGTGAGCACAGCATTTCCTTAGTCCATGGCAGAAGGCATCAGGAACTATCCACTGGATCTGTTGCAGTTGCCTGGTAGTAAGAGCTTGCCTTTCCAAAGGAGGGATAGCTGGTGCAATGCTTTCTGACTTGTGTTCATAAGTAGATTTTGATGTCTATGTGAAATCCTGGTAGCTTTCTGTGGGGTGTCAGCTTTTGTGGTAAGTCGTCAATAATGTTCATGGCAACCAGCCAGAATTACATTTGAGGCTATTTGTTGTTGTTGGTGACAAGTAGGACTTCTGCATCGGAAAGGTACAGTTTGAGATATCCAGGTATGGATCAGTAGGAGACAGGCCTTGAGTTGGTGGATGTCTTTGATCAATTATATTTTCATGTAAAGTTGTGGATCTCATGATTTTTTGTGATGTAAATGTTGTGGCTCCTGAAGACGTTTGCCAGTGGCTGTGTATAAACATTTAAGATCACCGGTGAGAACATGTATGTGTCGGGATATTATAGAACTGCAGAGGATGTAGAACGGAGGAATTGGCAGAAGATGACCATTGCAGATGCATGGTGGAGCTCCATGCTTATACTGGCCTACATGAATAAAAATGTATATATATTAAGCACACCTACTGTCTCCGACCTCTTCGCTCTAGAATTGGCGACGAGGAAGGGAGCTTTGCCGAGTGGCTGAATACCCTAGTAGACTAGATGCGCAAAGCAACTCTGAGCTGACAGGAGGTGGCGGCTACTCAAGTGAATAAGAGAGGTACTTTCTGCCCCTCTCCAGACTCTCTTCAGCGCACATAGATATATACATGTAAAAGAAAATAAAGGTGATGCTGCACGAGAAAGTGAGCGTGAGAGCGAAATGCTTGCAACTCTGAACGCTGCCAGGAGCGCGTTCACATGTTGCCAAGCAATGCTCAGAACAAAAAACAACACCAACGAGCGCAAGACATTTCAGAAATAAATACATAATTTGCTTTCAACTTTAGAAGAATAGGAATACAAAATGAGGACAACTTTTGTAATCTACTATTTGTAGAACAATACTGCCGGTCCGATTGCACAGCGAGTAGAGTGCTTGCTTTGACATCTGTGCAGAGCCTGCTGATGGCAGGTTCCAATCCCGACAGGGCCAAACTCAGCCTTTCATCCTTCTGAGGTCGATAAATGAGCACAACACACCGTGGGTAATAATAAGCAGCGCTCAGATACCCTAGCGTTCATAGCAATATATAAATGCTAAATTGTTATTATTATACAATATTCCAGACAATATTCAGTCTAGTAACACTGATTATTTTTCTTTATTCTCAGTTCCTTTGTTAATCCAAAGAGGAACACGACAACACATACCCTGCGTAGATCTACTGGAGACTGCTCAAGTAAGCAGAGTGTGCCACCGCCTGCAAGAGGTACCAATCCGACTGTGGGAGAGAGGGCTCAAATAATTTGAGAATTACGTGAATGTGGTATGTGGCAGTAATTATGGTGTAGACAGGAAGAAGACTTTACTACTACGTCATTTAGATGCAATAGGGCAGGACACATTTGTAGACTTGCCAGGGTTACCAGAAGAGGAAGCCCTCAATCAATATGAGACATGTGTAAAGAAGATGAACAAATACTATGAAAAGAAAATTAGCACAATTCTAGAACGCTATCATTTTGGGAAGAGAGTACATGAAGAAAGGGAAACAATACAGCAGTATATCACTGCCTTAAGAAGGTTAGCCAGATCATGCAACTTTGCTCACCAACTCAATGAAAGGGTGAGAGATCAGCTTATTTTGGAATGGAGGAGCGTCAAGGTAAGAGAAAGACTGTTGTCAGACAATGACCCTCTGCTTGAAACAGTGATGCAAATTGTCAAGGAAGTTGAACACACAGAAAAGTGTGTCAAGAATCTGGAGAACAGGATCAAACAGGCAACAGCCAATTAAGGAACCATAAATGACACAGAACACAACCACAACTATAACAGACACAGTATTTGCAGTAGGCAGCTGTACAGAAAGCGCAGTGGCAAAAGAATGGGGACCGGAAGACAGACTCTACAAGAGGAATCCCTCCAAAATGGACAATCGCTGAGGGAGGGGAACATTCACAGGTCAACCGAGAAGGTGCTATAGGTGATAGAGTTTCTCAAAGGCCAACCAACCCAGCATGTCCAGCAATTTCCATCATGGGGGATATGCAATGGCAGAGGGCATCTGGCCAGGTGTTACAGAAGCAGGAACAGTGCAACAAATTGGGTGATTGAAATATATGATGAAGGTGAATAAAGCATCTTTATAGTTGGAGATGAAGATGAGAACTTAGTCCAAAAGCAATGGTAGCATTAAATAGTGTACCTGTTGCAAAGATGATCAACTCAGGGGGCAAATATACACTGTTACCGGAAGTACCTACATTAAGTTGACATCAACCCAATATCATATGGAGGTGTGTAAATAGAACTCATAGGATGGTTCCAAGCCACACTACAATTCAAGGGTAGAAAAGCTACCTAAAAATTCTTCATAGCAAAAATAGGGTCAACGCTCAACAAAATTAGCTCAAACAAAATTAGAAGTGAAACTAGACCCACAAGAAGCAGTGATGTTGGTGGGAGGAATAGAATCACAGGACACACAACAAATACTAGAGAAGGTTTTTTTTAAGGCAGACATGGGGTGTGTGAGAGGCTTTGGACACTGAATTAGACTGAAAGAAGCATCCAACCTGATTGCACAAAAACAACACAACATACCTATTGCCATGAGGGTCGAGGTGAAAACAGTCTTAGGGAAGTTGGAAAAGCAGGGCATATAGAGAGAAGATGACTCAGAGTGGGTGTTGTGACTTGTGGTAGTAAGGATAGTGTCAGGTAAAATAAGAATATGTATTGGTTTGAAGGAACTTAACAAACAAGTCATTACAGAGAAACACCCACTACCGAATATCCGGGAATAATTAACGGCAGTAGGACCAGCTAGAATGTGTTCATCTTTGGACCTCACATCTGCCTATCATCAGGTTAAACTACACAAGTCATCACATTATCTAACAGCTTTTATAACACCGGAGGGTTTATATCAATATGTGAGTATGCCCTTTGCACTCCTATGTGTTGCTTCGGATTTCTAGAAAATAATGTACACCATTTTTTATGGTGATAGTGGAGTTCTATTCTTCTAAGATGACATTTTAGTGTACGTGCAAAATATGCAGCAACACAATGAGAGGCGTAGAGAAGTTCTAAAGAAACTTGAACATGTGAGAATGTTTTTGAGAGAGTAGAGAGATAAACAGAAGTGAGATAGAATATTTAGGTCATATAACCTCTGAGAAGGGAATATCCCCAAAAAAGAGATTTAGTGAATACCATAGAGAACACACCAACTTCCATGAATAAAGAGCAGATTATAACATTTCTAGGCAGTGGTGCCTTTACTTCGGCTGTTGCGGAGACGATTCGGGAGGCTGTGCAAGGGTTTTTAACCCAAGGTTTGCACCTTTTGGACTTTTTTCTCTTGGCACGACCTAACATCGTCTAAGACCCTTATGTTTGGAATGTCTTCAGTTCTATCTACAATTTAGTCCATTGGTGACATGACCAGATTTCGAAACATTCAATACTTTAAGATGTAAATTCAATTTCATCTCCAGTCCTGCTTGGGTGGCGGATTCGAAACAATTATATAATTTTCGGCACCATATGTGGACTAACTTAGGGTTAAGGCTTCTAACAGACTTCAAGATCTACAATCAAGTCTTTTGAATTGTCTAAAGCTTCGCCTGTGAGAACTACTGTGTTATTGTTAAAAGTTTAGCATCAATATTGACAGTATATAGTGCGCCCTGAAGAAGGCGACTACTGGCTCACTTAATTGAGCCAGATAGGTTGATTTCGCCGAAACTGTAATGACATTTGAAGATCATGTATGTACAGTAGGCACTTAGCACTTTTTTGTACTTAGCACTTTATTCCATTGGCAGCAATTTCCTTTTCAACAGCATCTTTATTATTCAAATGAAATTTAAAAATATGAGACAGTGATGCTTTATCTTGATTAGGCACTCATTACTCTTTTGCACCTAGCACTTTATTCCATTGGCAGTAATGTTCTTTTCTACAGCATCCTTATTATTCGAATGAAATTTAAAAATATGAGACAGTAATGCTTTACCTTGATTAATACTGGGTCATGAATTGTGGTAATTAAATTGCGATTGAATGGTTTAATGTATTAGATTGGACAAGTATTTTATACTAACATTAATTCATCTTTTTTATTGTTGTTATGTTGTTTATATATTATGCAATTTTATAAATGTTTTGCGATGATTATTAAAATATGAAAATATGAATCTGTTATGATTGGGCCACTATTCTTTTCCACCTCTATTCCTACAATTGGGTACTTAAATTAATATAGTACTCCTCCATGTGAACTCTTCCCCTTCGGGTTTTTTTTTGTCTTATTTTTGCTCCCCAGTTCCATGGTTTAGGGGATACCCATCTTGTGTGATGTGTCACTAGGGGTGGTGACATCTGATGTGATAACTCATGGTGCCACCCCCTTCCGGTGGGGAGGGGGGCGGTAGTGACACCATGTGTTACTGCATCGGATGTCACAAACCTTTTGCCTTCCCCTAATGATGCCCCTGTGGTGCATAGGCCCCTTTCTCCCTAATTATCTTTGGGAAACAAGAGCATACCACTTAAGGTCATGGAGGCAAGTATTATTGCACTTCTCTGGGAGCAGGCGCCAGGCAGACGATGAAACGTCTGTTAGATTTCTAGGCAGGGCTTTCCCTGTCAGCACCCCTAGTGTCACCAGAAGGAGTGAGGTAAGTCACGTAAACATAGGCAGGTACCCCACCAGAATAACACCTTCCAGTGTAGCTATTGTCTGTTAAATGCAAAGTAACTGCATCTATGTACCGTCTACAAACCTTTAAATAAACACTTTAGTCACTTAAAGGGTTTAATCAAATTAAAATCAGTTATTTGTATTTTGGGACAAAGATTTAAAATAACATGCATTTGTTTAACCTAAAGTGTACTTGAAGTCTAAACCGTAAACATGTACATTGTCAGAACTTTAAACGTCCACCTTCTTCCGAATCTCAACCTTCCTTGCACCCGCCCCTCTGGGTAGCCCCAACTCCACTGCTCTTACCATGTTCTGCAGTCCACCGCGCAGGCTGGCAGCCACCTCGCTATCGTCCACCTCAGTGTGTATAGGAGGGAGAGGGGAAATCTAAAAAGCGCCACAAAGGGTGCTACCTAACCCTCCAACAGTCCTGCTCCTCTCCCTCCTTCTCTTGGTGGCTGGAGTTGTCACTTCCGCACAGGCACATTATGGCATGTTCCTGTGTGGAAGTGGGAAGTCCAGCCTATAATAGGATGCACCTTTGAACAATACAAACGCTGCGCATAAGGCTGCCTTATGTGTTTGATTTGCTCAAAGGTGCAGCCTGTAGAGTGGCATCACTAGAGGGGTGGGGAGGCGTACTCAGCGCTCCTGGTGTCACCCCCTGTGAGGGCTGTCAGCCGGTGCAGTCTGCACCCTGACAACCTCCTAGTGACACCACTGTTACTAGGAATAACAGAGTATTATTTAAAGTTTGGAGCAAACTTTGCAAGAACACAGCAGCAATAAAGAACCTGGTCAGGGGGAAATAACTTACATTAAAAAAGGCACTTGTGAATGCACCAGTGTTGGATATCTACAAGAGAGGAAGAAGAAGAATCACAACTGATGCCAGCAACGTTGGTCTGGGTGCAGTTCTGATTCAGATTGAAGAAGGTAAAGAATATTTGATACCTTTTGCATCAAAGCTACTGAAAGGCTAGAGCAAACGCAAGTCACGATTGAGAAAGAAGCATTAGTGATCAAATGGGCTACAGATACATTTGGATTGTTTATTTGGAGAACACATTTTGAGGTACTTACAGATCATTAACCTCTGGTAGAGATCTTAATCTCAGAATGTACAGGACTATAATTTCCAAACGCTATACATACCAGGAATAAGGAACTATATGGCAGATTGAACAAACAAACAATCAAGCTATATTTTGGGCACACACCCATAAAAGCACAACACTCATCAACATTTAAAACCATCATAAATGGATTGAATTAAGAAACACATTTCATAACAGCTCCTTTCTAGTAGTTTCATAGTTGGAACATGCTTATTTACAATTGTCAATGTAATTTCATGTGCAGATATATTGGCCACCTCTGCCATTAAAATGTTAAAACAGCATAATCAATTTGAAAGGGTGATCATGAAGGTTAAATTCAATTGTTTGGATAATCTTTAAGTTCCACATATGGTACAGTCACATTATACTAATAGAGTGTATAGAAAACGATTTGGTCACAAAGAAATGCTGATTGCTTGGGTTTTCCTATTCCAGACTGTGTATACATAGGTAGCCACTGCATTTGTGATGGCTTCATCTGCTGTGCTTTTAAGAAATCTTATGGCTTCCCCAGCTGTCCCTGTCCCAGGTGCTCGAAGAAAGTACCTTAGGTACAGTTTTCTATAATCTAGAATTAGGAGGCATGCCAACATAAAATGATCTTCAGATTCAACTCCCAGCGAGCAGTGTTCACATGTATGTGTGTGACTATTATCCCATTTATATATGGTTTGAGCTAATGGCAGTATCCTGAATCTCAATTCCGTGTGCATGGAACGCATTGTTCTAGACCTCCCTTTGTCCAGGTAGGTTTGAAAACCCAACAACAGTTTCACTTCCCAGTACGTCATTAGAAAAATAGAGATGGAGCTCTTCCTGTAAGTCTCTTTTACACGGATCCTGACATTAATTTGTGATATCCAGCTTTATACATACAGTTACTCTCCTAGCCAGATATCCTTGTGTCCTATGGAGCTTAGTAGGCCTCTAACACGTGAGACACAAGACAGTGCCCGACCTCCTTCCTGGTTCAGTACATTGGTCAGATCCTCCCTATATTTCCTCAGCACTGGTACAGACCACAATTTTAGTCAGCACAACAATGGCCTAAGTGCCAAAATTGATTTAATTATGGGAGTCCCAATTCCTAGTGGACTAAAATAGTTGAAATGGTATTTGGTAGTTCGAGGAGTTTCTTCAAGAAGCCATTTTCCATAGTGCACACATTTCTATAATTAATGTAGCCCCACATTTCTGCTCCATGAAGGGATGCTTGCCTGGCTTGCTTTTGGTAGGCTATTAAAGCTGGGCTTAGGACTCCATTGTCATTTGGTGTAGCTAGCTATTATCCTTGATAGACAAATGCCCACTTTCTCTCGCTGGCAATTCCACCTGCTGGTGTTCGAAAACCATAATCCTAAGTAATTAACCCTGTGTGACCTTGAAGGAATCTATTGTTAAATTAAGGAAGCACCTCCTCCTATTTGTTGAAAACAATGCTCATTTCATTTTCCCAATGTACATTTCTGGGCCTTTGTTGATACATAATTCTTTAAACAGTTGGGTTTGTGCCTGAGGCGTGCTGGTGTAAGAGATATTAAAACTGCATTGTCTGCGAAAGAAGAAGCAGACACTTCTATCCCCCGAGAGTAGGGACATCTATGGTGATGGACAAGACTTTGGTAATTAATGTCATTAATGTGGAGTGGTATTAGGATAGTGCTAATACAGAGCCTTGGAGTACTTTCTTTTCTATTTTAAAAGGAACTGTAACTTCTCCACCTGTGCCCCACCTGACTACTGCTCTGTTGTTCGTATATAGCAGCTTTAGTGTGGACAGAAAACACACTGGGATGACCTGCTCCTATAGGCTAGACCATAGTGTCACACATGGTACACAGTCGAATGCTTTTTGCAAACCTATGAACAAGGTCTATAGGTACATTTTTCTTAACTTGACATACTTTTACTTTAGTAAGTACACCCTAAAGCATTGGTCAATTGTGCTTGTCTTGTCTCTAAAGCCTGTTTGTAAGTTTTTAAGTATTGCATTACTATCCATCCATAGCTTTAGGCGTCCCAAAATTCCTCTCGCAAATATTGTTCTGATGCATCAAGTAATGAAATGGGACGATAATTTGCAGGTGATTTGCACCCTCCTTTTTCATCCAATAGGACAACCATAGCCCTTGTCCATGATTTAGGGATGGATATGGTTGGCAGCTAACGGGTTACAGAGCTTTAAAATATATGGCACCCATACATCTTCATTTTAATATAGGCCCACTGGTATTTTCTCGAGACCTGCGGCCTTATTACATTTGTGAGTATCAATTGATAATTCTATTTCTGCCAAAGTGAAAGCAACAATTTATTGACAATCTACTATGTTTTCACTAATACCCATGGGTAAAACATTGTAATCTCTACTCTCTTTGTAGAGGTGACTGACATGTTCATGCCACATGTCCTTTCTTATGCCCCCACCTACAACCCTCCTATCGTTTCCTGACATTTGAGACATTAGCCTCTAAAATGTGTTTGTTTTTTGTTTGCTATTGCCTATTGTATTTTCTCCCAATGGGCTTCCACATGGGGTTTCTTGGATGGTTTCATTATAACGGTGTCTAGCTATATTAAGCTCATCTCTTCCCACTAGCTATGCATTATTAACACACAAAATCAGATGTTTCTTTAAAATAGTACATTCCTTTCTCATTTCAGGTTTCTTTCTGGGTTGACTTTTTTAACTAAGATACAAGGCTTTGTTACATATGGTTTAACTGTTTCCACCATTTCTTGGTGTCTAGTGAGTATCGTGCTGTTTGGTGGGACTGGTGTGGCCGAGGCCTTTTCTAGCACCTGTAAAATACCATTGTAGACCATTGGCAGTGTCTCCTCCATATTTATATTTGCTCATTTGAGGAATCACTGTGCTGGGCCCCTAAGAACCCGTATACAACTCCTCTTGGTTACTTCATTAAGTGTGTGGGGATTAAGGTCAATCATAATAGTGGCCTTGAGAGGTCTGTGTTCACTTTCAACTCTGTGGACTACTGCAAAGTCCTTCAGGCGTCAGCACATCCTTATGTTATATGTAGGGTTTGCTGGTATGTCACCTTTGGTCCTGCTATTAGAGGCCCTAAGATTTAGACTAAAGATCTAAGATTTAAAATTGGGAATGGATGTAGTGATTCTGATATGGAGCGGTGGGACTCACACATATTGCTTAGTGGTGATCAATTCATTAACAAGGTGGGCAGTAGTACTCATGATGCCACATGTTAACACTCAGAAAGGAATTGAGTTCTTAGAATAATTTTGCAGTCGAGAAGGGTGCCCAAACACTTTATTATCTAACAATGGAGGACAGTTTAAATCATTGTAAATGAAGAAATATTTAAAGGATCATGCCATTGAATATTGTACAAGTGCTATCTATATACCATCTCCAAACTAATGGGATTGTAGAGATATTCAATATAATCATTAACTTAATAATAAGATGGGCATGGACGAATGGTAAAGACTGGCCGAGTGCTGTTAAGGAACTGATAGTGACACATAGAATCACACTCCAAACCACTACTGGGATTCAACCTTTTGAATTTAGTTTAGGCAGGAAGGCTAGAACCAGACTGTTCCAAGGATGGCTAAGGAAAGGAAACAGCATGGAAGTAAACACATATAGTGCATAAGATATGATCGGAATCAGGTGCTGTACCACAGGATCCAACACCAGCCAAACATTGAGAGCACACAGAAACTTTAAATGCATTGTGCATATATATATATATATATATATATATATATATATATATATATATATATATATATATATATATATATATATATATATATATTCAGTGAAAAACTTTGTTAAAGGGACATTATGGTTAAGTTGCGCTACTAAAAACCTATGAAATTCAGTGAAAAAACTTTGTCAAAGGGACGTTATGGTTCCAAGTAAAACGGAAAAACCCTTGAAATTCGCCAGTTATGGTAAGCTAAGCAACCATAACTCGCGCCACCACCGTGCACTGCTAAGACTAACACCCAGGACATCAAAGATGACATCACAAATGTCATTGATGACATCACTGATGACATCACATGTGTATGTACTTTTCATGAAATATGTGTACAAGGGATTCTTATTATAATGTTGCGAAACAAGTGTCAAGGATCATTGCAATAAATATCATTCCCTAATTAGTGCATTGAAGGATGCATTGATATAAATAGCATTCTATTATGGGGTTCTATCTAGTATACTAAGCTACTCATACAGAAACATAACATTGTGTGCAGTGTACAAGATGAAAGTTTAATATTCGTAATGTTAATATGTTGAATAATGAAATGATAATTGTTTTCTTAATAGATTTTTGTGTACTGTGAAATATGTAATAAGTAGCTAATAAAACACATGTATTACATAATTGCATTACTATAGACAAAACACAAAGACACAAGAACACATACCAATATGGGTATATGCAGGGAACGTGAAGTTATCAAAAAGCACAAGTAGTAGCAGAAACAATTCATAACTTAACTGATTATTTTCATGCAAATAAATGATTGCTCTGTTTCAAAGCTGCTATTTACCCTAGGCATATGTATCACTTGATGTGATTGGACCGTAAGGAAAGTAGTGTGAGTACAATGTATACAAATATGACCATATACAGGGAAAGTACAGCCATAAAAAAAAAAAACAACAGAACTATCAGAAATTGCTCATAAGTCTATTGATTATCTTTATGCACAAAAAGGATTGCTGTCTTTCAAGCTTGTGTCTTCCCGTATGTATATGTTTCATATGATGTGACTGGACTCTAAGGGAATTACTGTAAGAACCTACTTGAAGGATACGTCTACAAATAAAATAAAAGTTTTAGTTTCTGACTGTTACTGAAGAAAACCATGTGGCCTAGATATGTCAGCAAAAGAAAAAAGAGTGAGCCAGACATGTGATGTCATCAGTGATGTCATCAATGACATTTGTGATGTCATCTTTGATGTCCTGGGTGTTGGTCTTAGCAGTGCACGGTGGTGGTGTGAGTTATGGTTGCTTAGCTTAACATGACTGGTGAATTTCAAGGGTTTTTCGGTTTTACTTGGAACCATAACGTTCCTTTGACAAAGTTTTTTCACTGAATTTCATAGGTTTTTAGTAGCGCAACTTAACCATAACGTCCCTTTAACAAAGTTTTTTCACTGAATTTCATAGGTTTTTAGTAGCGCAAATTAACCATAACGTCCCTTTAACAAAGTTTTTTCATTGAATTTCATAGGTTTTTATTAGTGCAACTTAACCATAACGTCCCTGTAACATTTCATTTTTTACTAAATCTTTAAGGTTTTTATTAGTGCAACGTCACCATAACATCCTTTTCAATAGATGAAGACCACTAACATCTTATGTCTTCAAAGTGGGAACGCCGGGTGGTAAAAAAAATAAATAAAAGATTTTCTTTCCTACACCAGGTAGGAAGGAAAATCTTTTACCAAGATGGCCACCATGGAAAGGGAAGGCAGGGTGTATAAAGAGAACACAACAGGGCATGAGCGGGGGGTGGGGGGAACAGGGGAGACACATGGGCATGAGCGGGGGGTGAGAGGGAACAGGGTACAAACGGGGCATGAGCAGGGGGTGGGAGGGAAAAGGAAGGAAACACGGGGCATGAGCGGGGGTGGGGGAACACCAGAGAGACACGGTGCATGAGCAGCGGGTGGGGAGGAACATGAGGGAAACACGGGGTATGAGCGGGGGGTGGGGAGGAACACGAGGGAGACACGGGGCATGAGCAGGGGGGATACAGGGCACACACGGGACATGAGTGGGGGTGGGGGGGAAAGGAGAGAGACAAGGGGCATGAGCGGGGGTGGGGGGAACACGAGGGAGACACGGGGCATGCGCGGGGGGTGGGGGGAACACGAGGGAGACACGGGGCATGAGCAGGGGTGGGGGCAACATGAGACACACGGGGCATTAGCGGGGGTGGGGGCAACAGGAGACACACGGGGCATGAGCGGGGGGTGAGGGGGTACACAATGGAGACAGGGCATGAGTGGGGGGTGGGGGAACACGAGGGAGACACGGGGCATGAGTGGGGGTTGGGGGAACACGAGGGAGACACGGGGCATGAGCGGGGGCGGGGGCAACAGGAGACACACGGGGCATGAGCGGGGGTGAGGGGGTACACGAGGGACACACGGGACATGAGCAGGGGGTGGGGGGAACACGAGGGAGACAAGGGGCATGAGCGGGGGTGGGGGGAAGGGGAGAGACACAGGGCATGAGTGGGGTTGGGGGGGAGGGGAGAGACACACGGGGCATGAGCGGGGGGTGCGGGGAAAGGAGGGAGAAACGGAACATGAGTGGGGGGTGGGGGGAACACGAGAGAGACACGGGGCATGAGCAGCGGGTGGGGGCAACAGGAGACACACGGGGCATGAGCGGGGGGTGGGGGCAACAGGAGACACACGGGCATGAGCGGGGGGTGAGGGGATATACGAGGGAGACACGGGGCAGGGGGTGGGGGAACACGAGGGAGACACGGGGCATGAGCGGGGGTTGGGGGAACAGGGCGCACACGGGGCATGAGCGAGGGTGGGGGGAACAGGGCACACACAGGGCATGAGCAGGGGTGGGGGAACAGGGCGCACACATGGGGCATGAGCGGGGGGTGGGGGGAACAGGGGAGACACATGGGGCATGAACGGGGGTGGGGGTAAGGGGGGAGACACACAGGACATGAGCGGGGGGTGGGGGGAAGGGGAGAGATACACAGGGCATGAGCGGGGGGTGGGGGGAGGGGAGAGACACACGCACGGGGCATGAGCAGGGGTGGGGGGAAGGGGAGTGAGACACGGGGCATGAGCGGTGTTGGGGGGGAAGGGGAGAGACACGGGGCATGAGCGGAGGGTGGGGGGAAAGGAGGGAGACACGGGGCATGAGCGGGGGGTGGGGGGAAGGGGAGAGACACACAGGGCATGAGCGGGGGGTGGGGAGAAGGGGAGAGAGACACAGGGCATGAGCGGGGGTGGGGGGAAGGGGAGAGAGACACGGGGCATGAGCGGGGGGTGGGGGGAAGGGGAGAGAGACACGGGGCATGAGCGGGGGTGGGGGGGTAACACAAGGGAGACACGGGGCATGAGCGGGTGGTGGGGGTAACAGGGGAGACAGGGCATGGATGGGGGGGTAACACAAGGGAGACACGGGGCATGAGCGGGGGGGCGGGGGGTAACACAAGGAAGACACGGGGCATGAGCTGGGGGGTAACACAAGGGAGACACAGGACATGAGCGGGGGGTAACAGGGGAAACAGGTCATGAGCGGGGGGAACAGGGGAGGCACGGGGCATGAGCAGGGGGTGGGGGGAACAGTAGGGAGACACGGGCAGGAGCAGGGGGTGGGCAGCGGGAGGGATAGAGAAACTGGGCATGAGCGAGGGGTGGGCGGCGGGAGGTATAGAGCCACGGGGCATGAGCGGGGGGTGGGCGGCAGGAGGGATAGAGAAAGGGGGCACGAGCGGGGGGTGGGCGGCGGGAGGGATAGAGACACAGGGCATGAGCGGGGGGTGGGTGGTGGGAGGGATAGAGACAACGGGGCATGAGCGGGGGGTGGGAGTTTCCCCCGTGAATTATTTTCTTATAAAATAATGGGTTAAAATGTTGCATTGTAGAGCACTGTTTAAAAAAATGGGTAAATATCCAAACAGTTTGCAATTGCTGCTGCGGGGGCACAGGCAGAAGGCATGACATGTTTTACTGGCCATCTATGATAGATGTCCTGCAAAGATATACCATCCCTGTCCCCTGGGCCCCACTAGGCCTAACACAATCAACACGGTTATGTGTGTATGCAGGGTGCTGGGGTGCCAAGGGGGAAAGCATGGAATTTTTGACTGGACATCTATGATAGAAATCCAGTAAAAAAAATACCATCCCTGTCCCCTGGGCTTCACAGCACCTCAGAAGGAGAGCTGATTTTGGCAGGTGGGTAGGGGGATTGTGCAACAACGGCATTTAGGCATTTTTAAAATGCCTTTGTTGTACAACCCTCCTTCCCCCATCTATCCACCACTTGCCAAAATAAGCTCAACAGACCAAAACAAACACACACACACACACACACACATTCATACAGCAATAACTCTATCATTCACACAAGCATCCATCCCCATACACTCACACATAACACAAGCATTCTCGCATCCATACGCATGTTTCAATAGAAAAATGAACATAAACATACCTTCTGCATTGGCCTGCATGTGGGTGCTGAAACTCCCTGTTCAAGGCCGCTCTGTCCGTATGTGCCAGGAGGTGCAGGAGCTCCCCCTGTCACATACAGACATGCAGTGACCCACACAGCATTTCCAATGAGCTATGCAATGCTAGCAAAGCAAAACGCCCCAGCCTTGCATGGCTCAGTGAGCATGTGAGGCTAGGGAGCTGAACTGAAAAAGGGAAATATGGTTTCCCCTTGACAGTTCAGCAAGCCCAGAAGCACTCCCCCAGCTGCAAAAAGCAGCTGAGGGAGTGCTCATTGTTTCACTGGGTTGGCTCTTTATCTCCTCCATAATGGGTGAGGGGGCCACTGGGTGGGCGTCCCCTCGCCATTATGGATGAGCCGCCAGGCTCGGACTGGCCTATAGGGCAATGCCTGTAACAAAAATACAAAATGCTAGTGTGGGCCAGTCAAAATGTGCCACCTTTTTGGCTAATGGGGGCCAGTTTGATGAGTTACTGCACTATCCAGTTAGTAATTTTGACGACTGTTGCTGAATAAATATTCTATGAATATCACAATGTACTTACATTTTAACACAAAGCACCCCCTTGGGTACTATTCAAAGTCTGTGAATGAATGTCCATTTACAACTGCGGACCAGTTTTTCATTGGTGCCTGAGACAGTGTCATGCTTCAGCCTGACCATGTGAGCCGCCCTGCCCATTTCCGCCAATCTTACATTTCATGCTAGGCTCTCACAGCCCCCCAGGGATGCGGCTGCGACCCCCCCGCGTGGTCGCGACCCACAGTTTGAATACCTCTGCTCTACAGCCTGGGAGTGAATCCTCCTGCCTTTTCAGCTGAGCCCCTAGCCGGTGTGATGTGTACCGGCCTCTGCTGGTGAGGGAGGCTGAGATTGCATAGACAGGCACTCGTGGGCCTCAATGCGTAGCGTGGCAAAGAAGACACACGCGCTGGTAGATTGCATAAATCTGCATTGACGTAGTTCCAGTGGTTCCTTTATTTAAATTTCATACCCTCATCATGGGACCCCGGTCTCCCGTTGTACACTTGACATCACACCCGGCATGCATGTTTTATCTTGGATGCTGTGCTCTGTCTGACATTCATTCATGTAAATCCAAGCAGATTATCCAGTACTATCAAGTGCTTAGAATCTGCGCCTGGTTCCCATCCTCCGTACACTTGTTTCCTACCACACATAGGGGATACGCTGACTGCAATTTTGGGGAAAAAGGGGGCCATCTGGAAAAGGGGATGGACCCTGTTTTTATGTTAGAACGCACAAGGAGGGGCAGTGACTCCCAACATGCGTCACAGAGGTCTTAGTGCAATAAAGCCAACTGCTGACCGCTCATTCACCAGTAACTCAGATATCCCATAATACTTTAGACATCCTATCCAAGTATTCCTATGAAGGCTAAGACCGCTAAAGGTTTGAATTTGGGATTGCAATGTGGTACAACTGGCGCTCCTAAATTTGTGACAAGTCACAACAATTATACATGAGTTAGGGTTTACGGACACACCATGTCCTGTGCTAGGTAAATAGATCCTGTAATTGGAAATGTATGATAGTAACTGGGACTGCTGCGTGATCACAAGCATTGCAAACATGCCCAATGTCACAATTAGAAATCAATTGTCCTGGTAAGTGCTAGTGATTGTATGTGCAAGACCCCTTCTGGTAATATAATTGTACTGTTCCAAATCAATTAAACCATTATTCCACAAATGTATCCTTATAGAGAATGTATTTCGTTATCAAACCGCTGAAAGTTGGGCGACACATGTTTCATCCTGATAAGTCTTTTTCAAGGTTCATGTACTGATTATATGATAAATAAAATTGTTAAAAAGAAAAACAGCAAAACAAAAAGAAATCAAGAAAACCATCACGTGTTATGTGTGAATGTCAAAACAAAGGTTAGCCAGTCATAATTCACAAGAAATATTTCCAATATGTTTGATCCACTTTTGTGTAGTTCATAAGGGATTTAATGTATTTGATTACATTGGACAATGTCGAAGTCAAGAAATAAATAATACAGAAATGTTTTTGTTAGAGTAATGTTGATAAATAAGATGATGTGCCGTGGGGAATACTTAGAGGGGAAGAGGAACAGAACATGAAGAAGTCAATTATTGTGTCACCTCAAATAATTGTGTTATTCTAATATAGGCCTAGTCATATTAGGGAGCTTACCTATTTTCGGTTAAAGACCCAATTCATCTTGGTTCTAATAGAATCCTGCTGGCAAGTATATGCAAACGTTCAAGAGTCTCATCTCTTATAGGCTCCTTTGAATGGAAGATTTACATATTTAAAGGTGCTGTACCTCTCTTTAGTGATGTAGGGCATGGATATGTATTCCCTTATAAATAATACAAGTGAACACTTACCTATATTGCTAGTTATAATGCAGATGCTTGTTTTATCATGGGTCTGGCTATTGGAAACATATGTGCTTCACAGTTGCTTCCGTTGTCACTTGTTTGCATAATAACATTTTAGTCTAGATCAAAATTTCTGAAAGTGGGAAAACGTTTTGGAAAAAATGTATTATGTAATAGGGAGCCAATGAAATGTTGAGTGTTGTTAATGTACTGTGTTAGGACATTCTTGAATGCTTCCAATCCAAAAGTACAGCTTCCATGGAGAGACAAATGCACTCTGTCATAAAACAGGTTTACTGCATTACGATCAGGAGGGGCTAATCACTTCCGTACAGCTGAAAAACGAACCCAACTCTCAGAGAAATTCAAAAGAGCATCTTGTTTACAGTTTAAACAATGTACATAATTACACATATTTTGTTACAAAGTCATCCCTTAACCCTCCATTGCTTAACACTAATAAAAAGTAACGTATTGGCCCTAACTCTAAAATTCCCATTGGATACTTTCATAAGGTACTGTGTCGAATCAACTTCCGGGCACCAGTGGTCGCGAAGTGTTGAAGGAAGTGTTTCTGCTGTGATTTTGCATTTGCTACTGACTACGGACTGCATTGGCAGCAATGCATTTTCTCCTCCTGCTGCTGCTCGACTACTGTGCCTTTAAGAGGCTGTCCTTATTACCACTTCCCACACATGAAGCGTCCCGCGAAGTGTTGAAGGATGTAGTCTGCTGTGTTCAGCAGTGGAAGCCGGTGGAAGCGAGTATCTCCCATCCCGTAACAACAAAAAAACCACAGCTCCGCACCCAGATCCAGCGAGGTGAGCAATGTCTGTTTAAATGATTCTTGAGGTAACTGTGGGTAGACTCTATCTTCAAGCCCTGCCTGATGAAGATATTTCCCTCTATGGCGCCAAATGCAAAAGTGCCTAATTGCTGGGGGTGACTGTCGGCAGATTCTGCCTTCGAACCCCCACGCATTACTGCAAGAAACAGTTTGATAATTTCGCCAAATGTTACCGGGCCTCATTACAACCCTGGCGTTAAGGGGTTAACGGCGCCGTAAAAGGCTGCGGTGCCGTTAAACCCTTAACGCCCGATTCACACTTTAACGCCTGCTTTTTGCAGGCATTAAAGTCCAACCCGCTAAGGGACCTTGGTGATAATTATGGCACCGTAATTTACGGTGCCGTAATTAGCGCCTTCCCCATTCCCATGGAGCCCTATGGGCCAAAAATGGGAATGGGGAAGGGGACATGGTGAATGGGGATTTACCGCCCCGCCAACCTTGGAATGGGGCAGTAAATCTGCCATCCACCATGGTGGATGGCAGATTTAATAGCACCATGGTCCAACGCCAGGGTTGTAATGAGGCCCACAGAGTTGTGAGCTTCTGTTTGGGGTCACTGCAGGCGTATTTAGCCTTTGAGCCCTATTACGTTGTGATTGAACTTACAGCGTTTTTCCTCTATTTTTATCACGGGTGACTGTTGGCGATTCTGCCTTTGAGCCCATGCACTTTGCGGTCTATTCCACCTTTGACTGCTGATCAGTGTTAACAGACTGGTGCCAGAACGTCAGATGACTGATTTTACACCGACCTACGAGTTCCAAGTTTAAACACACAGCTGCTTGATATTGTTCTATTTTATGTCATCTGGATCCCTGCTCACTACTCTTACTTGCTTCTACTTGACTTTGTTGATAACGTTGTTTTTACTGAGAGGCTATAGAGGTGTTTCATCTGTGGGAAAAGCATGGTGCGTGTAACAACTGCTAATCAAAAAAAAAAAAAAACAACAAAAGAAATTGCAATCTACGCAGTTCGACCTTCAAAGATGATATAAAAGCTCCAGAAACAGATCACCACTCTTCAATAACGTCTAACTCTGACATAACACTGCCTAATGGGCAAGGTGCAGAAAGCCCTGTATCCAACTCTCATATTAACATTGTTAAAAATCCAACACAATGCTGCCCTCTGCCTTGTTTATTGCTGCCAATCAATCATGTGTGCCAGTGACTTCTTCTCAATTGGTGAAAAATACGCTAAATTCCAACTTGGAATACACTGATTCAACTTCCACCATGAAACGTCACATACATAATCTAGCTCAAAAAAGAAACCCAGATCCTGGAGTTCAAATGCTTTAGAGAACTTTGTGCCGTCAGCCAGTCCGATTCAATTGAATTTAAAGAGCAAAGTTGCAAACAAATAAATTCCAAACTTGTGACATCATGCCAAATTAAATACATGACAATTTCATTCAAACACTTGACCTAATGCAAAGCATCACATTGTGTGTTAACTTCACCCACCAGTTCTCAATGTACCGAAGCTTCAAGATCCCGCCAGAAAAGTGAGTGTGATAACATTTATATCAGTGATAAATCCATTGAGAAAACTATAAATGCACACACCGAGAGGGGCCAAGATCCGACTCTTTCAGCTATGAGTTTCGTCCTAAATTCATTGGTAAATGTCTTTGATTCTCTGAAGGATGAGGTTCACACTTACTCTGGCATTGTCATGGAGCTGACCAAGGAGATCAGCAGCTGTGAGTCCACTCTTGTTTGTCTGAATAGTGCAATACACACCCAATTTAAAGAAATTGTGATGCTATTGTCTTAGAATTACCAAAATCAGACAGGCACCTTCACAAGACTCACTAATGACTTTACTCATTTGAAAAACCACAACGAGATAGCGTGGTCTGAAATTAAAATGATGATATCATCTCTAAATATACACAAGGGCCAAAAAAGTGAACATCTGCCAGCTTATAGTGTGGAGTCATAAGGCCAAGCTGGTACTCCACTATCTGCATCGACCCCAGAAGAATACTTGAGTTTAGCGCAGATTGGTGATGACCAAGAGTAAAATTGTCCATCTTCGCATGGTCGCTCTAACCCAAATTGTTACAAATGGCCTCAAATGCTCCAGATAAGGACACCACTTCAATCATCACAAATGAAGGGGTGGACACTCATAATTCGCAAAATAACAAAAGAAATGGATAGAAAGTCCAGTGAAGTAAATCTTTCAGATCAACCAACAAGGAGCTCGCAAAGCAGAAAGCAAAAAAAAGTGGCTAAAAGGAACTTCTTTAAAGCCTTAGACAATGTCATAAAATTGTACGGAAAAAAGTCAAAATGTGTGGATTAACTGATAATTGAAGTCTCAACGAAAGATAATACACAATTTCCTAGATCTGCGACTGATAAACCATCAACTTGTATAGAACACCCATTGCTGTACTACCAACAAAAATTCATATTAGATCTCAAACAGGAGATTTATCTAAGGTGAAATCACTCCTGTCAACATTTTGAAATTAGCACCAAAATTTTGCAAGAAGACGAAACCAAAGTCTTCGGTCATAAGCCCAAAGCCTATCACAAGCAAAGAGTTAAATCTTCAATCAATTGAGCCAAAAGTCATATCTGAGATTCACTCACCAATCTCTTCTTCTACAGTTGATGCACAGACTGTTTACAACTCCAGATCTGTCAATGAACCATTTGCGGTTCCGAGATTGTGGTTACAACTAATTAACCAAAGAAAAGGCCAGCAAGCGCTTAACAGAAGCAATATCTTGACCTAGACAAAAAGAATACTGGATTTCTAGCTCTTTTCATCTAACGATATGGACCGCCTCTCTTTTCCACTTGACAAAATTACGCATACTGTTGAATTAATTTTGAAATCAACTGAAGGTGCCCAAGCACTCCTTTCATGTGTCACAGATTTTAAAAACATAGGGGTAGAGATTTTTACTTCCATGCCTCAGTTGACTCAAACTATTCAATATGGGCCAATTTTTATCCAGACTACTACTTCAAAAACAATGACTACATCTAGCCACCACCGAACAGAAATGGAAGCAATTCAGTCCCAAGGAATTAGTCAACACACATAAGGACAACTCTAAATGACTAAATCTGCTCCCAGACATCATAACCCAGGTGCTTCAGCGTTTGAATGTCACAGATGTGACCACCCTTAGACTGATGATAGCATTAAGTTAGTGAGTTGAAACACACGTGGTCCATTATCATACAAATACAAGGTGAACAGTAAAATTATTTTTAGAGAGTTTGACGTAGTACTTTTGCAAGAAACCTGGCTCATCTCCCCTTTTTATTTACATGGTTTCACTGTAATTTCGCAAAATGCAACTTGTTTAAAGTGGGGGCGCGCATCTGGCGGTCTTTTGACAGCTGTTCGAAATACGATATTTGACAATTCGCTGTGTATAAGCAATGAGATACAGGGAATTCTAGTAATAAATTGCAATATTAGATGGGGTGTTGCAACAAGAGGCTTACAGTTAATAAATGTTTATTGGAATCCAGCCAGTCATGATTTACCCGTGTTTCTTGAAGATCTCTCCCTTATTCTTATGTATTGCAATGCACAATTTCCAGATGATCTGATACTAATTGGTGGAGACTTTAGTGAAACATGTTCATCAGAAGCTAGGCTCTAATCAAAATCAAAGTCTAGTATTATTAATGGTGAATTGTAGGAATAGTTGCCTACAACCTGGAATCTTAACATTCTGAATGGTAATGTTGATACTGATCGTCCTCTTGCTGTTACTTGGTCAAATGGTAAAAGCTTTTCTGTAATAAATAATATAATAATATCATCTGACCTATTTCATCAATGTAAGAGGTTTAAAGTTGCTCCCTTGAATCACAGTGATCACAATTCACTTCAGGTGACCGTCTCCTTAGAGAAATATGAAACGAAAATGTGTACGATCATAGAGTGCAGACTAACTCAAAAGGAAATCTCGTTATGTGTTTTCCGAACAGGAGTCGCATGTTAAACACAAACTTCAATACTTAGTTAATTATGGTTGTGACAATGAATTTGAAAGGCCAGATACTCCTGGAAGTTTCATAGAATGTATCTGGGATTTAAATCCACCACAATGTAAAAAAGATGTTCCAAGAAAGTTGCTTGCAAATAAGTTTGATTAAATAACCCATTCCCACAAAAAACACCTGAATAAAAGAATTTAATAATAATAATTTCACATTTATATAGCGCTACGAACCCTCAGGTATTTGAGCGCTGCTTATTATTACCCATGGTGTATGGTGCTCATTTATTGACCTCGGAAGGATGAAAGGCTGAGTTTGATCCTGCCGGGATTCGAACCTGCGTTAGCAAGCTCAGCACAGATGTCAAAGCGAGCGCTCTACTCACTGTGCCACTTGATTGGCTGTGAATTAAAAGCCATCCAACCTGAACCATATAACTACATTGTTGAGAAATCTAAATGGCAAAACTCATATAAACATTGGTCTGTGGGCACCAACAATGACGTCATGTTAAAGACGGGGAAAATATGTTCGATAAACTCTTAACCACACAAACAAAAATTTTCTGGGCCCTAATAAACAACCAACATGCATCTCAAACTGTTCGTCAAACAAGCAACCTGTCCTCGACTATATGGGAAGCCTAGTTCAAAGAACAACTGGTCATATCCAGCACATATCACTCCCAAATAGATAACACTGTGAAATGGATTCTGCATGTAGAGGAAGATGAGGATTCGGGCTTAATTCTACTATCCTCCAATTCATGAGCTGCAGGCTCCAATGGCTTAACCAACAAGAAGTTTAGATCGGACAATCATGCGTGGGCTGCAAACCTTACCACGCTGTTCAAGAAAATCGTGCAGACCAAAGAAATAACTGTCTTGGAAAAGAGTCATAATAATGCCAATCTATAAAAAAGGCGATAAATTAGATCCAGCAAATTATCAGCCAATTGCCCAAATGGGCTGCAATGGCAAGCTCTTTACACAATTGGTCCTAAATCTAAATTCCAGGTTGGCTGTCGAAAAGGTTTTTCCACGATCCTGAATTGGGTGAGCCTTAATTCTTTGCAGACACAAAGTCTGAACAAACATTCTCTTCCAACATGTATTGCTTTGATTGACCTATCGAAGGCTTTTGATTTGGTTAACAGATCAAAGTTATGGAGAAAATTGCAGTCATGGAACATTCCACTCGGACTTCTGCAGATAATGAATGATCTCCATGGCCAAACTTCCATTCAAGTAAGACTGAACCTATTAGTGATCTGTCTTCAACCATATCCACTGACAATGGTGTCAGGTAAGGGTTTATACTAGCAGCACTTCTTTTCAATTTATATCTTGCTAATTTGTCTCCCAATTTACTAAAACACTGCTTTGCCTCACCTTTAATTGGTAAATCCAAAATTCACATGCTAGCATATGCAGACGATATAGCCCTTATCGATAACACTCCATTAGGGCTTGTTAAAGACTCAAATCAAGCAGTCCCACTAAGTCAGTGCCTTGTCTGGGATTGGTCAAGGGAAGCCCTTATTTATATATTTTTATGTCCAGTTCGTGTACTCTGGATGACAACCCTTATATAACACCCCTCTCTTAGAATCCCCCTGACCCCACTGAGCCAAGAAGTAAGTTTGTTTTGCAAATTTAAAAGGTTTATTTGAGAATTAAACAATATATATATATCGCACTTTTATAATAAATTAATAATTGATATCACACTTAGACATATGAGCAGTAATCAGCAATGGATGAGGTGATACTAGCACGCTGGTTTAATTACTTAGGAGTATTATATAGGATAAGGTATCTGAGAATGCTTTTTATGGTACAAGGAAATGCAAGGTGGAAAAGAAGCAACACAGGAATAAACTTGATATGATTTCAGCAAAACATAATATTATCACTTTTCCCCTTTTGGCAATTCACCCCCCCTCTATGCAATGTAAGGAGGTGGAAGTGACACACACAGTCTTCAGGAATACAATCACAGTACAATCCCAATTCAGTTCCCCCCTAGCAAGCTTAGATCAACAGGGATGATTTTAAACACAGGCAAAGTACTTTAAAGGTGGTATGCAAAGAAGTGAAAAATATGCTAAAATGATTTTAATTCCCTCTAGAGGTTCAGGGTGGGTGACAGCTACTTTGTATTAGTTCAGGATCACTTTAGCAATGCTCTATGAATGATTGTCAGATGGCAAACAAATTTCAGCAAAGGAAAGCAAGGAGCTGCTATTTTGACACGTGAAGAAATTTAGCCAAATCGCAAATCGCGGCAATTTTTCCAAGTGCGTCGAGCGCGATTACAGAAAAAGTATAATGGGTTTGTTGGAAAGCCCAGAATCTTAGCTTTAAGATGAAAGTTTCGTTCCTAGGACAAACGGTTCCGGAGATACGGACGATTTCGTGAAGGTAGATTCTCAAAAGAAAAGTCAAGCTCAGAATTACAGATGACAGTTTAGCAGCTTTAAAGTCACAGAAGGACACACAATGCTATGGTGTAGTTCTAGATAGGTTAAAGTAGTTTGAATTAGATTAGATTGGGTTTTGCACAGTTCTGGCGGTACTCACACTATATTTTGGACAGGAATGCGACTTCGCCACGGATCGGATCAGGATTGGACTGCGGTTCCCTCGCCACAGACGGTCTCTGCATGGTTCTGCTCACAGCGATCTGGGTCAGCTCTGCTAGCGGCACTGCACAGCGGTCTGGATCTCTGGTTCTGGCAAAAGTTCTTGGTACTGCACGGCGATCTGATCTCTGGTTCCGGGTACAGCTCTGCTTTCTGGGTATTTATGGCACAGGGTTTTAGGCCAGAATCAAATAGCTCAGCCCAGCTGTTTTACTCTGATATGCCCCTTGGAAGTCTGGGGTGAATCAGTTTGCAAATGATTTTGAGGCCTGCTGACAAATTCTGAAGTCTGAATTCAAAGTTCTGGTCTCTGTCTGGATGTGGAGTTGTCTGTCAAAATGCTCCGCAGAAAGTGAAAAAGAAAAGTCCTATGTGGCTTCCAGTGGCTCTTTTTATGTGTTTAGAAAGTGGGTGGGTCGGCTAATTCTGCCTGCCCAACCCTCTCAAGATTTGATAGGCCACAGGATTCTTTGGTCCCTGATTTGAGAAAGGATAGTGTGTCACAGTGATGTCAGCCATTTACGATCTATTGAAAAAACGCCCTTTACTTTTGCTTAGAAAATCATTTTTCATAACTACAGATATTTCCCAGATACACAGTTGTTTGACATTACATGTACATATTACAGATTACTTAAGGTACATTCTGGCCCAGCTCTGATCTTCTTGGGGGCTTGCATTCAAAAATGACAACTTATTTTCATTTTTAGTTGATTTACCAATATCGGACGTTTACCAAAAATGACACACTTGTACACCACCTTTCTACCCATGTTCCATTAATATACTAGGTCTCTAGCATAAACCCAGTGTCTGTAATATCAATAAATAGTGGGGTTTTGCCTCAGAACATGGTACAAAGTTGAATCAAGTCTTGAATTGTGGGTACATTTCTTAGATTAAGGATCTCCAAATTGCACATTTTTGTAAGCTTAATACAATATTTTAGACGCATTTAACTTAAACATATATTTGCTGCAATATGATTCCACAAAAGTGTCTGAGCCCACCCCCAGAAACTGGGTAAGTCAGGAAACACATGTCTCTCCTTCCAGGCAGGGCTCTGTTTACAGTCCACACTGAAAATCAACATACCCCATTTAATTGCAAGAGTCTATTGTGTCGGCTGAGGTCAGCAGGCCAGGCGGCCACTCTGCATTTGGTTAGCATGTCCATGTGATCTCCTGGCTTCTTGTGTGTAGTTCTGAGGTGAGAAGGTTTCCCAGATTCTTGCAATGTTAATTGAATCAGCCTATCTTCAGGGAACAGCAGGTGTTTAAAAAATGTTTAATTAACCAAAAAGGCTTTGAGGTTTCCAGCTGTCTCAGGAGGCTGATTAGCTTCTGAAGTAGCAGTTCTCCTGTCAGAGTTTAGACCGCTAGCACCGGTTTGTGGACAAAGCTGGTACTGCACCCCCATGATTTTAGCAACTTTTTGACATCAAGAAAATGAATTCCCAACAGCTCCGGGTTGCTTTTGGCAATCAGCCTTGCCATTCCCAATGGTTTCAAGCTACTGTGTGTGTACCCCCCGTGTGCTCACAACATAGGCAACAATGGGTGGCAGCCTATTCTTCATGTTTTCCCTGTGCATTTTCTGGGGAGTTCTGGCCATCATGATGTTTTCAATGCCAGTAATGCACAGTTTTTGTGGTAGGGCTCAGTTGCATGGGTAAAACATCCCACAGGCTAAACCATCTAATTTCAACCCTGCAAGCTTATGTGAAGACTAATGATTGGATAATCAATCCTACACAATCCAATATCATTATGTATGGGAAACCATTAAACAGAATGTTAAAACACAGTTGAGAATAGATAAGCATGAAATTTATCAGGTGTGACAGGGACACTAATCAAACCAATGGGGGTGGTCTAGCCTTCATATTTAAGAGTTTGCTTAACCTCAGAGCTGCCAATAGTCTGTGGCTGCGATCAACGAATTACTCTCTATGAAATTGCCCATCTCACCCAATCACACGGCCACCATTCATCTCATTTACAGGCCCCCGGGCCCTACCTCTTCACTCGCAGAGGACATCTCATCTATCCTAGTGACTAGCACTAAGCCCAACTCTCAAATCATTATATTGGACGACTTCAATCTAGGATTCCAAGACACGAATGACACCAAAGCAATTGACCTAGAAAGAAACCTAGCTGACTTCAGTTTCACCCAACATGTCATTGAGCCCACCCACATCAAGGGTCGCACTCTTGACTGGGTCTCTGACATGAACTGTGCGCTCAACATCACCTCTGTGTCGCCTTGCGCATGGTCTGATCATCACAAAATATCATTCTCCATTAATTCCAGTCCACCCATTGATAAACCCTTCCTTGCCCCTCCCATTTCCACACGCAACAAAAAGGATATTACTCCCACTTATCCTTCCTCTTTTGAACTCTGCATCCACCACTTGCTCAGACCCCACAGTGCTAGTAGACACCTACAACCGCACCATGCTAAAAGCCCTAAACACCATTGCCCCCCTCAAACTGCGCAAACAATAACCGCGGCTCCATCTTAATTCCTGGTTTACCCCATCTTTAAGTGATTTGCGCAAAGAAAAAAGAAAAGCTGAGGCTCATTGGAAAAGTTCACCTTCACTAGCCAACAAAAACATCCTTAATGTAGCTTCCCTCACCTATAAAGAAGCCATTCTAGCTGCAAAAAAAGGACGTTTATAACAAAAGGATCATTCAAGCCCAATCAAATACCAAGAAACTCTTTAAGATCCTTAAGGAACTGGAGTCTTCTGTCACCCCTCTTGATGCACGTACCCCAGACACTGAATGGTGCTCTAATATCCAAAAAGCTTTGCTTGACAAAATTGCAATGCTCCAAGACAAAATCAACACTAAAAAAAGCCACCTCTCTGACTCAACGGGTAACCCTCCATCTTACAAAACACCTACTCCTAAACACTCCTTCAAACCTTTCAGCTTCTCGCCCCTTATCATCAAGGAGGTTGAAAACATCATAACGAAGCTTAAGCCCTCCAATTGCCAAGGTGACATCTGCCCTACACCGGTCATAAAGGAAGCTGCACGTGACCTCGCCCCATTTATTACCTCTTTCATTAATGCCTCCTTCAAATCGGGCACGGTACCTGACAACCTTAAGGATGCGTGGGTCATCCCGTTAATCAAAAAACCAAACCTCGATCCCAGTAACCCCTCTAACTACAGACCCATTACCACAGTGCCCTACCTTCTCAAAATTCTGGACTGTGCAGCCTATTTCCAAATTCAGGATTATCTCGAAACCAACAATCTATTAGGGCTTAGACAATCTGGCTTCCGTCCCAGGCACAGTACAGAGACAGCCTTGATTGATTTAAAAACCCAAATCGAGGAACTGAAAGACACGGGCAAACTGGCACTCTTGCTCCTCCTTGATCTTTCAGCAGCCTTTGATTTGGTTGATCACCGAATCCTCTGCCACCACCTCAAAATTGCGGCACACTTCTCTGATGCAGCTGCATCTTGGATCAGTTCTTTTCTGGCAAACAGAACGATGAGGGTCTTCTCTCACATAGCCGCAGCTGACCAAGCCCACGTCCCATGCAGAGTTCCAAAAGGATTGTGTGTATCTCCTACACTCTACAACGTGTTTACTAAACCGCTCTTTGATATACTAGATTATCTGGGTGTCTCCTACACTAATTACGCGGATGACACCCAGATACTCATCCCTATCCCTGGCGATTATGTAACAGATGCAAAAGCACTCAATGCAGTCTACACTGTCATCCAGGCCTGGATGGCGCATCATGGGCTTTGCCTCAATGATGAAAAGACGGAATTAGTCATGCTGGGTTCACAATACAAACTCACTAAACTTGACCCCAAATACAAGTCCTTCATCATTGACGAAAACAATATCAAAGTCTCCAACATCACAAAAACACTTGGAATATATCTAGACTCCACTCTATCACTCAATCGACAAACCAACGCATTTGTCTCAGCATTATCATATACCTGTAAATCGATTACAGCATGTCACCCATTTTTGTCAACGGAGAACTGTCTGATTCTCGCCAGAACCCTTATCATGTCCAAAATCGATTATTGCAACGCCCTTTACCTAGGGACTAGTCAAAGAAACATCGATAAACTTCAGGTCACGCAGAACAACGCCATAAGGGCAGCCTTCAACGTTCCCAGGCGCTCCCACATCTCTAACACTAGATGCAGCCTGCACTGGCTACCCATCACCCACCGCATATCCTTCAAAGCACCTATGCTAACACACAAGGCCCAGAACAATGCAGCCCGGCCTACATATCCACGCACTTCATACAACATACTCCATCTAGACCACTAAGATCGTCTCAGGCTCACACCCTGACTATTCCTAGTTTCAAGCCACAGACAGCCGGTGGCACGAACTTCCCAGTCCTTGCGGCTAAGCTCTGGAACACCCTACCTAATGCTCTCAGAAACGTGCCTCACATCCACTCCTTCAAAGCTAAAACCAAACTGTGGCTACATGAACGGGATGCACTAGACTCCTCTCTTTAATCCGTACATCCGTCATCCACACCACTGTTTGTTCACTGCAAAAGACTGTTTCTTCTGTATACCTATATCGTTCCTTTCCGTTATATTCGTTGCTCTGAACCTCATGTAAATATATGTAAAAAATATACTGTATATATCCTCTGTAAACTGTAACTGCGTGTAAACATGCGCCCAGAGGCCCTGGGGCAAGGCGCACAATACAAATAAACAAAATGCAAATACAAAAAGGTAAAATACTTTGCCTACTACTAGTCATGAGGAAATTTCCTTGTCTTCAAAACAACCTCGGTCGGAAGAGAGACCACTGGATAAGGAGAGTCGCTCTCTGGCAAATGTAAAACTTGCAATTGTTGTGCCAGACCCAGTAGAGTTGATGAATTTATCAGTTTATTCTCACAATAATTCAAATTTGCAAGAAGCTATTCACCAAAGTTTACATGAAAACAATGCCAATCCCCAACCTTCAAGTCCTAAATTCTGTGTCAACTTGGATTATGGTAAGAGGACAAAAAGGTAAAATACTTAGGCGCATCAAGTGTGACAAGTGTAAGGTGTTGAGGTTGAGAGGAGATTTGCATCACCGCGGGAGTTGCTGCCTCGTAAATCAACTGGACCTTTACTGACATTTACTGACTCGTGTATGGACAAGAGGAAGCACTATCTTCAAGAAGTGGCGAAACGCTACAAGGAGGACTTAATTGACCAAAATTCATTGTGACTGCATGCCCCTCCCTCTTATCCCAGAAAGCCTTATCACCCCCTGTGCATGCGCATCAGTGCGCACATCAAGTGTGACAAGTGTAAGGTGTTGAGGTTGAGAGGAGACTTGCATCACCGCTGGAGTTGCTGCCTCGTAAATCAACTGGACCTTTACTGACATTTACTGACTCGTGTATGGACAAGAGGAAGCACTAGCTTCAAGAAGTGGCAAAACGCTGCAAGGAGGACTTCATTGACCAAAGTAATTTTTTTGTGTTTCACCATTTAGTCGAGTACTTTTAGAAGTACCTTGCCTGCCGTGAGCTGTGGGCTGTGGGCTGGCTTCTTGCAGTGGGCTGGGCTGGGCTGTGGGCTGGCTAACTGAATGGCCGTGCTTTTACGTCCCCTGTAACTCGCAAATCACACTAGCAAAACGGAATGTAACACTAGTGTTTTTTTTCTCCTTTCCTTTACATTCTTTGCGACTCCATGCCCCTCCCTCTTATCCCAGAAAGCCTTATCACCCACTGTGCATGCGCATCAGTGCGCGCATCAAGTGTGACAAGTGTAAAGTGGTGAGGTTGAGAGGAGACTTGCATCACCGCTGGAGTTGCTGCCTCGAAAATCAACTGGACCTTTACTGACATTTACTGACTCGTGTATGGACAAGAGGAAGCACTAGCTTCAAGAAGTGGCAAAACACTGCAAGGACGACTTCATTTACCAAAGTAATTTTTTTGTGTTTCACCATTTACTCAAGTACTTTTACGAGTACCTTGCCTGCCGTGAGCTGTGGGCTGTCGGCTGGGCTGAGCTGTGGGCTGGCTAACTGAATGGCCGTGCTTTTACATCCCCTGTAACTCGCAAATCACACTAGCAGAACAGAATGTAACACTAGTGTTTTTTTTCCTTTCCTTTAGATTCATTGCGACTGCATGCCCCTCCCTCTTATCCCAGAAAGCCTTATCACCCACTGTGCATGCGCATCAGCGCGCGTATCATGTGTGACAAGTGTAAGGTGTTGAGGTTTTTGGGTGTGCGGACGTGCAGTGAGTGAGGCCATTAGTACCTATCCTTGTAAAACTAATCGGTGTTTAAATCCCTGCTATATTACACTTAGAAGCGTGTATCAGTGTTCTTGGGCCCTCGCTCTACCTTGCGAAAACTGTCTGACTTCTGTTATCCATTGTGTCTGCTATAACATATAGTGAGTTTTACGCTGTATAACTGGGTGTTAAGACCTAGGCTTTGTTGCGGGCTGCCCTTCTCAGCGCCCTTGTTTACCAGCGAGTAAGTGGCTGTCCACCTCTCTGTAGTCGCTGCATTTGTAGTCTACTTTAAAATGACTGTGTTGTCTGATACCTATCTGATAATGTTTTCAGCGAGCATAATTTATTCTCATCACGGACATTTACACAGTCTAATTTATTTATAGATTGGTGGAAATAAAGAGAGGAGGAGAGGAAAAAGAGAAAAAAGAGGAAAAAAATGGGCTTACACATTGCTGTTGCCATGGAATTTTTATCCCGAGGACCGGCACTAGGTTTGCCTTGTATGGGGAATCAACAGTTTTCTAATACTCTCTCTTCAGTCACCTCTATTGATGGCTCGCAAGCTCAAGTTCTCTCTGATTTTACTATGCACCAGTATGCCTCTAGTGTTATGCCAAACGCTGGAGTTCATGCCCCGGAGGTTGCACCTTTACATACTTTTGAAACGGAGCCTGGGCTTCCTCAAACAATGATGCCATTGAATTCAGAACCTCTATATTCTCAGGTTCTGTCTGGGCAGCGGCCGGCGTACACTTTGGGGCTTGTATCTGTTGTGCCGTATCTCAACAACATGGAATCCTTTAAATTCTAATTTTCCGTTAGCTCACTTAACTCAAAAGCCGGGTACTCCATCAGTTCTTATGGTTGAGGATTCCTGTCTGCCTCTTAATGACTCCAGACTTTCGATTTCACTAGAGCTGTATCCTACTGATGGCCCCGACAATACAATATCACCTACCGCTTCAAATGGCTCTTCTATTTCCTTATTTGCCAAACCTGTGACCCGTCCTTTTTTTGGCCTTCCTGCAGTTAACAATCTTGCACTGGAGTCGGCTCTTACTGCAATTAATACTTCTATTTTCACACTTACAAAACTATTTGAAATAATTGAAACCAGAGCTTTTGCCCAGGAAAAAGCAACCACTTTATGGATGAATAAAATGGACTCGTTAGCGTTAAATCTCCCTCATGTGTTGGACAATGTAAATCTTTGCGCATGCCACGCTGTTGCATTAAACATGTCCCCAGTGTTCTCTCCTCTGGCTGAACAGGTTATTGTGATCTCACCATCTACAACGGCTAAAGTGCCGAATGTAGTTGAGGTTAATGATTCTGTACATATTGAGGTGTCCTCTAATAATCCTCCTATCGAAGACATCTACCCTGAATTGTCTGGTCCGGAGATCCAACTATACGAGGTCTTCTGTCGCCCCTCTCAAAAAAATCAGAGAAGAAGAAAAAGAAACAGGAAAAGAACTTCCGACAGAGGATTGGATTATAATTCCCCTCTGAGCATTGTAAAAGAAACAAAAATAATTCTTCCGATCCCTCAAAAAAATACAAAAATAAATGAAAAACCAAAGCGTTTGTAGCTAACCTCTCTGAGTTAAACTCTCCTTTGGATTCGAGCCAAAATGGTGTTGCAGAAATGAATTTGCCTACTACTAGTCATGAGGAAATTTCCTTGTCTCCAAAACCACCTCGGTTGCAAGAGAGACCACTGGATAAGGAGAGTCGCTCTCCGGAAAATGTTGTGCCAGACCCAGTAGATGCTTCTCTTTCTAAAGATGAGTTGATGAACTTATCAGTTTATTCTCACAATAATTCAAATTTGCAAGAAGCTATTCACCAAAGTTCACATTAAAACAATGGCAATCCCCAACCTTCAAGTCCTAAATTCTGTGTCAACTTGGATTATGATGGGTTGGCATTCAGAACCCTTGAAAAAAAACAAAAGTACCTAATCACAAGACTACCGTTCATAAAATCCTCTGTTTCTAAGTCTTTTGGTAGCCGTTCGACTGACCCTTTGCAGCCTATTGCTGCGGTCTCTGCCTTGGGTGCATCAATTTCTGAACCCCCAGCTTGTCCAGATAAGGGTGGCACCTTTGATCCAGAAAATTTGCAGGATGAAGTAATAAGAATTACTATGATATACAGAATCTATTCCGACCCATTCCCATGTAGATCTACGCTTCTAGCAGTTTTCCATCTTATTCCAGCTTTACAACACATTAACTCTAAATATATTTTCAGGATATCTTACCCTAAGCCTGCCTATCAAGACATGGTCGACATAACTATACCATCAGTAATAATTAAGAACTATGTATGGCAGCAGAGACATCTTCTGTTAGAGAAAGGTTTAGCTTTAGACATTGTTGAACCTCAATTTATTCCTCCGACTATAAAACCTCAGTTGGTGATGGCGGATAGTAATATCCCCTCTGTCTCTGGTAGAGATGAGTCACAAAAATGTTGTACGTGTAATTTTGATACACCCATACCTTCTCAATCAGGCCCTTCAAAATAGGCTTGGCTAACCAAGAGTGTAGTGGGTATTGCTACCAATCATTAGCTTACTGCCCCTGTATTATCTCGTGAATGCTCTATGGTCTCTTGGAATACTTGTGGATTTTCCCACCTACTGTCATCTAAATCTAAGTTACTTAAGTATGATTTAGTACTGTTAGAAGAAACCTGGATGTTACAAACCCCAGTATGGCCTGACCATTTGGTTACCCTTGTTCCAGCCTCTAAGGCGGCCAGAGGTAGACCGGCAGCGGGCCTTCTAATGACAGTCTGAATAGATTCACAGTTAACCATGGACCAATTGGTGTCTCCTGATCATGGGATTCAACCAGTTATCATTCGTACCTTAAATAGAAATCATCCTTTTTTCCCAATGGTGATGGTCTTAATATATATTGGAATCCATTTTCACCGACAGAACCATCATTCATAAGTAAAATTTAAGCCCTTTTGGACCAAACTCTGTTAGACCCCAACAATGCATTTACCATTATTGCTGGGGACTTCAATATTAATTTGTTAAATACTGCTCTTAAATCAGGTACTAGAGCTGACAAGTGGTCTCTTTTAATGAAAATGAGACAATGTACATATTTGAATGGATCACACATAAAAGATATTCCACCCCATCCAACGTGGTCTAGAGCCAACTCTCAATCAGTTTTGGACTATGTGTACATTTCAAAACATGCTAATAACCTTGTTTCTGCATTTGAAGTTATTCCTACTCAAGTGTGTGATCACAAGTTGCTTGAAGTACTTTGGTTTCCTCATTTGGTCGATCCAGTTTCAAACTTTATTGGTAACTTTGAGCTAAATAATCCTCAGAATTGAATTAGATGGAATACAAACAAAATCTCTTACTTACAACAAAAAGTTGAACATCTAGCTGGAGATAATCTAATGAATTTTCATACTTTTTACAATGACTGCATTCAGATCATTGCTCAGTCATGTAAAGGTATTAACCCCAACTCTTACTCATAAATATAAATGGAATTCAACTATCTTTGATCTAAAAATAGATTTACGTAGGGCCCTCTGAAATCTGGCTAAAAATGCAAGTAGTATACAAAAAATATCCCTGAAAACGGGTCATCGAAATACAATTAAACAGATAATTCATATTGTGAAACAGAGAGAATGTGAAACAATGCTTAAAGCCTTGCTTCTAAAATCTGCCTCTGAGAACTGGAGGTTTATTAACTCTGTCTCTGGGAATGTTTATAAATCTACACAAATAAATGGTATCGATGAAAGGACTTGGAAAGTCCACTATCAAACACTTTTTTTTAAGCAAGATACAAAGCCCTTATCTATTGACTGTGAGCTCTCTGAACGTGCTCAATTCAAGTTTGATTCCATCGATATCTTATTAATAATCAAAAAGCTTAGTTCATCAAGGGCTTTGGGACCAGACATGCTCACAAATTATATTTTTAAAGTGCATCCGGAGGCCTGGGCGGTGGTTTGAAACCAAATTTTTCAAATTATAATTAAGACCAGGACTATTCAACCCTCCTGTCAGACTGCTATAGTATTACCAATTTTTAAACAGAGGGACACAACAAATCCCTGTAATTAATGCCCCATTGCGCTTTTAGATGCTCCTGGCAAAATCCTAGCAAGACTCTTAATCATGGATTTCACTAAATGGCTTATTAAGGAAAATCTAATGGATTCACATCAATCGAGATTTGTCTCGGGCATCGGTACAGCATTAAACTTAATACTAATTTCAGCAATTAAAGCGCAAGCAATTCAAGCCAGACAACCGGTTTATGTTGCGTTTGTGGATTTTAAACATCCTTTTGACTCATTACAGAGAAATATTTTATGGAATAAACTTTTATCTGCTAATTGTCTGTCATATGTTATATTTTTAATTCATCAATTCTATTCCAATATTTAGATCAAAATTAAACTTTCAACTAAAGGTCTTTTATCAGAATCTATTGAGACAAACGTAGGTCTGAAACAAGGGTGCCCGTTTGCTACAATTTTATTTAACTTTTACATTAGTGATTTTTATAATGCTCTTAAGAATATTCGGACCTTCTCTCCTAAACTGGGCTCCTATCACATGCAGTATTTACTCTACGCAGAAGATTTAGTTCTTTTTGACTCAACTCCAATAGGGCTGCAAAGAAAGTTAACAGCCTTGTCTACATTTGCTGAACAAAATAATCTAGAAATAAATGCTAAAAAGTCAAACGTCTTAATATTTAATCATGTTAACAAAAGATCCAAAAATAAGTTTACTTGCTAATCACCCTCTGGTATATGTAAGTTTGTATACATACCTGGGAGTGAATGTCCACTCCCATCCGTTTGAGAAACCATACAAAGAAGAACTGTTTCTGAGGGGGCGCTGTTGCACCGAAGTAAGATGGCCGCTTAAGTGGAAGGCTCCGGACGGGGAGAGCGAATAATCGACACTTCCATACCTTCACCGCTGCCTTATCCGCGTGACATTGCAGGTGCCTTTTCGTGAGCCCCTCCGACACATTCCTGCGGTATTCTGAGGTTGGACGTGCCCTGGGCGCTGAGCTGTGCTTCCGATTGTGTTTGGGCTGCTGCTGCCTCCTCCACCCGCCTCGCGGCTCCGGGGACCGTGGCTCTCGCCACCACCCGAGAGCGCGGTGCTGCGGCCCGCTGTGGGGGAGGGGCGCCGGGCCCCCTGAGGCGCGCCAAACTGCGGTGGCCGGCGAGGCTGCCCCCTCTTGCTCTTCTCGTCACCCTGCTGTGGGCAATCTTGGGACCCTGGCCCCTTCGGGATTGGCCGCCACCTTCACGGCATCAACTGGATCCTAGGACCCCGGAACTCCTGCGCCGCCTGCCTGGTTACCGCGGCTGGCCCTTTTGCCCGCACATCGGCTGCCTTCCCCCCCGGCCACCCCCAACTCAAGATCACTACACCCTGACAACTACAAGGTAGGAGGCCGGGGTGGCCGGTGGGGCCGGCGCCGGTGATCCTTGCGGCCAGCCTAATTACTCCTTGTGTGCCGTGTTGGCCCCCCTCCCACCACTCCCGCTTTGATTACGGACCCCCTGCCTGCCCTAGGCGGCGAGGGTTGGCCCTGGACCCCTGGTGCTAGGAGCTGCTGCGGAGCCCGCGGCCCTCTGAGGCACCTGCCTGGATTGCGCCTGGTCCGTGCGGCGCCATTGTTGCTCTCCTGCTGGCGCCTTGCCCCCCTGCACATATACTGGGGACCCCCGAATATACGTTTCGCAGTTCCTTGTCCGTGCCCTGGGCGGCCCGCCGACAAACACCCCACTGTGCGCCCTCATTGCTGCGCCATAAACATTGACTCTCCTTGCCATTACGGCTGTGCAGATGGGCATACGGGCTAAAATACAATACTTCATCGGACTCTGAACTTATTAATACAAACTACTGGAGTGGATCTTGTGGTGTCCCTGCTGCCTCACGGTGCAGTGCTTAATCAATTGTTCTAACCACGCAATCCTCTAGCCTTGATCATACGACTTAGGCGGGGCTTCTATATGGAACCGTTCTCCTAGCCCACCTCACTTTCCTAAATATACACCTGGGAGATCACAGCGTCACCCCAGCGGTCTACTGCATCCGCCATACCACAGCATTATTTAAGGAACCTACACCGGCTCTATACCCAATATCCCTTCCCGGTGTCCTCGCCTCACCCCCCGGCCGGGGCACTCACTCGAGAGGAGGCCAGCGCTCGGCCCCTCTGTATACAGATAGGGCCCAGCGTCCTGGTATCACCCTGCCACCATGACTAAGGGAGCCGGGGCGAGCAGGAAGCAAAGCTTGTTAAATATGTTCACCAAGACGCCCTCCAAGCTACTCACGGACCCCCAGGAGGAATCATCTTCCGCCATAGCATCCTCAGCCCCCGATGACTCACAGAAGATGCTTGAATACATGCGGGAGGGCTTCACTGCCTTGCACACTAAATTGGACGACATGAATGGTACGATCGCATCCATAAAAGCTCACATTGAGAAAACCGATGGCAGGGTGGCAGAGGTCGAGACAAGGGTCGGCGCCGTGGAAGACGATCTGGTCTCCCTACGCACCGCTGTGTCTACACTAACCAACCGGGTCTCCAGTGTCGAAAAGAAGAACGATGACCTCGAATCCCGCTCCAGGCGTAATAACCTCCGCATAGTCGGCATACCAGAGGACAACATCAGGGAACCTATGGAGGACTACATTGAACGCACTCTCCTAATGCTCCTCGACAAGCCCAAGCTTTCTTCACAATTTGCCGTGGAAAGAGCTCATCGCTCCCTGGCTCAAAAACCTAGGCCTGGTGCCCCACCCCGCCCCATCATAGCCAGAATCCTGAATTTCCGCGACCGAGATGCCTTGCTTCGTGCGGCTAGAGCCAAGTTAGAGTTGCATCTTGGAGCAGCGAGGATACACCTCTACCCTGATTACTCGGTAGCTGTGCAACAAGAGCGCAAAACTTTCCTAGCGGTAAAAAGGAGACTCCGTGGCCTGGGAGTTAAATACTCCATGCTCTTCCCTGCTAAACTGAGGATTGAACATGCCAATCAGACATTCTTCTTTACCATCCCAGAAGAGGCCTCGAAATTCATGGACGAACATTTCCCTGGCTTACCCAAGCACTCCTAACATGAATCTCATATGCTTCAATGTTTCTCACTATACCTGGTTCGCACAGGGGACTTCCTTGCACTCTCCCCTCTCTTCACGATGGACATTCAATCACCGGTGTCACTCCGAATGGTCTCTAATTCCTGCTATTATAATGTAACCATATGCTGTTGACCACTAGTCCACTCTTTCTCACAGGGTCCATCATATGTCCCAAGACACTATGTTTATCTCTACAATGTTGTTCCACCTCATTGTTCCGTAGGTCACTCTACCCCCTTTTCATCCCCTCCCCCCTTCTTCTTTTTTTTTTTTTTCTTTTCTCTTTCTCTTTCCTTCTCCTGCCGTAATATATACCATAATATATCCTACTATGCAGCATCATACTCCTTACGCTCTCCCCAGTCCGGCGCGCCGTCGCTCGGCTGTCAACAGACCCCCAGGCGCTGATGCCAGAAAGTTCAATGTTGTTTTGGGTTTGGTTGGGTTTCATCCCTCTGATTGGGGGAGGGATGTGGGTGAGGGGCGGTAAGGGAACAGTTTGGTTTAAAAAAGTCTTGACAGCCCCCAGAGGTTCCACTGACATCACGCACAATCAACTCATTCATTTAGCGAGATTGCAGCATACACCGTGGCTACACACCTTTCATCTCACTATCCATCATTTTCACTTAATTCACTATCACCCCTCCAAATATGGCTGATGATACCCTGACCTTTATGAGCTGGAACATTAGAGGGTTAGGCAATTATAAAAAGATGCGTCAGATCCAGCTCCATGCCGAACGCCACGGGGTAAAGATCCTATGTTTACAGGAAACGCACGCCCGCTCGGAACAGGCGGAGCGATTCGCCAAACAATGGGGACCCCAGAGATACTACACCAACTATTCCACCCAGAGCCGGGGCACCCTCACCCTAATACATAGAAGTCTAAAGTTCACATGCCAACATTCCCATATAGACCCACTGGGTCGGTTTGTGCTCATTACAGGCATATTACAGAGGCAGGAGATAGCCATCCTAAACATATATGGCCCAAACGTCGATGATCCTGACTTCTACCTGCAGCCAGCCACTATACTTGAGAGCTACCCTCTGATTCCTATCCTCTGGGGAGGTGATTTTAACACGATCTTCGATGTGGACCTGGATAGGTCTGGCTCTCGACCCCGGCAACTGTCCAGGGCAGCATATACCATCCTGAGATCGCTCCCCCGCCTGTCCCTGATCGACGCGTGGCGTCTGATGTACCCCATGGACCGTACATACTCCTTTTACTCTTCTGTACACGACTCGCACTCGAGAATTGATAGATGGGTTGTCACAGATATGCTGATCAGATGTATAACTCACTTAGCCATTCTCCCCAGAACATTATCAGACCATTCACCTGTCCTCATCTCCCTAAATTGGGGTCCGGACGCCAACAGAACTAGACAGTGGAGAATGAGCCCATATATACTACTTGACCAGGTCTTTGCCTCCGAGCTTGAGTCCTCCATTGAAGAATACTTTGAGTTTAGCACAAATTCCGTCACAACACAAGCAGTGCTCTGGGAGGCCTTTAAAGCACACACCACAGGGGTCGTCATCTCCAAAAGCAATGGCATGCTGAAAGACATCTGCGCCGATATCGCCACTAGCGAGTCGGCCCTATCGGTTTACGAAGCCCAGTACGCCGTTGATCACTCACCTGCTACTCTAGCGCTATTGAGCTCTGAGCTACACAAATTCCGAGGCCTTGCTGACCGTGAGGTCAAGTTCCTGGACTCCCCCCAGATCGCCAGGAAATATGGCGAGGGCGAGCGCCCCGGAAGGATGTTGGCTAGATTCTGCGCCGCGAATTCAGCGCACCTAACATTCCAGCCATTGCTAGGCCTGATGGTACCCTCGCCACGTCCCCCCGTGACATCAATTCAGAATTCTATTCTTTCTACACTGCCCTGTACATGGAGGCCGATAGTGCCCAGACTTCTGAAATTGAATCCTTCTTAGAGAACCTACCATTATCGGTCCTATCACCGGACGCCATTGCCGCCCTCGAAAGGACCTTTACCCTCCAGGATGTCGTAGAGGCCATCGATTCACTATCATCCGGAAAAGCTCCCGGCCCGGATGGGTTACCAATGGACTTCTACAAGTTATACAAGACCCAACTAGCGCCACACTTACTCACCCTCTGGGAAGAGTCATGCGATAGGGGTATACTTCCACCATCCTTGCGAGAGGCACTGATTACAGTGCTCCTCAAACCTGGTAAGACTCCCACGCAATGTAGCTCATACCGACCCCTCTCACTGATTAATAGCGATATTAAGATATACGCTAAACTACTAGCCAACCGCTTAGCCCCGAGCATGTCTCACATTATTCACCCAGATCAAGCTGGATTTGTCACAGGGAGGTCTACATCCCTAAACTTAAGGAGGCTTTTCAATATACTTAGCAGAATAGAGCCAGCCACACAGGCAGTGGCAGCTATACTGGATATGCAGAAGGCTTTTGACTCAGTCTCGTGGAAATACCTGTGGTGTGTACTCGAGAAATGTAGATTATCTCCCTCCTTTCAGATATCCAGGGGTACACGCCAAGGCTGTCCCTTTTCCCCACTCATTTTTGCCATAGCAATGGAGCCTTTTGCGGATATGATTCGCCAATCACATTCACACAGGGGGCTGCGCACATCTGGCCGGGCGGACATAGTCTCCCTTTATGCCGACGATGCCCTGCTATATGTTCGTTCCCCCGAAATCAACCTTCCCCCTATTTTGACAGATGTTACTCGCTTTGGATCCATATCTGGTCTTAGGGTCAACTGCTCCAAGTCCACACTATTTCCGCTCACGGAATCTACATGACCCCCCCCCGAACTGCATGGGTTCAACTGGTCCCCCTCCAGCTTTACCTACCTTGGGGTGGTGGTCTCCCGCCACACGTCGCAACTGCGAAATGATAACTACCAAAGATACCTAACTAACCTAGAAATTAAAACCTCCAGCTGGACTAGGCTTCCTCTCTCACTTGCAGGCAGAATTGGAATTCTTAAAATGGTTGTATTGCCCCAATTACTGTACCGTTTTACCAATCTGCCGCTGTGGCCTGGAGATAGCTTCTTCCAATCACTACGTAGTATATGTAACACTTTCCTCTGGCACTCCGGGGCCGTCCGCCTCAAATTGACCACACTTACCTCCCCTAAAGCGTTGGGCGGATTCGCCGCACCCGACTTCATTAAATACTGGATAGTAGCTCAGTCACAGTTTTCTGCATACTGGTTCAACACCACCGATCCCCCCCACATGTCTGCCTTGAGAAGCTATCTGTGTGCGACCGTGTGATTGGTTCCCTGATCCTCCAACCAGTTCCCCCAGACGTAAACTCTGCAAACCCTGTGGTCAGCACATCCTTGGCTCTCACCAAACTCTGGTCCACGGTGCATACCCCTCACCCCTTCCACGGCGACTTGCCACTGTGGAACTTTCTCCCCGACGTCCCACACGTCTCACCCTCCATGGTCACTCGCTGGGCCACTGCAGGCTTCCTGAAACTACGCGATGCCTTTAACCAGGGTAACTTCATTGAATGGTCTGATCTCCCTTCGCCACTTAGGCGCCGACCTTCGGCGTGGTTACAATACTCTTCACTTCGCCAACATCTCAAAGCCAGATATACAGACTTCCCCGCCATTCCCCCCGATGAGCCCTTGTTGGAAGAGCTCTGCTCCTACATCTCCTTCAGAGGCAAGGTGTCCAGACTTTACTCCTTAATCCAGGCTAAAGCGGCCCCCCATTTCACTGAACTCCGTCGCAGATGGGAGGAGGACCTTGGCTCCGATATCACTGACGAGAGATGGTCTCGGATGTGCGCCCGGACTCATGAGGTCTCTTATAGCACTAAATTCAAACTCATCCAGTTCAAAGTCCTACACAGGTACCATCATACCCCTATGAGATTACATTGCATGTTCAATACCACAACCCCCTCCTGTCCCAGATGCGGTGCTGACCAGGCCTCCTATATACACATGTTATGGCTTTGCTCCCGACTCACCCAATTTTGGCTAGATATCTGTACCACCCTGTCAGATGTCCTGGAACACCCCATTACTCCAACTCCACTACACTGCCTGTTCCATGACCTCCCTCGGCTGCACCGTGACTCTAAGAAACTAGCTGGACTATGCATGCTTCTGGCGGTTCGCAGTATACTGCTCTGCTGGCTCCGGCCTAGACCGCCTACATACACGCAATGGCTCAGATCGGTCTCCTGGGCCCACAATACTGAGCAATCCTGGAACACGTTGCAGCATTCTCACTCCAGACCGAGAGATATCTGGCCGAGATTTTGTGCCTACATGTCGGCCCTGGCCTCGCCACCAGTGTCTCCCTCTGCTTCCCCAGGCAGCTCCCCCTAGACTGGGTCCCCCCTATCCGCCTTGCCCCCCCCTTACCCTCTGGTGTATGTATCAATGCATTGATTTCCCTTTCTGTTTACTTATATGATCCACGCTAATTAAAATGTATCATTTACTTCTTGCTTTGCATATACTACTCATTGGTGCTGTGTGGCCCCCTCTGTTTGCATTTGTTGTGCTGTCAAGTCAAATAAAAAGAATTAAAAAAAAAAAAAGAAGAACTGTTTCTTAGAATGCGAATGGTGGCTATCCAAGCTAAGACACTACAGAGAAAGTATGGAAAATTCTCCTTGCTCCCTGCTCGAACATACTATCTACAAAAAGCTGTCCCTATTATCACCTATGGTGCCCAGACTAAACTAGTAGACAAAGCTATCCAGTGGTATGTATTCGAAGGAATATACTGGAAAAAATGTTTACCTGTCCCTGCAAGTATGCCAATTGCTCTTATCCGATACGAAATGGGATTGACATCCTTAGAGACAGGTGTGCAGTGGGCAATGTTAGCACTTTATAGGAAAATTCAGCTATCCTCAGACCTTTCCAAAAATCTGTGCCCAGTTTTAAAAAATCTGTTAAAAATCACTGAGAATCCTCCTCTGACAAAATGGGAACGACACTGCGAGGCACTTCTATTAGCGGCTGATATTAAATTAGAGTTTTTAATTCAATTTCCAGACAAAGCAAAACTAAAACTTTACAGGACTGACTGGATTACTACTGGAAATGGATGTTTAAATTATCAGGCGTACAAGGCCGGTTCTTTTTTATGTAAAGAACTGAACGTGACTCCTTTGTATATTCAACAATTTCAGGATAGATCTTATGCAGATACATTCCTATGTTTTCGTTTTAATCTTTTAGCAACTAAATCCCAAAAGGCTCTTTATGCTAATGACCAGGTTTTGTCGACTGAATGCAGATTCTGTAAACTAGACAACCAACCTCAGACTATTGCCCATTTAATCTCGGAATGTATTGGTTCTTTGGACCTGAGAAAGGACTATTTTTTAAAATATTTTAAGGAAAGTCCTCTGTTAACGTGACAACAGCTGTGGAATGAGATCTTTAATGCTTCCTCGGTCTCATTGGTAATTGCAACTGTACATTTTTTTCTAAAACTGAATCTATGAGCAATTAGTGATGGTTGGTGATATAGTAACTGAATTGTAATTTAATTGATGTAATTGATGTTTTATAATTTGCTCTTTATGTATTATTTAGTGTTTTAACACTATTAATGTGTTTTATACATCTTATTATACTGCTGAGGAACTGTTGTTGATGCTGAAATGTTTGTGTTAATGTAAGATAATATTGAAAAAGTTGGTTTTTCAAATAATACAATGTTTCAATAAAAAAAACCCACTTAGGTTGCCCCTTTAGAGCTCATACATCCTTGCAGGCCTTAACATCTGAATTAGAGTGTAAAATCCATCAATACCTGTGTCAATTAAAAAAACGTTTAGGCACATACTGTCAATTTTCTTTGATGCCTTTAATAAAGCTATATAAGAGTAAAATCATATCCTCTCTCCTATATGGGATGGAATGCACTACGTGTGCATGAAAGGTCAACTTGATCGCCTTGAGGGCCGACTGTGGAAGACAACACTAACTCTACCAGAGTCGCTATCCATCTCGCTGCTGAGATACAAACTAGGTCTACAATCTCTTTATTCCCATTTTTGTTGGAAAGTCCTGGCACTTTATATATTGATTCTTATATCTCTCAACAAGTCTCTGTATGTAGATATGAGTGTTCTCATTAATTCAAGTACCAACCCTTTTTTATCCAATTTACAAGTTGACACAGAAAAGATACTTGAACAATGTGAGTGCACAAGATAGATTCTCATGGATAATCCTGACAAAGCCAAGCCTGTTTTAATGCAATCTGATTGGATTAAAACAAGAATGACGCTAACTCATTTGAAAAATACCAAATCTTTCACTGTGTGTGAAAAGTCCAGTTCGTATGTTCTCCCATATATTAGAAGATTCCCTAATCCCATATGGCGCCAAGAGTTATTATGTTTTTGTCTAAACTTGATAAAAACTAATGAGACAAACTGTATCTGGCATAAATTAGATCCTTCTGCTGGTGCATGAACCCTATGTAGAGAAGGGTTCATCCGGGACATGAAACATATGTTAGTAGTCTGCTCTTTCACTCTGGCCTCAAGGCACAAATATTTGTCAAACTTTGTGTACCATATCACACAGATTTCAACTCAAGATTTCTGGCATGTGTTATCTGCAGGAAAATAAATTGTGCTGTCAATTGCACTTATGCAACTCTCGAATTAACTGAATTTTATCAAAATAATTTTGTAACTGAATCTGAAATAATGATGTTAAAAGTAACAAAAACTGCCACAATTGGCACAGTGGAAGGTAAGATTTACACCAGTCCCAATTACATCAATGACAAGAAAAACCTCTCTGCACTGCCCAGTGTAAAGACTGGAGGGGGGTTTCTGTACTCCTGCCCTCTATGTGGCAGAGTAGAGGCACAGAGCACCCCAGCCAAGATTCTCTATGTGGTAGCAATGGACGAGCAATCAAGGCTTAAGCTCTCAGGAGGTGATGCAGACTGGTTCTTAATTACAGTGTAGTCCCAATGTCCACACACTATGTTAGTGATAACACAGTTCATTATATAAATAAGGTTCAGAAAATGTACAAACTCAATAACACACTTTGTACTCTGGCAATTCTAATATGGTAAATATGTACAATGTCTACGTGGTACCACATTTCACTCTTGACTCCTTTAAAATGCACCAACTGCTGACAGTTTCCTATGACATACAAATCAATCAGTAAAGTGAATCAGCAATAGACACGGGAAGGAAGACAAGTTGGGTTAAACAAATGGCAGAATACTTTGTCCCTACCAAAGACATAGTTCTGTGTGAGGATCCCAAAACCTCGGCAACCTGTAAATAAAGTGTATCAACAAGCCCAGTCCATATATTTTTAAAGATTGTCTTGGTTCCTTCTAAAAGGTTTCTACTACCCCAATGTACCTGGTTTAGCAGAGCTCTTCGACGGGTCGTTGACAGATCCCTCTTGAGTGAACTCCCTTTTGGATTATCGTCGGCGTCTTTGTGGACTTTGGTTGGTGGGAAACCCACCGGCAGATTCTCCTCAGTTTGTTTGCACCTCGAATTTCACCGGTGGGACAAAGTTGTCGCCGGTAAGGAGAAGCGAGTCCTTGATTTCAAAGTGTCTTAGGCAATGGAGTGTTGCGGCTCCAGTCGAAAAGGTTACAGCGGTCCTCCGAAACTCGGTCGGCGGTAATGGTCGTCATTGTTCTGGGACTTCACTTCAAATTCCTCGGCGGTCCACGTCTCCGATCCGCAGCCTTTCAAGTCTGACTTCGAGGGAGCCTTGATGAAGGTTAGCTGGTGTATGATGTTCCCTCGTAGCTCAGGTGTCCTAGCCAGGTCCTTTCTTGGATCAGTTCTTGGAGATACAACAGTTTTTGGATTGCGGCGAAGGAAAGCAGCAGTAAAGCCTTCTTCTTCCAGTTGGGCTTCAAGGTTAAGCGTCAAGTCAAAACTTGACGCTTAATATTTATTTATTTATTTTAAATAAATAAATAAATAAATATTAAGCGTCAAGTTTTGACTTCAGCTTCTGGACACTTCCAGTAAGCGAGAGGTACTCAGATATACTGTACTGTCTCTCATTCACACTGCTGGGCCAAGCTCAGCAGCCAATCATTCAGAAGGGCATTCAGCAGGCAGACAGCCAATCAGGCTCACAGTGCATTCAGGCCATTCTTCTCCATCCAGATACTCACAACAAGGAATTTGGATTGGGAAAGGAACCCAGCCATTCAGCACTCCCCAATGCATTCATTCCAGTTTCGGGCAGAGCTGTCTCATTCATTGTGTCACACAACAGAAACCAGATAACCATAGCATGAAATGTATATTGGTCACACACTCCATTCACCCAGGTCCCACCCTCAAGGGTGTACCCTCAACATACAATCATTGGGAAGGCTCCAGCCAGTCCGGCCTGGACTTTCCCACAATACCATATATGGAACTTCCACCCAACAGCCAGTCAGGGGAAGGGACAGAGTCAGGGCTTCCCAGGACTTTTGGGAATCAAGGTAACAGCCAATAGAAAGCAAGAGGCCACAGGGGCCATCTTGTCTCCTATCAGGAATCAACTGATTCCAATGGCAGGGCCTGAGTATCCCAAAATGGAGAATACTCAGAGCACCTGTCAAGTTCAGCATGGAGCTGTGGCCAGCCCATACCCTGCTCTGTGTTCCATACATTGTTGCCCAAAAACATGCACTAGGGGTACAGGGTTGTACCCCCACCCATGGGTGCCATAAGGGTATCCAAAGGGTCTGTTCACCACAACCAAAAAGAGAAAGAGCTGCAGTGCCAGGAGTCCCGCATGGACTCCTGTGTAGAAAGCAACACAGAACACACATGAACAAGGAGTAGTACAGGACAAGGACAGAGAGGCCCTTTCTCTCCAATGCATTTCCTGCATCACACCCAGATCATCCCAATGTAGACTCTCTCCTAGCACCCATCCAGTTCTCCCACTTCAGACATCTCACATCCTCTGTAGCCCAGTGCCCTCAAGGTATTCCACCACACACAAATCGAAGCAAGGACTCCCTCTCTCCTCACTCCACTTTGACTCTCTCTTCCCAATGTAAGGTCTGACAGTCTAGGCTAGCCCTATTGTTTTTTTTTCTTTTCGTGAGTTTTCACACTTTTAAGATGGTTTTAAGCAGCAGCTTGTCTCTCAATGTTTTTCCCTGGAACATGTTCCCTTATGCCTAATTTGCGAAACCTAAAACTGAGGCAGATCTGGAAATGCCTTAAGCATCTCTGAGATGTCCATGTGGAAATATGTGCGAGTTACATTTGCACCTGGCTCCCATTTGCACCTGATTATCTTAAAGATACTCCAGGCATCGCCAGATTTGCTCCAGTTTAGGCTTTGCGAATCCCATACAACAAAGCAGGTGCAGACCTGGCTGTGTGCGTTGAGTACCCTATAAATATGACACTACATAATCATTATTTTGTACACTGTCGCCTAACTGGAAACCTTGATGTTCACCAGCATCTCATGATTTGCTCCAGTGCAAATATTTTTCAATCAAGACTCCACTCTTCATTGTCCAATCATATTCCTCCAACTTCCAACGCTGACATTTCTCAAGCCCTTCTGCATCAGCCCTACTTTTCCACTGTCGGCTAGGCTCGGAAAGGGTTTCTGAAAGATAGGTTGTTTTGTTATTGTCCTAGGCAGACTAGTGCAGAGCAGTGTTTAACCTGTCCGTCAAAGGTTCCATTTCGGTATGGTCGACTCAAACATGAAAGGTACAGTGTATTAACAAGCACCTTTTAGGCACGGACAGACAGTTCCATATGCAGTCTGTGTGCACTATACATATGACGGCATGCTATTGTTATCATGTTCAATGTTCACTGCCCCCTATTGGATCACCTGGCATCTCCATCCACAGCAGTGGAATTCAAACATGTTTATGCTGAGCACCTCACGTGAGTACAAATATTGTTGTAGAGCCGCCCTCCCCCCCCATCCCCCCTTGGATATAAATAGTGTAAATAGTGTATCCAGGCAGACACCCCCAGATGTCATATCTGCTTATATGTTCTACTAAAAACAGTCACCACACTACTTTTTTGAAGTGCCTCACCGCCCCTCTGCTCCCCCTTCAGGCTGCATAGGGGGTGACAGCACCACAGTTTGAAGACCCTGCTCTAGATTCACCGACCCATCGTGCTCCTCACCACAGCACAGCACCGCCAGGCTGCATGAGGCAGTGGCCTCCACTCCACCTGGCGGCAGAGTAGAGGGGAACAAAGAGCCACAGGCTCCGCCAGTAAACACGAAGCAGCTCGCTGCTCGCTGCTGAGAGCTGGGGAAGAATCCCCAGAAGCCCGGCCTAATGGAACGGACATATTTCATTAAGCCCATCCTCCACCATCTGTTCCGTCCTAATTATGCCTGCAGCGGGGAGCAGGGGGAGGGAGCCACCTCAGATGCGTGCAGCTCTGACTGCAGCCCTCTGCCAAGCCTCATAGCAGCATCAACAGCCTGCGCCTGTCTGCTCCAGCGCTGTGCACTCCCATACAGTAGTCTACGGAGTGTATGCATTGTGGCAGGCCTCTCAGCTGGCGGCAGGCCTCTCAGCTGATAGTGCGCACACACACTGAGGCACCGGGCAGCAGAGCTGTGCCGAACTCACAAAGGATTCTTTCAAACACTTAATCATGCATAAGCTCATTCGTTTCCTCTGCTCTTAGAGCAACGCTCAGTCTGTAAGGGCAATGACTCTGGTGCCATCCAGAGTAGTCACGCCCACATAAGATGGGACGTAGCTAGTTTTGAACGTGTTTCTTCCGTGCTCTTCTCCGCTTCTGGCCCAATCTTCTCCTGCCACGGTCACCTTTCAGACAGTCTTCCTTGACTCAGCTACTCCTGGCAGCTAGGCTGGCATTCCTCTGCATTATTCTTATATGGTTTTGGGGGCCATTAACTGTAAGCCCAAGTAAGTTTTAGCCTGTCCCACTTACAGAGGTCCGCTTAAGCACACCTCCCACCTCGAGCACATCACATCTCCATACACCACTAGTGGTTTTAAGTAATTATCACTCGTACATGGCCCCCATGTGTGCTTTCGTTCTATTTACCAAAAACATTTAGTTTTGTAACCTAAATTCGACCCCCTCTCATCGATTCACTCTGTTGATCAACATGCATCCAGAGTAAACTAAACAATTTCCCATCCTTCTGCCCTGCATGTATCTTTACAAATATTTCTCCCCCTGTGTCTAACCCTAAAGGCCCACCGGCTGTATTACCACCGGGGCTATTAGCGTTACCGCCAAACACCGGATCACAGGTTTGGTGGAACGGTAAGTCCCCATTCCCCATTGGATCCATTTGGGAATTCCCCATTACTAATTGGGACCCATGGGGAATTTTTGGCGCTACTACCGTCGGTGATATTAGCGTGGCGATCATAGCACGCAGCGAAAATCAGCAAAATCGCTGTGGATTTGCCCCCAGCTCAGAGCTGGGGGTAAATCCTGCCAAAGCCCTGATTTGTCGGACCTTTAAATGCGGCGGTAATATAGTTACTGCCGTATTTAAGGGTTTCCGCCAAACTCGTGATGAGGCAGAAATCTTCTCCTTGTCCTGCACCAACTACGATCTGGGTACCCGTGGTGTGGGCACAATGCACCACCTCACGGTTGTTCTGTATAAAAGTAATATAACATGCCATAATAATATTGGCAGGTGCTTGATATACATATTCATAGATTGCCGTGCGTTTAAAAAAAGACTTCCGATTGTTTAGCCTCACAAGTCCTCTCAAACGTGCTGATGCTTGTATTCTCCTCTAACACTTCCCCCCACTGCCTGTGATCTGATCGACTCAGTCTCAGATCCATTCGCAATTTTCAGCACTTTTTCTTCTTAGTCTTGAAAAACAGCAGGAAGGAGGCTACTGGTCTTTTGGCCAAGTTGTCCACACTGTATCAATGCTGCATTTGAATATACCCTATAGGATGTGTGTGTTGCTATCTTACCTGATACATTCCCCCACTAACAGTAGAACAAAATGGCTGAACATTACAGCTGCACTTATGGACATGTTAAAGTCTTAAAGATAGACATGTTCGACCCACTATTAAGATGCACACGTCAGAATGGGCCATGCAAAATCGTGAAATGACCCCCCCAAGAAGAACCACTGAGAAATAGGAACAAGTCCTGATTTATTTTCCTTGCCCCTTCTGAAGCACCTTTAAAAATAAATATAAAAGCCCAATTTTCACAGTGCTGGATAGTGTGTTTGTGGGCTCCTCTCCTCCCAGCACCAGGGTCGGCCTACCACAAAAAATAGGCCCAGGCACCTCAAAAGAAGTGGACCACCCCACGCCACAAAAAAGTGGCCCTCAAACCATTGTCTGTGAATCGCGCCAATTCACAACTTTACAGAAAATGCTGCTTAAGTAGGGGTTAATGGTGTTTGTTGCATGTAATGTTTTGTGTAAACGCTTGAGAAAATTAGTGATAACATTTCTTTCATCGCATAGCTAAATCCTATAATTATTTTGTAGAACCAGACTCAAAGCATGTCTGCTAGCTGCCACCAGCAGTCGCTCAGAGAGACTTTTACAAAAATTAACAGTGATGGGTGGAATGTTTTGAATACATTTTAAGCACTAGCATTGCTCCAGGCAACCCTCCAAACTATAGCTGTTCAGCCTGCTGGCCGATTATAGACAGGACAATGTGCAAAACAATCGAGCTACGTCCCACTCCAAAAAGCCAGTCCTACCAGGCTACTGGGCCAGACTCATCCTGCCCAAGAACGCAAGCATCCACAGGCAGGTGTTTGCCTTAATGGGCATCATCAACGAGGTGTAAGCTCGGTCTTTAGAGGTTAAGTTTAATTCATAGCCTTTCACCCACTGCTCATTACTTTTGAAGAATTGAAGCATAGGCACACAGAACCATTAATTTAATTAAACATAAACTTTGCCAGGCCTCAATTTCGTTCATCCAACATACTGTAAAGTCAGTCGTTAGTGTGACGCTCTTAAACTGGAGCTACATCTTCAGTGATGTACAGTCACCTGAAAGCTAGATGATACACTCACATTGGCCAACAAGTTGATGGTTCAGTTCAGTCCATATACAATGTGTCAACATTGAATTAATTGGCACCCTTGTGGGCAATCTCAGTATACAACAAGGGTTGATTTGGCACTCATAGTAAACTATGCTCCGCATTCAGGGCAGTCTAAGACATTGAAAAAGCAATCTTAAAAAATTGCATTGTCCCTGTCTGTTAATAATCTAGTTTGATTAAAGACAAGAATCCAACTCCCAGGGCTTTAAGAAGATCTGTACCACTAGTTGTGCAATGGGTCTGCCATTAAGTGATTGGATCACGAATGTGTTAGAAACCTGTTCGAGGCAAGCTCGTGGGTTTGACTCAAGGCCATTTCTATAACCAGAACGCTACCTTAACTGCAAAGAATGCACTAGTTCCAGACCTAGGCAAATTGCCTTGTCAAGTGGGTGTATTAGATAAGCGTATCTTTTGTATTACCCCGGCCCTCATAGAAATGTTGAGTGGCTCACATGTAAATATGGGACAGATGTCGAACTGCTGAAATGATGTTACAAGTGACTAATGTGTACTGCTGCAGCATGAATCTGTTGTAGATTTGCATGTTTTGCATGCACGAGCAGGTAGTACATGACTGAGGAGGCGGCTTTGAGGTAAAGCAGCTTACCAGATTTAGCCCTTTTCGGTAGATGTTACCCTTTTTCCTTAGCTGCTTTTTTGAAAGCGTTAATGGTAATAATCTGATACCCAAGTGATACCGGAAGTGTGTACGTATGCCACACATTGTGATACGTGTTATTATGAAAGTGCTTCACCATTTGCAATTCTATCAAGGAAGCATATTGATGCTACTCTCGCATCCAGTCTGTGAACACTGCCAGCCCTGACTTGATTGACGCTGTGAGTCTTGGGAACACCACTCTACCAACTGTGAGATTATTGTGAAAGTCAGTAATTCCACTAGTTAGAAATAACAAATGTGAGCTTAATGCCACTTTGCACAGTACAACACGTATGGTTTGGGGTTTTCTACTAAATAAACATGTGCCATATTATGCTGGTGCAGGTGGCGCAACAATTGCCGCTCAACTGAATGATTGATATTTTTAGCTCATGAAAAACACAGAAGAAGAATTTATATAAGTTGTCATTTGTATTTACAACGCGGGGGAAAAGGCATGCATGCATTTTCATAAAAGCTTTTTTGCAGCAATTGAAAATGTTCCTTTCCAAATTAATATTCCAGAAAGCTTGTTTCCATTTATAGTGATGAACTGCCTTTCAACCATGGATGCTGCTGCTGCGTTTTAGACCGATGTATTACACAAACACAACGAGAATCATAATGAGTTGTCCAAAGAGCTCATCCTGATTTTACTGTCCTGTAGAGGAGCAGGTGGACACATTTTCCCCAGCTCCCTCCCCACCAGAGCCGCCATGCTGGCACAGCAGGAGAAAGGCTATGTGTGGGTCTCCATATGTTATGCCTATACAGCATCGAGTGTATGAGAGACAACATGAACTCAGGCAACCATACCAAATGTACCCTCATACTGAAAGAGTGGAAGGATGCCAGCACGCACATTTGGACATCATGTGCTGCTGAGTGAAATCTGATGAGGGCAGAGTGATGTCATGAAGAAGATATCCATGACCATGACTGCCATCCCTGACTTGATTGACTCTGTGAGTCATGGACAACACCACTCTACCAACCATTTGATTACTGTGAAAGTCAGTAATTCCTCTAGTTAGAAATAACAAATGTAAGCTTAATGCCACTTTGCATCAGTACAACACAAATGGTTTGGGGTTTTCTACTAAATAAACATGTGCCATATTATGCTGGTGCAAGTGGCGCAACAATTGCTGCTCAACTGAATGATTGATATGTTTAGCTCATGAAATACACAGAAGAAGAATGTATATAAATTGTCATTTATATTTACAACGCGGGGGAAAAGGCATGCATGCATTTCATTAAGAATAGTTTGTTTGCAGCAATTGAAAATGTTCCTTTCAAATGAATATTCCAGAAAACTTGTTTCCATTTATAGTGATGAACTGCCATTCAACCATGGATGCTGCTGCTGCGTTTTAGACCGATGTATTACACAAACACAACGAGAATCATAATGAGTTGTCCAAAGAGCTCATCCTGATTTTACCATCCTGTAGCAGAGCAGGTGGACACATTTTCCCCAGCTCCCTCCCCCTCACCGCTGTTATAATGACACAGCAGGAGAAGGGCTATGTGTGGGTCTCCATCTGTTATGCCCATGCAGCATCGAGTGTATGAGAGACACCATAAACTCAGGCAACCATACCAAATGTACCCTCATACTGAAAGAGTGGAAGGATGTCAGCACGCACATTTGGACATCATGTAATGCTGAGTGAAATCTGACGAGGGCAGAGTGATAACATGAAGAAGATGCTCAAAGACATACCGGAACGATATGAAAATACTTAAGAATGACGATGTAGCTGAAGTGACAAGACAAACATGTACGAAATGATAAAGTAAAGTAACTTGCTGACCAATAGGTGTAAATACTCAGTAGCGCAAGGTAGATGAGACATATAGAAGCTTGCTATAGAGGAAAATATAACGTGTCAAGGACGGCCATGATAGGAACATGGACGTTGGCTTGTGTAAAGATTCAATCCAGCTACCTCAGAGACAGACCAGGGGTGTAGAGTCAGGACATGTTGGAGCATTAGATTTGTGTGCAGAATTAAGAGGAGTTTAAGTTGGGCTTGGATCGAGCATGCTATTTGAAGGAATAAGAGCAAAGCACGAAGAGAAGTAGATAGATAAGCCATGGATGTGATGCATAGTTCTTGTTACCCAATGAAAATAACAAATAGATGTTAACGAATACCATTTTAATGATATGAAAATACTGAAAAAACACTGAATTTGTATTAAACATATATATAGAGGGTGCAGTAAGGGATTAAACAGGGTGGGGAAGGGGTTTTTGTGAGGTTATAATCAAAAAGAAAGAATAAAAGTATTTTTTCAGTATTTACGTGTTGTTAAAATGTTTTTGTTAAAAGATTTTTTGTTGAAATCACATAGATCCATGTTTATCTTAGGTTAAAAAGGAAGATAACATTTGCAAGAGTCATGTATTGGACATTTAACAATGGATAAAGCTCCTACAAGATGGATTGAGCAAGTCTCTAGAGGCCAAGAGGTGCAATGACACCCAGCATAATTGTATCAAATGGCAGTAAATAAGAAGTTGAAATGGACACATTTGTAGTCTCCTAGCACGTGATTCAGAAGTCTAAAAGAAGAGCTATTCAGAAAGCCTTGATTTAAGTTAGTGATTTGCTTACACTCCCTTGAATGTCCCAGAACAGAGAGGAAGCTACAAGGTCACCTACAGATGGGAAACTTTGGCTTATGGTTGCACTGATGAGAGATGATGGACTAATTGGGATAGTGGGGAGAAATCTGACATGACTCAAGCACCTGGGTTTCATTTTGCATACGTGCTGCTAGCCAAAATGAAAGTCCAAGGTTGGGTGGGAATGCCAACCAATCTGTGGGTCTATGGGGTAACCTTCTATTCAATATTGTGTAGACAAATCTGCTGCCATTTTGTCTGCTATAATCAGTATTGTACATATTTAGAGGTTTTTAGAGGTGTGTCCTACAGATAAGGGGCAGCCAATGAAGTACTAACATATTTGTATCCCATAAGTAGATATGTTTTCCTAACCAATCCATCCCACCAATAGGTTTTATAGTTTGCCATGTAGCATGATGTCATAGATGGCGCATATTGGGGTATAACACCTCTGTGTGATCAAGTTTGTGTGTGAGTGTGCAAGCATCAGTCCAATGTCTGCCAGTTTGCCCTGCTTTATTACATTCAGAATAAAGTAGTACTTTGCCATATTCTTTGAGGCAGTCTGGTTATTTGGTCTGATATCTTTATTGGTAGTACCATCTAGCACAAGAGATGCTTCAAGGTGCTAGAGCACATGTGGGTAGTGGTGCAGATGGTTCAGGTCTAATTGACCTAGACCCAGATGCAGACTTCAATTTGCTCGACTGTTCCTGCCATTAGCCAGAAGATCGCAGAGCTTCCTGTGGAGAATGGCGTGGAAAGACACACGTAAGAAAATACTGTTGACAGACCCCCCTTTGATGAAATTCCTGTCCCGACCCCGCAGGTGCCCCATGGACGGAAGGCGAACTGGTCGATTGAGGGAGAGTCGATGCTGAGCGACTCGAGCTGAGCCATGGACGTAAGTAGAAGATTGAAAGTGACAAAAATAGAGGGAGAGAGTGCGTTGTAAATAATACATATATATATATTAAAGTAACAGAATTTTTGGGGACTATAAAGAAGAGAATTGGATACCTCGATTCCTGATTCAAAGTCGACAGAAGGATATGCACTAAAAAGACTCCAAATTTGTGTGTTAAGGATTCCTGAGGTAAGGCCAACAAGAAGAGTGCGTATCAAACTCCAAGATGGAGTAAAAATTAGATGAGATACATTTACTAAAGATAGTAAAGGAAGGTGTATGTAGAAGCATTGATTGGAGTGCACATGTGTGAGGTTATAAATATGTCAGTTTGAGCTTGTGTTGTGTTTATACTAATAGATATAAAATTATAGTAAAAAATAAAGTAATTATTAGATTTTTTAATCAAGAGATTGATGCCAATCAGGAGGATAAAAATCAAAGGAAACTAATAAACAAATAAACAAATAAAGAAAAGACTCTTAAAATATCAATGATAAAACAATGAGATACTAAAAACTGATAGAAAGTGTAAATGAACTAACAAAAAGAACATTGTTTCATAGATTTTAAAAGTGGTTAAAAACATATATATGCCGTTGATTTTTGGGATACATAAGGAGCGATTGATGGTGCCACTCAAATTGATCAATGTGATATATTTGATAAAAATAAAGAGAACATTAAAAGGTTGAATAAGTATGGACATCATGGGTGACACTCCTCTTTTACTCTTATGCAGGACATTGTCAAAATACACAACCAAATTAAGGAAGTATCATTCAGAGTGGGTTCAAAGCATGACCGATAAGACACTCATGCCATGGCCTCAAAAGGGTTCATGGTCAAAAACAGAATTGCGACATATGACAACATATTTGCATGCCACATATAAGGGATAGATGTTACAGAAAAGGTTGGCTATTTTATAGTTATGGACAATGTACTAGAGCGAGAATGAAGATCCAGCTGAGAAGAAGTGGATGCTTAATCAGCATAAAGGGGAGGATGTAATGCCATTGGCTCCCCGTTCCCTTCCTGGAAATAAGAGCGTAGACACAGAGGAGAAGGGATTTTATCCCTTAAAAGAATTGAAAGCAGTGGCAGGGTACGTTAATCTGATATATGAGCCCCCCACTTATAAATGTGATGACAAAGCAGAAGAGAGCAAAAGCAGAGGAGGCAAATATATCTTGACACATGATGAAGGTAAACAGCGTGATGAGAGAAAGGTCAGGCAAGACAGACAGATGGAGGTAGAAAAGGAAGCAAGGAAACAGAAAGAAATAAAGGACAAAGCTAAGGGAATAACTATAGTACAGAACGGGCAGGGGACAAATATTACTCAAGCTGGAAGATAAGGGCATTGATGGGGTTTGAGAAAGAGAAGAAGAGAAGAGTGGGAAAAGAAAGAAAAAGAAGAAGAGTGAGTATACAAGGAAGAGACGGAAAGAGAAAGCAGGCAATGGGAAGAACGAAGAAGATACAAGTCAAGAAAGGAGAGACTAGAAGAGAAGAGAGGAGAAGAGGTAAGTGCAAAGAATGAAAGTACGTAAGTTACAAACAAGGGGAGATGAAGATGCATTGAGGGAGATGAGGAGAAGAGAAGAAGAAATTAACAGAAGTAGGAGACTAAAAGATGACAAGATAGAGTATCTATGTCATAAAGCATAGTGCCGATCGAAGCACAAGAACAATTTGAGGAAAAGAGAGGGCCACAACAGCCCTGCAGGGAGCTCCAAGGAATACCAAGAATACCAACATTGGCTGACATGCATGAAGCACAAGATGCAGGGAAAATAATTGGGGATTTATTTAGGCAAATGAGGGATAAGGAAGGGTATAAACCCAAAAGAACGTAGAAAGATATCTATCAAGGGAAAATAGAGAAAGGCTAGATGACATCATAACAGATGATCTCAGAACACACTCTTTAATCAGACTAGATCTTGCTGATGCAGAAAAGGATAACAGTCATACAAGCTGAGGCATAATAATGTCAGACAACGAAAGGGAAGAAAATGAGAGAGCGTGCAGGGAGGGCGCATGCAGATTATCAAAAGAATCAAGTGTAGAAAAAAGGGTAAAATGGTTAGATTTAGAGGACCAGAAAGAAAAAACACCAGAATCGACACCAAATACGGACAACCACATGCACGATCGCACAGTATAGGGGATGCATCACAGCCTAAGCAGATTAAGGGCACTACCAGGACAGAGAAAAACGGGCGAGACTAGCCCCACCTGGAAAACATGAAGTGTAGGCAGGTATGATTACACACCAAGATTTTCACAATTTCCATTATCAGAGAAAGTGGAAGAATGACCAAAATATATTCTTTGTCCACAAATAGATAAAGACAATTTAAAATGTAAATTACTGAGTTTAACTTCTGGTGCTGGGAAACATATTTATGAATTAGAGAGAATGACATCAGGAAAGACGTTCGCCATAGGTGACATAAAATGCTTGCTAGCAGCCATTACGGGAGAGAGAGCTGATGACATTTGTAAGCAAGCAGGATATGCAGGTATGACTGCACAAATCATGGCACATTATGTAACACCATTTATTAATTGCAGAACAGATGTATGGCGGATGTTCAGAGTACAATATCCCGATTTATCAGATATGGGCGCGATTATGACTAGGAAAATGCGTGAGGATGAAGAACCTGGTGCCTTGAGACGCATGAACCGTGGGATAAAACCAGTGGCATTATTTTAGCACATTTTGAGTCAGGGACTGCCCGAGCCAGTGCAACGGCAGATGAAGAAACAGGTGGGAATAGAAGTGAAACCATACAATTGACGATTGTGCACCATTGTCGATTGATGCAGGAGAATAATAAGAAGAACACAGAGAGTATGAAGCAGGAGGAAGCAAAGTTAGTCCAGAAAAGGTTGTCAAAAATAGCCATAGAGGGAGCCGTATTGACGAGTCATGAAGGTGGGGTGACACAGGATATGCACTCAGTATAGCAAAACAACGTAGTGTATCCCACAGATCAGAGTGGTACAATGTTTGGCCAAGGGGAAGGGGGAAATGTCCTAGAGGAGGAGGACAAGTTGGATTTCAAAACCCTCAGGGAAGAGGAGGATTTAATGGTGGACAGCCATAACAATGCTGGAATTGCAGAATAGGACACATAGCCAGAACATGTAGAAGCAGAGGAGGCATCCAGAAAAATTGGCAAGCTCCAAGAGGATGGATGAGATATGTTCTGCAATATAATACAGAATCACAAGAGTATTCTGCCCAACTTCACACGCAGGCTAAGATATATACGCCGCAACCACAGAAAATACAGCAAGCGCCATATAAATGCAATCACCACAAGGACAATCACAGCAAGTACCCATGCAAACACAACTGGCACAAACTCAGCGAGTGCAGACACAACAAGCCATGGTATGACAATGGAATATGATTACAGGAGTTCAGCAGGCAATCCAAACCCAAATTAGGAAGTGTGGCCATGGTAGGAGGAAATCCTTTCACAGGTGCAGAGATGAATTTATATCCACAATAGGACAGCCCACCCAAGAGGAACAAAGAGTCAAGGTGATGATAGGAGGCAAGCCAATTTCATTTCTTGTAGACAATGAAGGAACTCATTCCTGCGTACATGGGGGAAAATATCCATTGTCAGGTATTGCCATGAATGTGCAGGGATTTTCTGGGATGATGAGTTTTGTTCCTTTCACAGACAAATGACCAATCTCTATAGGAGACAATGTTCAAAGAGCTTGGCCATCTGGCCAGCGGTGCAGGCTGCACTCCTTTCCCCACTTAAAAGTGGTTTCTGTAGGTAGATGATGGATTATGTCTTATTGATACAAAATATGCTCGAGTGAACTGTTTGTCTTTCATATAGTTAAATTTTATTTAAATTATTTCGCACTTAGTACGTAAATGCTATGCAGATGCTCAGTGGGAAGGCAAATGCATTTCGGAATACGATCTTTCATCAGGGCCTATATAACATCAGTAGTTATTCAAAACAATGAATAAATGAAACAATTCACAACCACACAAAAATATAACCAAAAGTAAAAAAAGGAAAAAAGATCCATATTTAAACAGTCCAGGATTCGCCCAGATTATGCCAACCACATTAATTCAATCACCAGTTCATTAGGCATTTCATAACATTAGAAACAATCGGTATGTGTACAAAATCAGATGTGCCACCATGTGACCCACAGGTGCACAATTCGTGATAGTATAGAAAACATACATACGAATATGAAGTATGTTGGGATTGGAGCAATAGCCATTGCATTTCAGAAAAACAAAAAAAGAGAAAAACAAAAGGTAGAAAGATGTAACTCAATCCTCAATTAGAAGTTGGAAATAAGTGAAAAGATTATAAACTCGCACTGACCTTATATCCCTCAAGAAAAAGTCAAGCTTGCAAAATGGCTGAGAGTTCGCTAACTGAAATCGCGTACGTTCAGATGGGATATATATATAGGAGAACACAGCATGTCAATGCCGTTATTTTATTCTAGGCAGACCCCAGTCAACATATCAGGGTGTGACTTAATGATGAAACTTAGCATGACAATACATTTTACTGATGAAGGAATAGTGTGTTCCACCAGTGGGACACATTATATGAATGTGAGAGAGTTTATAGTAGCCATTACGGGCGAGATGGCACTACAAGGAGTTCCCTTAGATAAATAAGTATTCTTGCAGGGAGTGACTGTTTTATTATCATGGTTACCCAGATTGATAGGTAAACTATTAAGAATACCTGATGAGTTTTTGTTCAGATGATAAATCCCTATGGATGATAAAGAAGGGCAGATTATCCCCTTGGAGTTAAAAGCAGCAGTGGTCAGAGAGGAAAGGGTGGTTCTTCTTGGGACAAATGATGAGGGAAGAGGATGGAGAACAGTGATAGCCCTTAGTGAAGAATACAGGATGACAGATTTGACAGACAAGGAGCTGTATAGGATGGGTACTCAGATGATGAGTTAGTATGTGTCATAAATCACAACTATTGGATTAAAGTAGATAATAGAGACATACCGCAGAGAATGGCGTTACCAAAAGAATAAACAATTATTTTTTTGGAATATTTATGGACCACAGCTCCAAATGACATGGGTCTCTTAAAAGGAGTGGGAGCAGTAAAAGTCACACTTAAACCAGGAGTCCTTTTGCCACATGCAAAGCTATATTCCATGTCCAGAGATGCAGATTAAGGTATATTTGAGAACATCTCCACTTTAAATAAGCAAGGAATATTGATACCATCCGATTCGCCATGTAACACGGCTGTGTACCCAGTGAGTAAATCAATGGGGGAGTCGTGGAGATTTATACAGGACCTATGCTCCTTAAACAATATAGTCGAAGCTGATTCATCCCAAGCACAGGAAGTACCTGAGGTTCGCGGTTGGTGACTCGCATTTTCAGTTTCGGGTCCTGACGTTCGGATTGACCTCCGCCCGAGGGTCTTCACCAAGCTGTTGGTGGTGGTGGCAGCGTACCTCAGGAAAGGGGGGGATTCACATCTACCCCTAACTGGACCACACTAAAGGGTGGCTTGGCGGAAAGTGCCTGCAACTCTGCGTGCGGAAGTAACCGCGGCCAAAAACACAGTTTTAATGACAACAGTCGCAACGGACAAGAATGTAAGGGCTCAAACGGAGGTCCCATTGAGAACTTTAAAACCAAATTCAAATCCCATCCTGGCACCTGGAAAGGCAACGGTGGAAACACATTAGTTAGCCCTTTCAGAAACTGAGAAATCAAAGGGATCTTAAAATAAGAACATTCCTCACACGAGCGCTTAAATCTGGCCAGCGCCGTCAGATAACCCTTAATGGTACCCACTTGCAGGCCCATGTGGGCTAAAGAAAGCAAAAAAGACAAAACCAAAGGAAGGGAATATTGGAAAGGATCCCCATTCTGTACCCTGCACCAGTCACAGAACTTTCTCCAATGGCAACTTTACAGGAATTTTGTTGCGGGCCTTCTGGCCAAAAGCAACACCTCCATCACGTCTTCAGGAAGGTCCCAATCCTTATATCTTAACCTTTCAGATACCAAGCAGGAAGGCTGAGACTTGACCCCTGGATGGAGAACTCAACCCCCCCCCCCCTCCCATGAGAGCCGATCGTCTCGGTAGGGAAGATGGCATAGAGGGCAGATGGACATGTCTAGAAGGTCCGGGTACCATGCTCTCCTGGCCCATGCTGGAGCAATGAGGATCATCCAGGAACCAAACTTCTGCAAAACTTGCGGAATGACGGGGACTGGAGGAAACACATACAGCAGTGGGAAGGACTACTCCACTACAAACGTGTCCCCTAAGGCTCCTCTTGGAGGAAATTCCCGCGAGCAGACTCTTTGGCACTTCTGGTTGACACTGGTGGTGAAGAGATCCACTTGTGGAGTTCCCCAAAGGGCAAAGATCTCCAACAGAACTTCCTGAGCCAGCTCCCACTCGTGAGAGACCGTGCTCTGCCTGCTCAGAGCGTCCACTGCCACGTTTTCGTCTCTGGAGAGAAGAACTGCCGAGATTGAAATTTCCTGCTGTATGGCCGAGAACCAGAGCTGCATCGCCTCCCTGCACAACAGAAGTGACCCTGCACCCCCGCCCTTTTTTTGTTGAGGTAGTGCATGGCCACTGTATCGTCCGTCATAATTAGGACATCTTCCCCCGCACAGACGGCAGAAAGCCTTCAGGGCTAGCCTGACATCCCGCAGCTCTAACAGATGGATGTGGAGTCTAGACTCCGACAGAGACCACCGGCCGGTGGCTGTCAACTCGTTGGCATGAGCTCCCTAACCTGTGAGGAATGCGTCCATCACGATTGTCACCTCCGGCCAAGGTTGCCAAAACGGAGCTCCCTTCATCAGATAGCCTTTGACGGCCCACCACAGAAGATCCTGTGCAACAGAGGGTGGAATCTGAATGGGATCTGACATCCTTCCGGAGAACTGCGACCACTGCATCTTGAGAGCCCACTGCAGAGATCTCATCCGCAGCCTGGCCTCTGGCACCAGGAAAATGCAGGATGCCATGAGGCCGAGCATCCTCAAGAACTCGAACGCCGGGAGACTCTAGGCACGATGAAACTTGTCCACCATCTGCAGAATGTAATGAGCCCTCACCTGAGGAGGCGAACACGGCCCCAGAGATGTGTCTAGCACTGCTCCGATGTATTGGAGCCGCTGGGTAGGTGTCAAATGGGACTTCTTTAAATTGAGGGAGAAGCCCAGCTTGTGAAGCTAGTGGCAGGTGATGGACAGGTGATCTAGGACTTGCTCGGGCGAGTGCACCCCGATCAACGAATCGTCTTGCCAACCCTTCTGCAGTCTCTTCCTCTCCTCCTCACTCCCAGGCCCTCTGGTCCTCACTGACTGGCCACTTTTCTTCCAAAATTCTGGACATCCTATCCTCTCTGTCATTTGCTAATGCCCCACGCCCTCTACTTCTCCTGCCTCCCATGGCCCCCTCTCACACCTCCTGTACTCTCCTCTTTCTCTCCCATTGCACCTGATGAGATCTCTAGAGTTGTCTGCTCTATACAATTCTCCTCTAAACAAGTGTGCTCCTGCTCCTCCAGAGCCATCAAGGAATACATCTCTCTCACTCCATCCTTGGCTGACCTCTGCAGCCACTGATTTGTCACTGGCTCCTTCCCTCACCCCCTTAAGCACTTTCTTTTGCACCCTCCCCTAATAAAACAGTCTGCTGATCCTTTCTTAACTATTGGCCTATCTCATTCACCCGTTTCTTGGGCGAACTCATTGAGGAGCTGGTCATCCCGCAACTGACCTGCCACACCAAAATGGCTGGTTGCCTCCAGGACCACCAGTCTGGTTTCAGTACAGCAAGAGGCATGGAAACTGCTCTCCTTAACACCCGTGAAGACCTACTATCTAACCTGGATTCTTATATTATACTCCCTCTGTCCTGATGCCCCTTGATCATTTGTTTTGCTTTTGACACAGTCAACCACTCCATCCTCATAAACTGTCTCCAAGATACCCTTGGCATCACGGACAGGGCACTGGTGCGGCTGACCTCCTTCCTCTCACACAGACCTTCCCAAGTGAAAATGGGACCTTTTTTTCTCCTCCACATCACTCTCTACCTGTGCTGTCCCTCAGGGCTCTATCCTATTGACATTGGCTCTTTAACATCTACCTGGCCCCTCAGGCCCAGCTGATCTCCACTATCTCCCCTCATTTGCAGTGTTACACAGATGACACACAGCTCACTTTCAAGCTGCCTTCCCCTACATCCTCCTCCTCCCTCATACCTGACTGCCTGGCTGCTATTTAGGCATGGTGCTCTGCCAAGGATCTCTGCCTGAATGCCAGTAAGTCAGCGGTCCTTCTCATTGGGATACTAGCTCCTTGCCCCCCCCTCTCTCTGGGCAGACTCCTTGGGTACTCTCCCCTCACCCACTTGTGAGGCAAAAAACCTTGGGATCATCTTTGAATCCTCTCTCTCTTTCTCTCCACACATCATGGACCTTGCCAAGAAGTCCAATTTTCTGCTTCTTCTCCTCAGGGGCATTCAACCTTTCCTCACCTTCTTCCAGAAGCTCCACGTCTCAAGTGCCCTGATTCTCTCTAGGCTTAACTACTGCAATAGCCTCTTCATCAACCTGCCTCTTACCTCTCCCTTCAACTCATCCAGAATATGACTGCAAGAGTTATCCTTGGCCTCAAGCCCAGGGACCACATATGTCCAACCCTAACATCTCTCCACTGGCTCCTGGTGACCACAAGGATCAAATTCAAACCCCTTTGAATCATCAACAAGGCTGTATGGGGCCTGGGACCGCTATACATCCAGCTATCCCTCCCAAAATACCTCCTGGCTGCAGTCCTTTTGTCTTCTGGCTCCAACTCTCTGCAGGTGAAATGTTTCTCTAAGCAGAGAGTGGGATGTATATCCCTTTCCCTGGCTCGGTCCTCTGCTGGAACAGCCTCCTTCCACCCTCAGACTTGAGCCAGATCGTCTTAAATTCCAGAAACCTCTAAAGTCCTTCCTTTTCTCCTCTTTCTTCCCACTCCCCCTCCTGTGCTAAACACTCCATCTGCCACTGCGACTGGGGCCTGGTCCCTTCAGAGTCATACAGGAGCCAGACCACCCCCTACCAGTGCCCAGAGCAACCTGTGCCAACACTTGCCCTCAGGTTCCCTTCCCTGGAATAGCCCATCTTGGTCCTCACTGTCCATCACACTCACCCCCCTTTTTCTCCTGGCACTTGCTGCCTTGGCTCACCCAGCACTTGCCCTCCCCCACCCCTTGCGGTACCCCATTCTGGCACTTCTCCGACTACCACCTCCCCCTTTCACTTATCACCTTGTCATGCACTTGCACAGTAGGATTGTCACAAGGCCAATATAACTGTTTTCTGTTGATCTACTTTATGATTCTCATGTCATCCCGCCTTCTTGTCTTGTGGTGTCTGGAAACACCTGGTGCCATACAAATGTCCAATACAATAAAAAAAAATTCAAAAAATGACCACACAAAGAGCATCTGGATACTGTGATTACAATTGTCAGATGTAAGACAGTGAACCCAGCAATGTTCATAGCAGAAACAGTTGCTGGGGACGATTATGTACTTGATTGCACAGCGTATATTGAACACTATGATGATATTCCCCAAGCTAGAGAGAATGCTCTTGGGAGCACAGAAGTTCTCTTTATTGATTGTTCATCAAAAATTGCCAAATGACTGCGGAAATGCATACTGGATCAGCAGTAGTAAAGCTGAACTGAGTGATTGAACTTGAGGTAGTAACAAGTGTAAGATTGCCTTTGCATTACTCAGCACAGGCTGCAGAATTAATGGTGCATATTGATTTGCTTCAGAGATTTGAACATGAGGAAGTGACGGTGTACTCTGACTCCACCTAAGTGATGTCAACTGTACATGGAGGTTTGTCACGCTGAAAAAGGAGGGGCTTCTTCTGCACAGACGGCACTCCACTGAAACATGCGGCCTTATTGGATAAACATATTGAAGCACTAACACTCCCATTTACTCCAGCATTTGTAAAATTTGCAGAGCATACTAAATGGGAAGACGTAATTTCACGCAGAAATGTAGCTGCAGACTTAGAAGCCAAAAAGGCCCTCTATTTCCCAACTATGTTTAATTTTGAAATAGAAAGTGTTAAACAAATAACAGGACAATGAATGTTGGTAAAGGAGGGCTTTAACATGCTGTCTATTGTCCAGGTAATTGAGCTACAAGGTCAATCACCACAAGAAGAAAAGTATTCATGGAAAAAGCGGGGGTGTTCTTTATCCCCCACTGAGGCATTTTGGGGACATAATAGCACTGGAAAGTCAGTTATGGCTCTAGTATTATTAAGGGTAGCGCTGGAGCACCTCTACCCCACACACGTGACTCGAGAGAATCTAACTGCTACAAATGCAGAAGAGTGGTTCTCACCAAATCTGCTAGAGCATGTGGCAGAAGATTTGTTAAAACAACCCAGCCTATACCCAGGGGACCAAGTGTTTGTACGAAGGTTTGTACGCACTTGGAGTATGCCCCATTTTGAAGGACCGTATGAGGTGGAAGAAGTTACCCCTGCAGTTGCCAAGATAAAAGGAAGAAAAGTCTGGGTGCATTTCCACGACCACAAACCACATAAAGGAGAAACCTAGACCCCTCCTGTAACTACTGACGGTGAAGCAAGAGAAGAAGTTCTGCTTTTGCAGACTCATTCAATGGCCAAGAACAAAGACAAGGAAAATGAAGAGCACAGCAGCACTTTAAATTAGAGACAAATATCTTTCAACATTGGAAAAGGAATAAATGGACTTGCAGCTATAGTAAAACATTTTAGATAGGCTCAAGGAACAATGATTTAACATACCAGATTGGAAAGAAAAGAAGCACACTTCATCTCCAATGTTACCCATTGTAATAATGATACACACATTCTTGAATGCTGTTTTTACATACATATTACAGATTTATCCAGCTTTAGTAAGAAGACATTTGACTATAGTGATGTGTTTTGGTAATCCAAAGAATAATCACATTATTTTCATAATAAATATAGCAATTATATTACAGTTCTTGGTCTAAAAGTGTGACCCATAAATAATTACATAAATATATATTCAGAATCGAAAGAAGATGAGGAGCTCCAGAATATAAGAGGCTCATTTCCATCAAGAAAATCGATGGGCTTTCATGGAATAATAATTGTGAAATCATTCTTTGTTATGATTTGTGTTTTCCTCCTGATTATTATGGCATGTTGATATGTTATAAGAAAGAATGCAGACATGATGGGTCATAATTAAACATCTACCTTTGTCCCCAATGAAAGTACAAACCGTATTCTTTAAAATCTTACCCATTTTGATTTAAAAGGGATGTTGGGAAGACCATAAAGATCTAAATAAATATCTTGACAACTCCACTCATTTAAAAAATGATCTAAGGTATCAGCACATGAAGGAGGTGGGAGAGAGAGCGTCAGATGAAAGCTGCTATGTATGTTCCTTAATTTCATATGCCATGAATGCAGCAAGGACATTTGGGGGCCGATTCATGGAACAAACGTGCGCCGAAAATCTTCGCGCAAGCAGGCGCAAGCAGACGCAAGCAGGCGCAAGCGGAAAAAAACAGGCGCACGCGCACGCGTGCGATTCATGGAAGTCCCTGCGCGTGTACACCTCGGGATGTGCGCCAAACCCGTGCATGGCGCACAAGTCACTGCAACATCCCGAAAGGCGTGCGCGACGCGCACAGTGAAAGCGCACAACCTCGGCGCATACACCAGAAAGTGGGCGGGACTCGGGGCGTAACGCGCGGAATGGGGAACAACGCGCGAAAATAAGGGCGTAACTGGGGATGTACTGCAGGGAAGCAGACGGAACGCCCACACGCACTCGAACCACACGTATTCATGGAATCGAATAGGGCAAAGCCACGCACAGCCAAAGACATGCACAAGCTGAAACACGTCCGCCACACAAAGGCAGGCCGTAGAGTCCCAGCGCATCACAAAAGTGGCAACATACAGCAATTGGGCCTGTGCGAGCGGGGTACGTGTATTTCAGGGGCACGCAGGAAGTTACACACGCGATTGAGCGGGGTACGTGTATTTTGGGGGTGCGCGGGAAGTTACACATGCGATTGAGCGGGGTATGTGTATTTCGGGGGCGCGCGGAAGTTACACACGCGATTGAGCGGGGTACGTGTATTTCGGGGGCGCGTGGGAAGTTACACACGCGATTGAGCGGGGTACGTGTATTTCGGGGGTGCGCGGGAAGTCACACACACGATTGAGCGGGGTACGTGTATTTCGGGGGCGCGCGGGAAGTTACACATGCGATTGAGCGGGGTACGTGTATTTTGGGGGTGCGCGGGAAGTTACACACACGATTGAGCGGGTTACGTGTATTCCAGGGGTGCGCGGGAAGTCCCACATGCGATCTCATCAGGGTACGTGTATTACAGGGGTGCACCGGGAGCAGCACACGTGAATTACACGTGTGGGTCCTCCCAGGTGTTCCCTCTACACCCTCCACAGCCCCTGCAGGTGGCTCACACCACAGGGGCCTACCCAGCACATGTCCTGCAGGCACCCCATCCACCATGGCCATGCCCACCAGCCAACCCACATGTCAACGTGCACTACTGCCCACCAACGCATGTCCCCCTGCACTCCCAGCCACCAGAGGCACCCACCACCAGGCCCCCACCCATGTCTCCCACCACCCCCACCCCCCAGCAGTGCAGGGGCAGCCTCCACCAGGCCCCCACCCATGTCTCCCAGCACCCCCACCCCCCAGCACTGTGGGGCACCTGCCAGCAGGCCCCCACCCATGTCCAACTCATGTCTCCCACCACCCCCACCCCCCAGCACTGTGGGGCACCTGCCAGCAGGCCCCCACCCATGTCCAACTCATGTTCCCCACCACCCCCACCCCCCAGCACTGTGGGGCACCTGCCAGCAGGCCCCCACCCATGTCCAACTCATGTTCCCCACCACCCCCACCCCCCAGCACTGTGGGGCACCTGCCAGCAGGCCCCCACCCATGTCCAACTCATGTTCCCCACCACCCCCACCCCCCAGCAGTGCAGGGGCAGCCACCACCAGGCCCCCACCCATGTCTCCCAGCACCCCCACCCCCCAGCCACCAGGGGCAGCCTCCACCAGGCCCCCACCCATGTCTCCCACCACCCCCACCCCCAGCACTGTGGGGCACCTGCCAGCAGGCCCCCACCCATGTCCAACTCATGTTCCCCACCACCCCCACCCCCCAGCACTGTGGGGCACCTGCCAGCAGGCCCCCACCCATGTCCAACTCATGTTCCCCACCCCCCCACCCCCCAGCACTGTGGGGCACCTGCCAGCAGGCCCCCACCCATGTCCAACTCATGTTCCCCACCACCCCCACCCCCCAGCAGTGCAGGGGCACCCACCACCAGGCCCCCACCCATGTCTCCCAGCACCCCCACCCCCCAGCCACCAGGGGCAGCCTCCACCAGGCCCCCACCCATGTCTCCCAGCACCCCCACCCCCCAGCCACCAGGGGCAGCCTCCACCAGACCCCCACCCATGTCTCCCAGCACCCCCACCCCCCCAGTCACCAGGGGCAGCCTCCACCAGGCCCCCACCCATGTCTCCCACCACCCCCACCCCCCCAGTCACAAGGGGCAGCCTCCGCCAGGCCCCCAACCATGTCTCCCAGCACCCCCACCCCCCAGCAGTGCAGGGGCAGCCTCCACCAGGCCCCCACCCATGTCTCACACCACCCCCACCCCCAGCCACCAGGGGCAGCCTCCACCAGGCCATCACCCATGTCTCCCACCACCCCCACCCCCCCCAGTCACCAGGGGCAGCCTCCACCAGGCCCCCACCCATGTCTCCCACCACCCCCACCTCCCAGCAGTGCAGGGGCAGCCTCCACCAGGCCCCCACCCATGTCTCACACCACCCCCACCCCCCAGCCACCAGGGGCAGCCTCCACCAGGCCCCCACCCATGTCTCCCACCACCCCCAACCCCCCAGTCACCAGGGGAAGCCTCCACCAGGCCCCCACCCATGTCTCCCACCACCCCCACCCCCCAGCAGTGCAGGGGCACCCACCACCAGGCCCCCACCCATGTCTCCTAGCACCCCCACTCCCCAGCCACCAGGGGCAGCCTCCACCAGGCCCCCACCCATGTCTCCCAGCACCCCCACGCCCCCAGTCACCAGGGGCAGCCTCCACCAGGCCCCCACCCATGTCTCCCAGCACCCCCACCCCCCAGTCACCAGGGGCAGCCTCCACCAGCCCCCCCCCCATGTCTCCCACCACCCACACCCCCCAGCAGTGCAGGGGCAGCCTCCACCAGGCCCCCACCCATGTCTCACACCACCCCCACCCCCCAGCCACCAGGGGCAGCCTCCACCAGGCCCCCACCCATGTCTCCCACCACCCCCACCCCCCAGTCACCAGGGGCAGCCTCCACCAGGCCCCCACCCATGTATCCCACCACCCCCACCCCCCAGTCACCAGGGGCAGCCTCCACCAGGCCCCCATCCATGTCTCCCACCACCCCCACCCCCAAGCAGTGCAGGGGCACCCACCACCAGGTCCCCACCCATGTCTCCCACCACCCCCACCCCCCAGCAGTGCAGGGGCAGCCTCCACCAGGCCCCCACCCATGTATCCCACCACCCCCACCCCCCAGCACTGTGGGGCACCTGCCAGCAGGCCCCCACCCATGTCCAACTCATGTTCCCCACCACCCCCACCCCCAGCACTGTGGGGCACCTGCCAGCAGGCCCCCACCCATGTCTCCCACCACCCCCACCCCCCAGTCACCAGGGGCAGCCTCCATCAGCCCTTCACCCATGTCTCCCACCACCCCCATCCCCCAGCAGTGCAGGGGCAGCCTCCACCAGGCCCCCACCCATGTCTCACACCACCCCCACCCCCCAGCAGTGCAGGGGCAGCCTCCACCAGGCCCCCACCCATGTCTCACACCACCCCCACCCCCCAGCCACCAGGGGCAGCCTCCACCAGGCCCCCACCCATGTCTCCCACCACCCCCACCCCCACCCCCCCAGTCACCAGGGGCAGCCTCCACCAGGCCCCCACCCATGTCTCCCACCACCCCCACCCCCCAGCAGTGCAGGGGCACCCACCACCAGGTCCCCACCCATGTCTCCCACCACCCCCACCCCCCAGCAGTGCAGGGGCAGCCTCCACCAGGCCCCCACCCATGTCTCCCACCACCCCCACCCCCCAGCACTGTGGGGCACCTGCCAGCAAGCCCCTACCCATGTCCAACTCATGTTCCCCACCCCCCCACCCCCCAGCACTGTGGGGCACCTGCCAGCAGGCCCCCACCCATGTCCAAATCATGTCTCCCACCACCCCCACCCCCCAGAAGTGCAGGGGCAGCCTCCACCAGGCCCCCACCCATGTCTCCCAGCACCCCCACCCCCCAGCACTGTGGGGCACCTGCCAGCAGGCCCCCACCCATGTCCAACTAATGTTCCCCACCACCCCCACCCCCCAGCACTGTGGGGCACCTGCCAGCAGGCCCCACCCATGTCCAACTCATTTTCCCCACCACCCCCACCCCCCCAGCAGTGCAGGGGCAGCCACCACCAGGCCCCCACCCATGTCTCCCAGCACCCCCACCCCCCAGCCACCAGGGGCAGCCTCCACCAGGCCCCCACCCATGTCTCCCAGCACCCCCACCCCCCCAGTCACCGGTGGCAGCCTCCACCAGGCCCCCACCCATGTCTCCCACCACCCCCACCCCCCCAGTCACCAGGAGCAGCCTCCATCAGGCCCCCACCCATGTCTCCCACCACCCCCACCCCCAGCACTGTGGGGCACCTGCCAGCAGGCCCCCACCCATGTCCAACTCATGTTCCCCACCACCCCCACCCTCCAGCACTGTGGGGCACCTGCCAGCAGGCCCCCACCCATGTCCAACTCATGTCTCCCACCACCCCCTCCCCCCAGCACTGTGGGGCACCTGCCAACAGGCCCCCACCCATGTCCAACTCATGTTCCCCACCACCCCCAACCCCCAGCACTGTGGGGCACCTGCCAGCAGGCCCCCACCCATGTCCAACTCATGTTCCCCACCCCCCCACCCCCCAGCACTGTGGGGCACCTGCCAGCAGGCCCCCACCCATGTCCAAATCATGTCTCCTACCACCCCCACCCCCCAGCAGTGCAGGGGCAGCCTCCACCAGGCCCCCACCCATGTTTCCCAGCACCCCCACCCCCCAGCACTGTGGGGCATCTGCCAGCAGGCCCCCACCCATGTCCAACTAATGTTCCCCACCACCCCCACCCCCCAGCACTGTGGGGCACCTGCCAGCAGGCCCCACCCATGTCCAACGCATGTTCCCCACCACCGCCACCCCCCAGCAGTGCAGGGGCAGCCACCACCAGGCCCCCACCCATGTCTCCCAGCACTCCCACCCCCCAGCCACTAGGGGCAGCCTCCACCAGGCCCCCACCCATGTCTCCCACCACCCCCACCCCCCAGCACTGTGGGGCACCTGCCAGCAGGCCCCCACCCATGTCCAACTCATGTTCCCCACCACCCCCACCCCCACCACTGTGGGGCACCTGCCAGCAGGCCCCCACCCATGTCCAACTCATGTCTCCCACCACCCCCACCCCCCAGCACTGTGGGGCACCTGCCAGCAGGCCCCCACCCATGTCCAACTCATGTTCCCCACCACCCCCACCCCCCAGCACTGTGGGGCACCTGCCAGCAGGCCCCCACCCATGTCCAACGCATGTTCCCCACCACCCCCACCCCCCAGCAGTGCAGGGGCAGCCACCACCAGGCCCCCACCCATGTCTCCCAGAACCCCCACCCCCCAGCCACCAGGGGCAGCCTCCACCAGGCCCCCACCCATGTCTCCCAGCACCCCCACCCCCCAGTCACCAGGGGGCAGCCTCCACCAGGCCCCCACCCATGTCTCCCAGCACCCCCACCCCCCCAGTCACCAGGGGCAGCCTCCACCAGGCCCCCACCCATGTCTCCCAGCACCCCCACCCCCCAGCACTGTGGGGGCACCTGCCAGCAGGCCCCCACCCATGTCCAACTAATGTTCCCCACCACCCCCACCCCCCAGCACTGTGGGGCACCTGCCAGCAGGCCCCCACCCATGTCCAACTCATGTTCCCCACCACCCCCACCCTCCAGCACTGTGGGGCACCTGCCAGCAGGCCCCCACCCATGTCCAACTCATGTCTCCCACCACCCCCTCCCCCCAGCACTGTGGGGCACCTGCCAGCAGGCCCCCACCCATGTCCAACTCATGTTCCCCACCACCCCCACCCCCCAGCACTGTGGGGCACCTGCCAGCAGGCCCCCACCCATGTCCAACTCATGTTCCCCACCCCCCCACCCCCAGCACTGTGGGGCACCTGCCAGCAGGCCCCCACCCATGTCCAAATCATGTCTCCTACCACCCCCACCCCCCAGCAGTGCAGGGGTAGCCTCCACCAGGCCCCCACCCATGTCTCCCAGCACCCCCACCCCCCAGCACTGTGGGGCATCTGCCAGCAGGCCCCCACCCATGTCCAACTAATGTTCCCCACCACCCCCACCCCCCAGCACTGTGGGGCACCTGCCAGCAGGCCCCCACCCATGTCTCCCAGCACCGCCACCCCCCAGCCACCAGGGGCAGCCTCCACCAGGCCCCCACCCATGTCTCCCAGCACCCCCACCCCCCCAGTCACCGGGGGCAGCCTCCACCAGGCCCCCACCCATGTCGCCCACCACCCCCACCCCCCCAGTCACCAGGGGCAGCCTCCATCAGGCCCCCACCCATGTCTCCCACCACCCCCACCCCCAGCACTGTGGGGCACCTGCCAGCAGGCCCCCACCCATGTCCAACTCATGTTCCCCACCACCCCCACCCCCCAGCACTGTGGGGCACCTGCCAGCAGGCCCCCACCCATGTCCAACTCATGTTCCCCACCCCCCCACCCCCCAGCACTGTGGGGCACCTGCCAGCAGGTCCCACCCATGTTTAAATCATGTCTCCTACCACCCCCACCCCCCAGCAGTGCAGGGGCAGCCTCCACCAGGTCCCCACCCATGTCTCCCAGCACCCCCACCCCCCAGCACTGTGGGGCATCTGCCAGCAGGCCCCCACCCATGTCCAACTAATGTTCCCCACCACCCCTACCCCCCAGCACTGTGGGGCACCTGCCAGCAGGCCCCACGCATGTCCAACGCATGTTCCCCACCACCTCCACCCCCCAGCAGTGCAGGGGCATCCACCAACAGGCCCCCACCCATGTCTCCCAGCACTCCCACCCCCCAGCCACTAGGGGCAGCCTCCACCAGGCCCCCACCCATGTCTCCCACCACCCCCTCCCCCCAGCACTGTGGGGCACCTGCCAGCAGGCCCCCACCCATGTCCAACTCATGTTCCCCACCACCCCCACCCCCAGCACTGTGGGGCACCTGCCAGCAGGCCCCCACCCATGTCCAACTCATGTCTCCCACCACCCCCACCCCCCAGCACTGTGGGGCACCTGCCAGCAGGCCCCCACCCATGTCCAACTCATGTTCCCCACCGCCCCCACCCCCCAGCACTGTGGGGCACCTGCCAGCAGGCCCCCACCCATGTCCAACGCATGTTCCCCACCACCCCCACCCCCCAGCAGTGCAGGGGCAGCCACCACCAGGCCCCCACCCATGTCTCCCAGCACCCCCACCCCCCAGCCACCAGGGGCAGCCTCCACCAAGCCCCCACCCATGTCTCCCAGCACCCCCACCCCCCCAGTCACCAGGGGGCAGCCTCCACCAGGCCCCCACCCATGTCTCCCAGCACCCCCACCCCCCAGTCACCAGGGGCAGCCTCCACCAGGCCCCCACCCATGTCTCCCAGCACCCCCACCCCCCAGCACTGTGGGGCACCTGCCAGCAGGCCCCCTCCCATGTCCAACTAATGTTCCCCACCACCCCCACCCCCCAGCACTGTGGGGCACCTGCCAGCAGGCCCCCACCCATGTGCAACTCATGTTCCCCAGCCAACATGTCATCACAATCTAGATCCCTGGTCCCTATGGTCAGCCTCCAAATGCAAAACACCCACCCGAGTATTGCATCCACCCACTCATAATTTGCAATTACATCACAGAACACCAATTGCAAGTTCCGAAACAAACACATTTCCCTCACATACACCCAATGGGTGTCAGTGAATGTCAAAACACATATCATGAAATGCATGAAACCAATGAGATACCACACATTGAAGTTCACCAAAAAAAATATGTATTAAAGGAAACATAAATAGAATAAAAAATGAAGAAACAGAAATGTGAATGTACAAAAATGAAAAGAAGCATGTCCGTTAAAAAAAGCAACACCAAAAATAAAATTCCAAAGTAATGTTGTCCAAAGTCAATGTCCACAAAACAAAATCCAATGGGAAATAAAAAAGAAAGCCATTGCTCCATGGTTAAAAAGTGAACAAAAAAATACAATCCAACTGTGAACTATGTACATGGGAACAAGCCAGGGTCCATTATCCCAACAAAATAAAGGAAACCTATCTAACTACACTAACTAATAAAATAAACTATATACAAAAATGTGGCCAATGCCCGAAAGGTCCAAATAAAATAAAAACAAAAATGAAACCTAACACTACCTACATAACTATGTACAAGGGCAGCGGGCTAGTTTCACGGCTCACTTGTGGATGTCCCGGGCCAGGGCATCATCGAACTCCTCCTCAATGTCCCGGAGGCGGTCCTCCTCCATGGCCCCGAGGGTCCGCAGGGCCGTCGACGTCTCCACCTCCAAACCCCTCCGGATTGCCTCGAGGCACTCGGCACGCCTCAGGGCCCTCCGCATGGAGTTCTCCGTCCTGACCATTGTGAGCCGTGCCTCTTCCGCCCGCTGCCGCTCCACATCTATGGCGTGGCCCAACCGCTGCCACACGGAAGACACTCTCTGTCCTGGGTCCTCCTGCCCTCCGGCCGATGCCTGCCCCTACGATGTTGAAGGCCCCGAGCCTTCATGGCTCCCACCACGTTGCTGCTGCTGCTGTGCCTATGCCCGTGCACTGCCTCCTGCTGCCTGCACATCCTCCGCCGGCTGGGGTGCAGTCGTAGATGTGGCCACCCCTGCTGGACGTGTGACTCCCGACTGTGGCAGGGATGCCTCCTCCACCAGCCTGGCCGCACCGTCAGAGGCAGCTCCACAGGGCACCCAGGTGACTGATGGGTGGGAAGATGGCATAGAGGATGACTGGCGCGTAGGGGGTCCAGTTGAGGAGGGGGTCATAGCAAGCCCCATCAGACGGAGGAATCCGGCCTGGGTGACCTGTCCCAGCAGGCTGATGTAGTCAACGAGCCATTCGAGATGACGTGCAGTCTCTTCATTAAAAGACTGCAGTTCACCTCGCATTACCCGTTGACGCAACGCCACACCAGCCAGGACAGGCTCAACCCGGACCTGGATAGCCACGTCCGCAGGCAGAGGAAGGCCAGTTGACGTGAGCTCAACCCCTGCCTAAAAACGGGTCTGGACTTAGGCATCCCTGCTGGTGCAAGATGATGCAGGGACAGGATCAGGGACAGGATTGCACACAGGCACCTCCGCGGCGGCCTGTGCTGCCTCCTGTCCCTGGTCCTGCACTGCACCACTAGCACCAGTGGGATCCCCACCTCCAGAACCCGTCTCTGGTGCTTGCACGGCCTCCTCCTCCACCAAACCCCCCACCAACCTGGATGACTCTGTGCCATCTTCCCCTGTTGGGCCCTGTGGGGTCCCAGCTGCCCCTTCTGCTGCCGAGGAGTCCAACTCCAACCTCCGCCTCTTGGACCTCCCCCCGGCAGCTGCGGCCTGGGACGCGGCACCGGACTCCTCACTCCCCGACGAGATGACAACATGGGAGGGGAGCCGGGCCTTGCGTCTCCGGCTGGCGGTGGGATCCCCGCCGCTGTGCTCCACAGCACCTTCTCCGCCCTCTTCATCAGTTGACGCTGCAGACAAGGAGAAACAAAACACAGGCATCAGGGCACTGTACAATGGACACATACACACATGACAGTTGTACATGAGTGGCATTGGCAAACCTCAGACATGTCATCACAATCCCCAACACACATGTCATTACAACTCGCACACATGAGCCATACCACAGCCATATCGCAACTGCCACCACCATCCATACACATACAACAGCATGAGCAGCCAAAGGTGAGCCAGACATCACATGCAACACAGGAAGTGCACCACACATGTACACACACCACCACACTTGCATGCATTTGTACACCTCTGCCAACTGTCGCAGTGTTCAGACGGGCATCCATGTCACATCTGCCAATCAGGCTTCCACATAACGCTGTCACATGCATCCATGTTGCATCACTGTTGCACCCTTGTCAAATACACACACATGCACATGTACACAGTGCTGATACATGCAGCCAAAAACAACATACATGCGTGACATCACGGACATGTCTACTTACATACACATTCATCCAAACATGTGTGCCCACACAACTGCATTTGGCATGCAAGCCTACACACACAAGCACCATCCATGTCTCACACATTACAGCCCTCGCATGTGTCAGCCCCACGGCCCTGTACACCCCCACCCATACTCGACCCCATACGAACAGATGTGCAACCTGCACACTACTGAATAATCACCACACGCACTGCTCACAATCAGGATGCATGTACACTCACTGCTCGACTCCAGACGGGTCTGCTTCTCAAGGACCTGGACGTGGAGCGCTGGGGATATGCGTTCCAGGACCCTCATCTGTTCTTCTGACAAGTGGCCCCGGCGCCCCTTGGCATCCGCTGACTTCAAGAGGCGCCGGGCCTTGTTCAGGGTCCTGGACCTGAAGTCCTCCCAGCACTTCTTGACATGTTGTAAGACGCGGACTGCCACCCCCTCCGCGTTGATGGCAGTCACAATGTCAGTCCAGATCCGAGTCCATCCTTCCTTGTCGGCGCGGGAACTTCCGAAGAGGGCATCATACTGCCCCAGGACTTGCTCCACCAGGACACCAACTTCGGTGGCACTGAAGCTGGTGCCCCTCTGCCTCTCTGGCCGGGGGTTGTCAGTGGTCCCAGATGGTGTTTGCCCCGACATGACAACCCCAGAGGCAGGAGTGGGTGGGCAACTGGGTCCTGGGGCTGGGCTGTGGAGTGATGGAATCCCAGTCGGGAGTCTTCGGTTCCAGCAGGGGTGGTCACAGCAACAGCACCCCTGGCTGATGTGCAGGCAGCAAATGGCAGGGCACGTGGGCAGCAGGCAGTCAGGCAGCAGCAGATGGCAGGTGGGAGCGTGCTCGGGGCTCTGGGGGGCAGTAGTTCGGCCTTCTGGGCAGGAGCGTGGTCTTCCGTGTGTTTACGCGTGGCCAGCTTGATACGGAGTGATTTGGCACGTGAAAAATCTGCACGTCAGCGTGTAATTCGAGGAAAGGCCCTTAGCGCGTAAGCGCGTCTGCACGCATACGCATTTTCATTGGACAGAAGGCCCCTCAAGCGCAAGCGCCCCTGTGACGTGACGCGTACAGACGTGCATGGGCATTTCAGCGCGCGTGAAAAACTGCACATCTGCGTGTAATACGAGGAAAGGGCCCATGCGCGTAAGCGCGCGTGGAAAACTGCACGTCCGCATGTAATACGAGGAAAGGGCCCAAGCGCGTAAGCGTGCGTGGAAAACTGCACGTCCGCGTGTAATACAAGGAAAGGGCCCATGCGCGTAAGCGTGCGTGGAAAACTGCACATCCGCGTGTAATACAAGGAAAGGGCCCATGCGAGTATGCACGGCAGCACGCATATGCGATTTCATTGGACCAAAGGCCCTTAGCGCGTGAGTGTTTCCCTCATTGCACGTGATGACAGAACACACATGGATTTCCACCAATCGCGTGTGAAAGTTCCCGGCAGCCCGGAACACACGTACCCAGGCTAATCGCGTGTGGAACTTCCCGCGCACCCCGAAACACACGTACCCAGGCCAGTTGCTTGTACGCTCACTCCCCTCCGATCACACGCGATGACACTCGGACCGTATCCGAATACGGGAAACCCGCACACGGCAAAAGACGTGCACAGGCGTCAACGCGTCCGCCCACACGAAGGCAGGTGGAGCCGTCCCCGCGCACAGCATAAAAGTGCGCGCAAACAACAAACGCGTATATACAGCTACGATGAATGCCCCATTTGTCGCTGCACTGATCGTGGGACACCGCAGGAAGAGGGGAATAGCCAGGGCACGCATTTTCGCACCACGGACAAGCCTTTTTGGGATGCCTGACGACCAGGTCTATGGCAGGTATAGGTTTCCACCCCATATCATCCTAGACCTGGTCAGGGAGTGGGAAGATGACCTCACATCCCCCACCCTTTGCTCCCAAGCATTGAGCCCCTAGGAGAAGCTGTCCTGCATTTTTTGGCCACTGTGTCATTTCAGCGGACCACTGCCATAGTGGGGGGGGTCTCACAGGCCACGCAGTCACGCTGCCTACACCAGGTACTGGCAATCTTGACAGCGTGCCCCTCAGTCCGCAGGCACATATACATGCCCAGAACACCCGCAGAAAGGCAGGCCGTTGTCCTGGATTTTTTCAGGGTGGCACACTTCCCCAAAGTGCTCGGTGCCATAGATTGCACCCATGTGGCCCTACGTCCACCTAGGGCCATTGAGCACATCTACCGAAACCGCAAGCACTGGCATTCCATCAATGTACAGGTGGTATGTGATGCAAAGGGAATCATCACCTCTGTCTATGCAAACTACCCTGGCTCCACCCATGACAGTTTCATATACAGAATGTCCGCCCTGAGCCGGGCCCTGGAAGCTGGGCAGCATGGCGACACATGGCTCCTAGGTCAGTACAAATGCCCTTGCACATGCATGCAAGTCACACACAGACAAATATCCAAACCCTAATAATCTCAACTATTATCACCTCCCCAGGGGACAGTGCCTACCCTCTGAGCAACCACATGATGACGCCAATCCGGAACCCCACCACACCACCCCAGGTAAGATACAACGCCGCCCATATTGCAACCAGGGGCATAGTGAAGCGCACATTCGGAGTGCTCAAGTCACGTTTCCGCTCCCTTGACCGCTCTGGTGGGCAACTACTCTATGCACCACCAGTAGTGTGCAGGATCATTGTGGCAGCATGTGTCCTGCACAATGTTGCAACACGGCAGGGCGTCCCGGTGGACATGGTGGTGCCCCCACATCCCCAACCACAGGCACAGGTGCTGCCCATGGGAGGGGACAGGGCACGTGGCGAGGAAGCCCGGACCCAGCTTGTGGCCACATTTTTCACCTAAACTCCCACCCCTGCGGAGTGCACACAGGCCTAGCACATACCAGGTGACAATCGATGATGACAAAGAGACAGTCAACTGTCACAACCCTACCACCCTGAGATAGTTGCCATGGAAGTGCCACATTGTCTGCATCCCTAGCTACTTAAACACAAGCTACCAAAAGGCACACATATGACATATGACATGATATGGGCCATACACAAGTATTCCAAGGCGCAATGAGGCAGGAAGGGGGGAACAAGGGAACCCAGAGAACGGTACTACTAGGCCAGGTGTCATTGAGATCGTGCAAGTGCAGGGGTAGGGGGAATGGGAAAAGTGCAAGGGGTAGGGTGGGGGGGAGTCCAGTACAGGGGAAGTAGCCCAAAAAAATAATACATAGGTCGTCTGGTGGCAACTACAAAGGTAAGTGCAGACAAGTGCTGGGAAGGGAGGGCTGTAGGGATAGAGAGACAGCACTGCAGTGCAGGGGTTGCCAGGGAGGCAGTGCAAGTGGAGAGTGGCTGGGCCAGGGACCGAGGTCGGTGAGAGTGGCCCAGTTGCAGCTCCTGTGCAGTTCCAGTGGAGAATTCTGCAAGGGAGAGGCAGAGAGTAAGCAGAAGCAATGAGGAAGGTCTTGAGGTGCTTCCAGAACTGGAGATGGTTCCCCTCAAGTTCAAGTCAGGCCGGAAGTCTATTCCAGGGGGAGGGCCCTGCTGCGGAGCGAAATCTACCCCCAGCTAGTTGCTCTGAGAAGCGGATGACCCGGACATGCAAGGTGTGCATCACACACACCTGCAAAACAGGCCATGGCCATCACTGTCATGTCACTCAAACCCTCCCAAACATCAACATGACATGGCAAGCAATACCCATACACCAATGCAGTAACGATAAGGTACACATTGCCATGTCCTAAATGTACAGTGGCATCGGACACTGCTGCCTGACCCGGAATCAGATGAAATGACAGACCAACAAAATCTCCCACCCAAAATAAGTCATTTCCAAATGCATTACAACAGTCGTAGATGTAACATCACAATGAATGCCTGTCTACATGCACATTATGCATTGCAAAATCAACACTGCAGCTCATGTGTGCAGTGTCCTACTCCTGCATCACACTGCTCAGCGCAGAGCACAGTGAACAGCCATTGTGTGTGATGCACACCCTGAGCATCACATCTAAGTGACAGACCACGTCAAACATCAAATTAGGCATGTACTGGATCCATGATCGGTCACAGAACATGTGCTGCCGGGACACAGTGGGCACCAGAAGGCAAACAGTGTACACGTGGATATGCAAGGGTGGGAGTACATGTAGTGCATCAGAGTGCAAGTGTGTGGTTCTGCAAGGACATGCACTCCACATATGCATGTGCACTCAAGTGACCATCAGTGTTCCCTACACATCACATGTGAACATCCACCATGTGTACACCCCAGCATGTCAAACCACAACTATCCCCTCGCACCTGAAAGGAAAACACAACACATGAACAGGCATTGATCAGCAGAACACAACATGTACATAGGATACCACCATTACTATGTCAGAGTTCCCATCACACTGCAGGGCATGCAACTATCAACAACAACCCCCCCCCCCTCCCTGACAAATGACCATGACCCACTGAACAACTGCACCTGGGTCATGGAGCCTCCAAACCTCAATTCCTCCTGGCCACAGGATCACCTTTACCCTTCGTCACCATCTCCCACCTTGTGTGTAAAAAGATGCCTGAACCCTCAGAATCCACACTCATTTCCAAAATCACAAAATCCAAGGCATAAAAACGAACCCGAACACCCTCCAGTAGATGACTTGACGTAGCAGTACCTCACAAAGGCCAAGTACTACCACAATGATGCAACAACCAAGGTAGCACAGCAAAACAATGTCACGACAGGATGTGAGACATGTGTGGTACATGACATAGGATGATGCACCATGAATGGAAGTGTACTGTTACAGGTCCCCTGTACAGGCGCGGGAGTGTCACGAAACAACCACCCCCACCATGTCCCGGGTGCCTGCAAGGTCAAACTCACACAGGCCCCTGAGACCCTGGTGGGGAATGAGGTTCAGGGATATGCAGTCGGGACAGGTGTTGACACACTGGATGACTGGAATGAGTGGCAGGAGAGGGGAGGAGGAATGACACATGAAACTAGGGAATGCACGAAAATGTACAACCTGCATGAACACATACACAATCCAAACAAACTTGGACATCATTGTCATGGCCTTCTGTAGTCCAGGCTCAGGAGTGGTACGAACCAACCACCCCCTCTAGGGTTTTGGCACCTGCAAGTTTGGGGCTTACACAGGCATCCGCAACCCCAGTGGGGAAAGAGGGTCAGGGAACGTTGCTTGGATAGGCAGGGGAAGCAGGAACATCGGGTGGAGGGTACAGGTTTCAAAATTGCATAGGATCACGGGTGATTAGGGAGAAAAAAACATACCAAATTGAACCACACATACATCCATGCATCAGTACACTCCCCAGCAAGCCTATGCAGAGCAGTTCATAAGAAAAACAACAAGACACTTAGCTCTGGTTTTGAGTGCTGGCCTCCTGCCTTCGCACTCTCAGGTCCAGTTACAGGAGCACTGCAATGCTGCAAAGAGAGCCACAGTCAACGACCTGCACGTGCCAATTACACAAAAACACAACACCAAACATGCCCCATAGCAACAAAACTACTCTACAAACAGACAATCTGTGGTTGATGCTTCGTACCCATATATAACATCACCCCTGTGACGGGTCATACACAGTCAATGCAGTAAGTCAGCCGCTGGTGGGTGCGTGGCAAATGGAACACCAATGTGTCACAATTCACACAACATGCAATGTTCCCTGGGTAAGCAGACAGACCCATATAGCAAGCCATGACTACAGAGCAAGTTGCGTACCACCATGACCGAAACAAAGTTGGAAGTGCATTTATCATGAAGTACGTGGAAAAGACATCCACTGCACCCGAGTATGTCCCTTGCTGTATGTCCCTGTGAGCTGCCCCTTTCCATGTCTCGGAAGGCTACATGGTTGATACAAGTGCCTCAATGGACCTTGGTGTACCGGAGGGTATGTGCCACTGCCCCTGCATGTGTCCCAGACAACCCTACTATCAACAGCCATCAGTCCACAAACACATCTGAGCTGCATTGTGTGCTTCAACACCAATATTCGTCTAAGCTCACCCTCAGTGCTGTGACTAAGCCTGCATGTGCAACTCGCCTGGTGCAAGCTTTGCTGTGTCGTGGCCCCCCTGCGATGCTCACCTTGCCTGGAGTTTCTTGGAACATGTCAGCAGTTCTAGGATGTGGGTCTGCAATCACTGTGCCTCTGCTTGTGCACACATGTGCATGTGGGCACCAACAAACGGGTCCAGAATTCCGTCGTCCAATGGCAAAGGTGCTCTGGAGGCTCATCCCCCTGCAGAAAGGGTATGAAACACATGATTAATGCTTCAAAGTCATCTGTGTGTGTCTCATCAGGCATCTCATTACTTGACCATGTCAGAGAGTCACATCACAAATCACACCATCAGTCCGTCTTTCACCTCCAAAGTGTGGAACACTATCTACAGCATGAATTTCAACAAGCACATGTACAGGAAAGATATGAAACATACTACACAATGCATAGCAATCAATGTCCACATTAATCATGACACACCCCATCTAGCAAAAGCTGAACAGTGGAAAATGACACCTAAATCATCCCCACTAGGGGTGTCAACACAAGTCACACAGCAACAGACATGCCACAGATATGACAGTCCAAAGCCCTTGTGTAAAATGCTGTAACACCGAACCATTCTTGCGAGCCCATGGGTAAGGGAGGCAGGAGTGGCATATGTGAGTCAAGGACCCCAAGCAGCAAACACATACACAAGACAACCATGAAGGGCCCAGCTGGAACAGACAGTGGATGCCTTCAAAAGCCACAAAGCACCGCACCGACACATGAAAGCACAATAGACTAGCAATTTTAAACTAACTCAACTATTAACTAATTACACTAACTATGGAAAACCTACATTACCTATTTAAACTAACTATCAAACAGAAACTTAACTAACTAAACTAAAAGAAAAATCAAAAATGGCCACATACGACCCAGGGGGGAGGGGAGGCGCCCAGGAGGGGGGAGGTACAGGGTGCTGCTCAACATCCACATGCGATGATGCTGAACCAAAAAAAAATCCTCCATGGGCTCAACGCCTGCACAGCACGACCTATGTGGGAGATAGATGGTCGTCTGAGTCTGGCTCATCCTGGAAAGGAGGACGTGGCACAGTAGCCTGGCCACGCCTAGCCACAGCTTGCCCCTCGTCGGCAGCAAGTCTGCCGGACGGATGAGCCTGGTTCTGTGTGGCGATGTGACGTAGGTCTGCATGCAGAACCTCACGTGATACACGTGCTTCCTCTTGCAAGGTAGCACGTGTAACACAGAGTTCCTCCTGCAAGGCCTGTCTGGACAACCGCTGCACCTCCCGGCAAGCCTGTAGCTCAGCCGAGATGGTACGCTCAAGCTGTGCAAACCTCTCCTCTGCCTGCTGCCTCTGAGACATCATAAGGACACCCAGAGTGGATCTGAGGGAAGCATACTCCTCCCTCAGGGCATCCATGTGCGCCTCTGCGTGAGCAGCAATTGCTTGACGCAGAGACGACATTTCAGCCTGGCGTGCCCTGTCTGAGGCCGCCATGCCCAGCCTGAGCGAGCGGGCCGTGGACCGTGCCACCTGCTGCTGGAGAAGCACCTGCCTAGCAGTGGGGAGCACAGATCGGGCCACACGCTCCATGCTCTCAGCAATGTTCTCCATTGCTGCCCCCTGCCGTTCGGAATTGGCAGTCATGTCTTGCTCCCACTCAGTATACAGCGGTTGTGCGCGGCGACCGCGTTGCCGGGCTTGACCCCTGCGGGAACCAAGGACCGGGGGTCCTTGCTGTGTTGGCACCGCCTGCGGCTGCACGACTACATGCCCCCGTCGACGTGATGTCCCAGGCACATCAATGACTGGTGTGGAGGGTGACCCTGCGTCCTGATCCACCACGGGTGGAGGAACCAAGACTGTCTGGTTCCTCAGTGCAGGTGTCGCAGACAGAGGAGTGTCCACATCAGAATCACTCACCCCTGTCACATGGACTTGATGCTCATCCAACTCAACATGGACGTCAGAGTCGTCATCAAGGCTGGACTCATAGGCAGCCAGAGACAAGATGGACTGCAGCACTTGGGGGTTTTCGTGGCCTACCATGCCACGACCCCCACTAGTGCCGGGTTGATGTGGTGTTACCAACCCTGTGTCTGGCATGACAACACCATCCTCCGCCTCCATTGCGTCATCACCTGAAAAATAGAGAGAAAAAGGTCAATACACATGTCAGAAGCACATGACACACACACACACCAACAGCAAAGGCATCTGGCAGACATGTGACACACAAAATATGACCTGGCATGCATGCTGGGTCTACTTTGAATAGCTTCTGTGATCAGACCTGTTGAAAGGTGGCAGTTTCCATGGAAGTGGGTCTATGTAGTGCAGAAAATGTGTACGCCACTCACTACCCACATGTACAAGCACTACATGGTGTGTGCCAGGAAATGTGAAGGCAGTGCAATGTCAAATTCAGACATCACGTGCATTGTGCATTCAATGTGTACCATGTCTAGAAGCCAAGCACCCCTCCACCCCAGTACCAAAGCAGGGATGCCTAGCATGGTATCAAAAGGCTGACCATACACCTGTGTATTGACAGGCAGTGTTGACTGGCATCAACAGCTTAATGTGATTCAAATTACAACACTGCAAATGATGCTGGGACAGTGGGCAGGACACATGATGGAAACTCCGGAGGCTGCACACGTGTGAAGAAGACACAACAAGAGTTGGACAGAGTCATTGGCCATTGAACTGGCTGAGGCCTGTGAGCCACACAGATTGTCATAGCCTAAACATGTGTGCAACGCAGGACTGAGCCACAGTTGACATGGGAAGGCTGATGAGATGGCAGGCAATGTATGTAACCAAGGACTTATATTACAGTGATCATCCAGTCAAGGACACATAGGGGCATGCGTGCAATGCACATGGAGCATGAATGGGCACTCATGTCCCTGCGGGACATCTGACCCATGCACAGTACGAGTGAGATACCCTGCATCGAGTACTAAGGCTGTACCACACGGCATATGTCTGGCAGATTCTACGCTGGAAGTTAGCATCTACACAGGACACATGAACAAGAAAGTACACATTGGCAAGATTGAAGCAGACCAGTGCAAAGGTGGAACTGGGGTGCAGAGTGGCGGAGGAGGGGCAAGGGAGCATGCCTACATGGAGTCCCGCATGCAGGCAGAGGAGACATGCATGACGGTAGCATTGCATTACTTACACATCAGAACCATGTACACGTCACATGTAGCAGCAATCATGCACAACACATCCCACAAGTGAAACACACACGTCCTCAACAAACACGCATCAACACTCACTGGACTGGGCATCAAAGTCCAGCATCTCTCCCACTCCTTCGACCAATTCAGGTGGTATGAACTCCGCAACGAGAGCCTCATGCGGAGTGAGTTCTTCCTCCTCTGGTGCAGGCCCACCGCCAGTCACCAGAGTCAAGTTGTAATTTGAGGCACGCTTGGCCTCAGTGCTGCGCTTGATGTCATTCCAACGCTTTTTGCACTCCTGTGCCGTGCGCACCTCATGGCCGAATGAACTGACATGTTCCGCAACATGCTTCCAGTGGGTGTCACGTTGGGCAGCGGTAGTCTGACTATTGGCACCCACTAGCATGTCACGGCTGTGGCCCCGCACGTAGTCCACGAGGAAGTCCAGTTCCTGCTTACAGAAAGGCTTCTTCCTCGACGTGCAGGAGGTCGTGGCTGTGTGTGGGGTCCCAGCCTGTGCTGCAGGTGCAACCTTCCTCCTCTTGGACTGTGGCGCAGACCCTGGCTGGCTAATGCCGCCCTGACCAGTATGGCCAGTGGGTTCGGTGGATTGACCCAAGGGAGTGGCAGGTGGAGGGATGACCAAAGGCCTGACTTGTGTCAGTGGCAGCTGGGTGCCCACTAATGGACCCTGCGCAGCAACATCAGCTGTGGCAGGGTCATTGACCGCAACGGTCCTGGTTGGCAGACTCACAACCGGGGTGCTGTTGAGTGCATCTGCCCCTGCACTTGCCAACACCCGGCTGTTCGGGGCAGCAGATGACATGACTGCCCCAGGGACACGTGTCTTGGTCTGAGCAGCCCGGCCTGCCCCTATGGTTTCCCCCCTGGCCTGTTGGAGATCTACCAAGGGCTCTTCAAGTGCCAACGCAGCCTGCGCTGGCAGACCCTGAGCCTGGGTGGCGGTGTCCACAGCTGCACCTGCAGCTACCACTACCCTTGGGCCCGTGGCATTCAATGGAACGGACTGCCGGGTCATATGGGTGCCAGTGCCAGATGCAGGAGCTGCATCCCCCGGAACCACAGGGGGTGGTGGCATGGCTGCACCGACACATGGCACAACATTGTGCTCAAGTGGCGCACCCCTGCCTCTTCCCCCTCTGTGGCTGCCCTGGACACCCTGGAGTCCCCCTACTCCCTGGTCACCACGGCCACGTCCCCGACCACGCCCGCCATGAGGAGTATGCCCAGCTGAGGCGCCCCTCACCTTTGGTGGCCTCCCAACCATGGCATAGATGTAGTAGTGCTGGCACAGATGGAGTGGTGCCAATGGGAGGTGTACACCACAATTGACCTGGGCAATTGGGGTGAAGAGGTGGGAAGCAAGATGTTAACAGCCCCCCTGCACCTGCAAGGGTGTATGTGACCCCGGTGATGTGGTGACGGGTCACGCAACGCTCAGGCACCCCAAAACTGCAGTAAAACCGTGCACGCAACCCTGCAGCCTACGTGCGTGGATTCAACCTCCCGCAGTACGCGGTGGCACCCAGTAACACGAATAACGCGTACGCATGGGACACCCAGGCTACTATGACATCGAAAATGGGTGTGATACACAGGGGCACCCGCAGTGGGAAAAAGACGTGTGCGACTCACCGTCTGACTAGCGCGATGCAGAAAAACACGCGTAGCCAATACCCCCGCCAAAAGAAGAGATACGTCATTGATATTTGTGAAGTTGTGATGGCGCGCGAAACAACTGGAAGCAGCAACACACGTCGGTCTCCACGTAAGGCACGTACAGCGAACTGCTGGGCCCGCTCACCTTTAACCCGTGCTGAGGTAAACGCACGCGCGTGACACGTCACTTACACGCATGGGCCCTTTCCTCGTATTACACGCGGACGTGCAGTTTTCCACGCACGCTTACGCGCATGGGCCCTTTCCTCGTATTACACGCGGACGTGCAGTTTTCCATGCGCGCTTACGCGCATGGGCCCTTTCCTCGTATTACACGCGGACGTGCAGTTTTCCACGCGTGCTTACGCGCATGGGCCCTTTCCTCGTATTACACGCGGATGTGCAGTTTTTCACGCGCGCTGAAATGCCCATGCACGTCTGTACGCGTCACGTCACAGGGGCGCTTGCGCTTGAGGGGCCTTCTGTCCAATGAAAATGCGTATGCGTGCAGACGCGCTTACGCGCTACGGGCCTTTCCTCGAATTACACGCTGACGTGCAGATTTTTCACGTGCCAAATCACTCCGTATCAAGCTGGCCACACGTAAACACACGGAAGACCACGCTCCTGCCCAGAAGGCCGAACTACTGCCCCCCAGAGCCCTGAGCACGCTCCCACCTGCCATCTGCTGCTGCCTGACTGCCTGCTGCCCACGTGCCCTGCCATTTGCTGCCTGCACATCAGCCAGGGGTGCTGTTGCTGTGACCACCCCTGCTGGAACCGAAGACTCCCGACTGGGATTCCATCGCTCCACAGCCCAGCCCCAGGACCCAGTTGCCCACCCACTCCTGCCTCTGGGGTTGTCATGACGGGGCAAACACCATCTGGGACCACTGACAACCCCCGGCCAGAGAGGCAGAGGGGCACCAGCTTCAGTGCCACCGAAGTTGGTGTCCTGGTGGAGCAAGTCCTGGGGCAGTATGATGCCCTCTTCGGAAGTTCCCGCGCCGACAAGGAAGGACGGACTCGGATCTGGACTGACATCGTGACTGCCATCAACGCGGAGGGGGTGGCAGTCCGCGACTTACAACATGTCAAGAAGCGCTGGGAGGACTTCAGGTCCAGGACCCTGAACAAGGCCCGGCGCCTCTTGAAGGCAGCGGATGCCAAGGGGCGCCGGGGCCACTTGTCGGAAGAACAGATGAGGGTCCTGGAACGCATATCCCCAGCGCTCCACGTCCAGGTCCTTGAGAAGCAGACCGTCTGGAGTCGAGCGGTGAGTGTACATGCATCCTGATTGTGAGCAGTGCGTGTGGTGATTATTCAGTAGTGTGCAGGTTGCACATCTGTTTGTATGGGGTCGAGTATGGGTGGGGGTGTACAGGGCCGTGGGGCTGACACATGCGAGGGCTGTAATGTGTGAGACATAGATGGTGCTTGTGTGTGTAGGCTTGCATGCCAAATGCAGTTGTGTGGGCACACATGTTTGGATGAATGTGTATGTAAGTAGACATGTCCGTGATGTCACGCATGTATGTTGTTTTTGGCTGCATGTATCAGCACTGTGTACATGTGAATGTGTGTGTATTTGACAAGGGTGCAACAGTGATGCAACATGGATGCATGTGACAGCGGTATGTGGAAGCCTGATTGGCAGATGTGACATGGATGCCCGTCTGAACACTGCGACAGTTGGCAGAGGTGTACACATGCATGCAAGTGTGGTGGTGTGTGTACATGTGTGGTGCACTTCCTGTGTTGCATGTGATGTCTGGCTCACCTTTGGCTGCTCATGCTGTTGTATGTGTATGGATGGTGGTGGCAGTTGCGATATGGCTGTGGTATGGTTCATGTGTGCGAGTTGTAATGACATGTGTGTTGGGGATTGTGATGACATGTCTGAGGTTTGCCAATGCCCCTCATGTACAACTGTCATGTGTGTATGTGTCCATTGTACAGTGCCCTGATGCCTGTGTTTTGTTTCTCCTTGTCTGCAGCGTCAACTGATGAAGAGGGCGGAGAAGGTGCTGTGGAGCACAGCGGCGGGGATCCCACCGCCAGCCGGAGACGCAAGGCCCGGCTTGCCTCCCATGTTGTCATCTCGTCGGGGAGTGAGGAGTCCGGTGCCGCGTCCCAGGCCGCAGTTGCCGGGTGAGGTCCAAGAGGCGGAGGTTGGAGTTGGACTCCTCGGCAGCAGAAGGGGCAGCTGGGACCCCACAGGGCCCAACAGGGGAAGATGGCACGGAGTCATCCAGGTTGGTGGGGGGTTTGGTGGAGGAGGAGGCCGTGCAAGCACCAGAGACGGGGTCTGGAGGTGGGGATCCCACTGGTGCTAGTGGTGCAGTGCAGGACCAGGGACAGGAGGCAGCACAGGCCGCCGCGGAGGTGCCTGTGTGCAATCCTGTCCCTGATCCTGTCCCTGCATCATCTTGCGCCAGAAGGGATGCCTACGTCCAGACCCGTTTTCAGGCAGGGGATGAGCTCACGTCAACTGGCCTTCCTCTGCCTGCGGACGTGGCTATCCAGGTGCGGGTTGAGCCTGTCCTAGCTGGTGTGGCGTTGCGTCAACGGGCCATGCGAGGTGACCTGCAGTCTTTTCATGAAGAGACTGCACGTCATCTCGAATGGCTCGTTGACCACGTCAGCCTGCTGGGACAGGTCACCCAGGCCGGATTCCTCCGTCTGATGGGGCTTGCTACGACCCCCTCCTCAACTGGACCCCCTACGCGCCAGTCATCCTCTGTGCCATCTTCCCACCCATCAGTCACCTGGGTGCCCTGTGGAGCTGCCTCTGACGGTGCGGCCAGGCTGGTGGAGGAGGCATCCCTGCCACAGTCGGGAGTCGGACGTCCAGAAGGGGTGGCCACATCTACGACTGCACCCCAGCCGGCGGAGGATGTGCAGGCAGCAGGAGGCAGTGCACGGGCAGAGGCACAGCAGCAGCAGCAACGTGGTGGGAGCCATGAAGGCTCGGGGCCTTCAACATCGGAGGGGCAGGCATCGGCCAGAGGGCAGGAGGACCCAGGACAGAGAGTGTCTTCTGTGTGGCAGCGGTTGGGCCACGCCATAGATGCGGAGCGGCAGCGGGCGGAAGAGGCACGGCTCACAATGGTCAGGGCGGAGAACTCCATGCGGAGGGCCCTGAGGCGGGCCGAGTGCCTCGAGGCAATCCGCAGGGGTTTGGAGGTGGAGACGTCGACGGCCCTGCGGACCCTCTGGGCCATGGAGGAGGACCGCCTCCGGGACATTGAGGAGGAGTTCGATGATGCCCTGGCCCGGGACATCCACAAGTGAGCCGTGAAACTAGCCCGCTGCCCTTGTACATAGTTATGTAGGTAGTGTTAGGTTTCATTTTTGTTTTTATTTTATTTGGACCTTTCGGACATTAGCCACATTTTTGTATATAGTTTATTTTATTAGTTAGTGTAGTTAGATAGGTTTCCTTTATTTTGTTGGGAAAATGGACCCTGGCTTGTTCCCATGTACATAGTTCACAGTTGGATTGTATTTTTTTTTCACTTTTTAACCATGGAGCAATGGCTTTCTTTTTTATTTCCCATTGGATTTTGTTTTGTGGACATTGACTTTGGACAACATTACTTTGGAATTTTATTTTTGGTTTTGCTTTTTTTAACGGACATGCTTCTTTTCATTTTTGTACATTCACATTTCTGTTTCTTCATTTTTTATTCTATTTATGTTTCCTTTAATACATATTTTTTTTGGTGAACTTCAATGTGTGGTATCTCATTGGTTTCATGCATTTCATGATATGTGTTTTGAGATTCACTGACACCCATTGGGTGTATGTGAGGGAAATGTATTTGTTTCGGAACTTGCAATTGGTGTTCTGTGATGTAATTGCAAATTATGAGTGGGTGGATGCAAAACTCGGGTGGGTGTTTTGCATTTGGAGGCTGACCATAGGGACCAGGGATCTAGATTGTGATGAAATGTTGGCTGGGGAACATGAGTTGCACATGGGTGGGGGCCTGCTGGCAGGTGCCCCACAGTGCTGGGGGGTGGGGGTGGTGGGGAACATGAGTTGGACATGGGTGGGGGCCTGCTGGCAGGTGCCCCACAGTGGTGGGGGGTGGGGGTGGTGGGAGACATGGGTGGGGGCCTGGTGGAGGCTGCCCCTGCACTGCTGGGGGGTGGGGGTGGTGGGAGACATGGGTGGGGGCCTGGTGGTGGGTGCCCCTGCACTGCTGGGGGGTGGGGGTGGTGGGAGACATGGGTGGGGCCCTGGTGGAGGCTGCCCCTGGTGACTGGGGGGGTGGGGGTGGTGGGAGACATGGGTGGGGGCCTGGTGGAGGCTGCCCCTGGTGGCTGGGGGGTGGGGGTGGTGTGAGACATGGGTGGGGGCCTGGTGGAGGCTGCCCCTGCACTGCTGGGGGGTGGGGGTGGTGTGAGACATGGGTGGGGGCCTGGTGGAGGCTGCCCCTGCACTGCTGGGGGGTGGGGGTGGTGGGAGACATGGGTGGGGGCCTGGTGGAGGCTGCCCCTGGTGACTGGGGGGGTGGGGGTGGTGGGAGACATGGGTGGGGGCCTGCTGGCACGTGCCCCACAGTGCTGGGGGTGGGGAACATGAGTTGGACATGGGTGGGGGCCTGCTGGCAGGTGCCCCACAGTGCTGGGGGGTGGGGGTGGTGGGAGACATGAGTTGGACATGGGTGGGGGCCTGCTTGCAGGTGCCCCACAGTGCTGGGGGGTGGGGGTGGTGGGTAACATGGGTGGGGGCCTGGTGGTGGGTGCCCCTGCACTGCTGGGGGGTGGGGGTGGTGGGAGACATGGGTGGGGGCCTGGTGGAGGCTGCCCCTGGTGACTGGGGGTTGGGGGTGGTGGGAGACATGGGTGGGGGCCTGGTGGAGGCTGCCCCTGGTGACTGGGGGGGTGGGGGTGGTGGGAGACATGGGTGGGGGCCTGGTGGAGGCTGCCCCTGGTGGCTGGGGGGTGGGGGTGGTGTGAGACATGGGTGGGGGCCTGGTGGAGGCTGCCCCTGCACTGCTGGGGGGTGGGGGTGGTGGGAGACATGGGTGGGGGCCTGGTGGAGGCTGCGGCTGGTGACTGGGGGGTTGGGGGTGGTGGGAGACATGGGTGGGGGCCTGGTGGAGGCTGCCCCTGGTGACTGGGGGGGTGGGGGTGCTGGGGGACATGGGTGGGAGCCTGGTGGAGGCTGCGCCTGGTGGCTCGGGGGTGGGGATGCTGGGAGACATGGGTGGGGGCCTGGTGGTGGGTGCCCCTGCACTGCTGGGGGGTGGGGTGGTGGGAGACATGGGTGGGGGCCTGGTGGAGGCTGCCCCTGGTGACTGGGGGGGTGGGGGTGGTGGGAGACATGGGCGGGGGCCTGGTGGAGGCTGCCCCTGGTGGCTGGGGGGTGGGGTTGGTGTGAGACATGGGTGGGGGCCTGGTGGAGGCTGCCCCTGCACTGCTGGGGGGTGGGGGTGGTGGGAGACATGGGTGGGGGCCTGGTGGAGGCTGCCCCTGGTGACTGGGGGGGTGGGGGTGGTGGGAGACATGGGTGGGGGCCTGCTGGAGGCTGCCCCTGGTGACTGGGGAGGTGGGGGTGCTGGGAGACATGGGTGGGGGCCTGGTGGAGGCTGCCCCTGGTGGCTGGGGGGTGGGGGTGGTGTGAGACATGGGTGGGGGACTGGTGGAGGCTGCCCCTGCACTGCTGGGGGGTGGGGGTGGTGGGAGACATGGGTGGGGGCCTGGTGGAGGCTGCCCCTGTGACTGGGGGGGTGGGGGTGGTGGGAGACATGGGTGGGGGCCTGGTGGAGGCTGCCCCTGGTGACTGGGGGGGTGGGGGTGGTGGGAGACATGGGTGGGGGCCTGGTGGAGGCTGCCCCTGGTGGCTGGGGGGTGGGGGTGCTGGGAGACATGGGTGGGGGCCTGGTGGTGGCTGCCCCTGCACTGCTGGGGGGTGGGGGGGTGGGGAACAATCATTGGACATGGGTGGGGGCCTTCTGGCAGGTGCCCCACAGTGCTGGGGGGTGGGGGTTGTGGGGAACCTGAGTTGGACATGGGTGGGGGCCTGCTGGCAGGTGCCTCACAGTGCTGGGGGGTGGGGGTGGTGGAAGACATGAGTTGGACATGGGTGGGGGCCTGCTGGCAGGTGCCCCACAGTGCTGGGGGGTGGGGGGGGTGGGGAACATGAGTTGGACATGGGTGGGGGCCTGCTGGCAGGTGCCCCTCAGTGCTGGGGTGTGGGGGTGGTGGGAGACATGGGTGGGGGCCTGGTGGAGGCTGCCCCTGCACTGCTGGGGGTGGGGGTGCTGGGAGACGTGGGTGGGGGCCTGGTGGCGGGTGCCCCCAGTGCTGGGGGGGTGGGGGTGGTGGGAGACATGGGTGGGGGCCTGTTGGAGGCTGCCCCTGGTGGCTGGGGGGTGGGGGTGGTGTGAGACATGGGTCGGGACCTGGTGGAGGCTGCCCCTGCACTGCTGGGGGGTGGGGGTGGTGGGAGACATGGGTGGGGGCCTGGTGGAGGCTGCCCCTGGTGACTGGGGGGGTGGGGGTGGTGGGAGACATGGGTGGGGGCCTGGTGGAGGCTGCCCCTGGTGACTGGGGGGGTGGGTGTGCTGGGAGACATGGGTGGGGGCCTGGTGGAGGCTGCCCCTGGTGGCTGGGGGGCGGGGGTGCTGGGAGACATGGGTGGGGGCCTGGTGGTGGCTGCCCCTGCACTGCTGGGGGGTGGGGGTGGTGGGAGACATGGGTGGGGGCCTGGTGGTGGGTGCCCGTGCACTGCTGGGGGGTGGGGGTGGTGGGAGACATGGGTGGGGCCCTGGTGGAGGCTGCCCCTGGTGACTGGGGGGGGTGGGGGTGGTGGGAGACATGGGTGGGGGCCTGGTGGAGGCTGCTCCTGGTGGCTGGGGGGTGGGGGTGGTGTGAGACATGGGTGGGGGCCTGGTGGAGGCTGCCCCTGCACTGCTGGGGGGTGGGGGTGGTGTGAGACATGGGTGGGGGCCTGGTGGAGGCTGCCCCTGCACTGCTGGGGGGTGGGGGTGGTGGGAGACATGGGTGGGGGCCTGGTGGAGGCTGCCCCTGGTGACTGGGGGGGTGGGGGTGGTGGGAGACATGGGTGGGGGCCTGCTGGCAGGTGCCCCACAGTGCTGGGGGTGGGGAACATGAGTTGGACATGGGTGGAGGCCTGCTGGCAGGTGCCCCACAGTGCTGGGGGGTGGGGGTGGTGGGAGACATGAGTTGGACATGGGTGGGGGCCTGCTTGCAGGTGCCCCACAGTGCTGGGGGGTGGGGGTGGTGGGTAACATGGGTGGGGGCCTGGTGGTGGGTGCCCCTGCACTGCTGGGGGGTGGGGGTGGTGGGAGACATGGGTGGGGGCCTGGTGGAGGCTGCCCCTGGTGACTGGGGGTTGGGGTGGTGGGAGACATGGGTGGGGGCCTGGTGGAGGCTGCCCCTGGTGACTGGGGGGGTGGGGGTGGTGGGAGACATGGGTGGGGGCCTGGTGGAGGCTGCCCCTGGTGGCTGGGGGGTGGGGGTGGTGTGAGACATGGGTGGGGGCCTGGTGGAGGCTGCCCCTGCACTGCTGGGGTGTGGGGGTGGTGGGAGACATGGGTGGGGGCCTGGTGGAGGCTGCCCCTGGTGACTGGGGGGGTGGGGGTGGTGGGAGACATGGGTGGGGGCCTGGTGGAGGCTGCCCCTGGTGACTGGGGGGGTGGGGGTGCTGGGGGACATGGGTGGGAGCCTGGTGGAGGCTGCCCCTGGTGGCTGGGGGGTGGGGGTGCTGGGAGACATGGGTGGGGGCCTGGTGGTGGGTGCCCCTGCACTGCTGGGGGGTGGGGGTGGTGGGAGACATGGGTGGGGGCCTGGTGGAGGCTGCCCCTGGTGACTGGGGGGGTGGGGGTGGTGGGAGACATGGGCGGGGGCCTGGTGGAGGCTGCCCCTGGTGGCTGGGGGGTGGGGTTGGTGTGAGACATGGGTGGGGGCCTGGTGGAGGCTGCCCCTGCACTGCTGGGGGGTGGGGGTGGTGGGAGACATGGGTGGGGGCCTGGTGGAGGCTGCCCCTGGTGACTGGGGGGGTGGGGGTGGTGGGAGACATGGGTGGGGGCCTGGTGGAGGCTGCCCCTGGTGACTGGGGAGGTGGGGGTTATGGGAGACATGGGTGGGGGCCTGGTGGAGGCTGCCCCTGGTGGCTGGGGGGTGGGGGTGGTGTGAGACATGGGTGGGGGCCTGGTGGAGGCTGCCCCTGTGACTGGGGGGGTGGGGGTGGTGGGAGACATGGGTGGGGGCCTGGTGGAGGCTGCCCCTGGTGACTGGGGGGGTGGGGGTGCTGGGAGACATGGGTGGGGGCCTGGTGGAGGCTGCCCCTGGTGGCTGGGGGGTGGGGGTGCTGGGAGACATGGGTGGGGGCCTGGTGGTGGCTGCCCCTGCACTGCTGGGGGGTGGGGGTGGTGGGGAACAATCGTTGGACATGGGTGGGGGCCTTCTGGCAGGTGCCCCACAGTGCTGGGGGGTGGGGGTTGTGGGGAACCTGAGTTGGACATGGGTGGGGGCCTGCTGGCAGGTGCCCCACAGTGCTGGGGGGTGGGGGTGGTGGAAGACATGAGTTGGACATGGGTGGGGGCCTGCTGGCAGGTGCCCCACAGTGCTGGGGGGTGGGGGTGGTGGGGAACATGAGTTGGACATGGGTGGGGGCCTGCTGGCAGGTGCCCCTCAGTGCTGGGGTGTGGGGGTGGTGGGAGACATGGGTGGGGGCCTGGTGGAGGCTGCCCCTGCACTGCTGGGGGTGGGGGTGCTGGGAGACGTGGGTGGGGGCCTGGTGGCGGGTGCCCCCAGTGCTGGGGGTGTGGGGGTGGTGGGAGACATGGGTGGGGGCCTGTTGGAGGCTGCCCCTGGTGGCTGGGGGGTGGGGGTGGTGTGAGACATGGGTCGGGACCTGGTGGAGGCTGCCCCTGCACTGCTGGGGGGTGGGGGTGGTGGGAGACATGGGTGGGGGCCTGGTGGAGGCTGCCCCTGGTGACTGGGGGGGTGGGGGTGGTGGGAGACATGGGTGGGGGCCTGGTGGAGGCTGCCCCTGGTGACTGGGGGGGGTGGGTGTGCTGGGAGACATGGGTGGGGGCCTGGTGGAGGCTGCCCCTGGTGGCTGGGGGGTGGGGGTGCTGGGAGACATGGGTGGGGGCCTGGTGGTGGCTGCCCCTGCACTGCTGGGGGGTGGGGGTGGTGGGGAACATGCGTTGGACATGGGTGGGGGCCTGCTGGCAGGTGCCCCACAGTGCTGGGGGGTGGGGGTGGTGGGGAACATGAGTTGGACATGGGTGGGGGCCTGCTGGCAGGTGCCCCACAGTGCTGGGGGGTGGGGGTGGTGGGAGACATGAGTTGGACACGGGTGGGGGCCTGCTGGCAGGTGCCTCACAGTGCTGGGGGGTGGGGGTGGTGGGGAACATGAGTTGGACATGGGTGGGGGCCTGCTGGCAGGTGCCCCACAATGCTGGGGGGTGGGGGTGGTGGGAGACATGGTTGGGGGTCTGGTGGAGGCTGCCCCTGCACTGCTGGGGGGTGGGGGTGCTGGGAGACGTGGGTGGGGGCCTGTGGCGGGTGCCCCCAGTGCTGGGGGGTGGGGGTGGTGGGAGACATGGGTGGGGGCCTGGTGGAGGCTGCCCCTGGTGGCTGGGGGGTGGGGGTACTGGGAGACATGGGTGGGGGCCTGGTGGAGGCTGCCCCTGCACTGCTGGGGGGTGGGGTGGTGGGAGACATGGGTGGGGGCCTGCTGGCAGGTGCCCCACAGTGCTGGGGGTGGAGGTGGTGGGGAACATGAGTTGGACATGGGTGGGGGCCTGCTGGCAGGTGCCCCACAGTGCTGGGGGGTGGGGGTGGTGGGAGACATGGGTGGGGGCCTGGTGGAGGCTGCCCCTGGTGACTGGGGGGGTGGGGGTGGTGGGAGACATGGGTGGGGGCCTGGTGGAGGCTGCCCCTGGTGACTGGGGGGGTGGGGGTGGTGGGAGACATGGGTGGGGGCCTGGTGGTGGGTGCCCCTGCACTGCTGGGGGGTGGGGGTGCTGGGAGACATGGGTGGGGCCTGGTGGAGGGTGCCCCTGGTGACTGGGGGTGCAGGGGTGCACGCGTTGGTGGGCAGTAGTGCAAGTTGACATGTGGGTTGGCTGGGGGTCATGGCCATGGTGGATCGTGTGCCTGCAGGACATGTGCAGGGTAGGCCCCTGTAGTGTGGGCCACCTGCAGGGGCCGTGGAGGGTGTAGAGGGAACACCTGGGAGGACCCACACGTGCAATTCACGTGTGGTGCTCCCCGCGCACCCCTGTAATACACGTACCCTGATGGAATCGCGTGTGGAACTTCCCGCGCACCCCTGGAATACACGTACCCTGCTGAAATCGCGTGTGGCACTTCCTGCGCACCCCTGAGATACGCGTACCCTGCTCGCATGGGCCCAATCGCGTGTGGAAACTCCTGCGCACCCCTGAGATACGCGTACCCTGCGGAAATCGCGTGTGGCACTTCCCGCGCACCCCTGAGATACGCGTACCCCCAATCGCGTGTGGAAATTCCCGCGCACCCCTGAAATACACGTACCCTGCTGAAATCGCGTGTGGCACTTCCTGCGCACCCCTGAGATACGCGTACCCCCAATCGCGTGTGGAAATTCCCGCACACCCCTGAAATACACGTACCCTGCTGAAATCGTGTGTGGCACTTCCTGCGCACCCCTGAGATACGCGTACCCTGCTCGCACGGGCCCAATCGCGTGTGGAAATTCCCATGCACCCCTGAGATACGCGTACCCTACGGAAATCGCGTGTGGAACTTCCCGCGCACCCCTGAAATACGCGTACCCTGTTCGCACGGGCCCAATCGCGTGTGGAAATTCCCATGCACCCCTGAGATACGTGTACCCTACGGAAATCGCGTGAGGTACTTCCCGCGCACCCCAGTGATACACGTAGCCCGCTTGCCGTGCTGGTACAGGGTTAGCGCAGCCCTTTGCGCTGGATTGGGTATATTGATGGCTTTTCCCTGCGCGAGAGGCGTTCTTGGGGGCGTAACTGGCGCTGCTGCAGGGTCGCTGCGCCACTGTGCGCCACGGCTGGTTTTGGTGGCTGGAATCCATGAATACGCTTTAGCGCACGCGGCTGGCGCAGGGATTCGCACGCGCACACTGTGCTCCAGCCGCGTGCGCCACTTGTGCGCTGAATTCTATGAATTACCCCCTTATTGTCAATGAGACGCCTGAACATAATGCAATATATCTAAGTCATCTAGTAGCGTGTACAACCAGAGGGCAATTAGAAGGAACATTTGCAACTTTACGATGGCGATCAGCGGAACATTTTCATGTGAACATACCTGTGTAGAAAAAAAGAGGATAGAAAGTGGTGTGAGATACCTGAAGGTGTCTCACCTGCTGGTCCCCAGAGATCTGTCATCTAGGTGGCCTGGAAACGGCCATCGCTATTGGTTTTGGTTCCTGGGGGTGGACCAGTGGGGGACGATCAATTGGGCAACAGGTCTTCAGGGAGTGGAATTGGGACACAGAGGGTTGAAACGCGGTATCCCCTTTCCTATAACATATTTTCCCCATCCTACCCTGTAGGATATTTGGACTAACGCCAGAGCTGTTTACTTGACATGTCCCAACACACAGGTCAGGCAATTGACAATAACAGCTCACACCTGACGGTCCTTCCCCCCAAGGATAAAAGGCAGAGCATGAAAGCACACTTCGAGCAAGGCCAAACGCACGAGGAGACATCTACACCAAACCGGTACAGAGGAGAAAGGTAGTGAGACCTGGAAGCATGATGAAGGGAGAATTGCCCTTGCCCTTTTCAACTCAGAACTGCAAAGCCTCTGAAAGGGAAATCATAAAACCAGGAGATACAGCTTGTGTGCGGAGCAGAAGATGTCAATGGTACACAGGGGCCTCCTGCATTGATAACACAGGCGGAGAGGCAAGTTGGCTACCGTGGTACTGTCCTTGACTCCAGAAAACAAAGCCAATGGGTTCAACACAGCTGGTGAGTTGGAGGAAGCTGATAGCAAACCGAACTGTGTTGAGTCCAAGGTTGCAAGCAGAAAACTTTTTTAATACAAGGACTTTGCAGGAAACAGAACTTATGTGTATGTTTGAAATTTAAAGTTAGCACAGTTGAGGTCCAGGTGCAGAAGGGACCGGCACCACATGGGTGCTTATTCAAAAAACTCTGACCGGGACCTGTTTTGAAACTACAAGAACAAGAAGGCCTTAGGAAAGGGTGGTGCAAGGCGGTGGTCCTATAAGGGGTATGTCAAATCTCTTCTACACTCAAAAGTCTCTGACCCGTTGCCAGCAATACATAAACTGTATTAGAAATACATTAACTGTGTTAAAGAAAGGCTGTGGTGAACCCGACGGAGGGAGACCCAAACTGTGAGGAGGATCCGAGCCCGGTGGAGGGAGATCCTGGGGGCAAAGAACAATCTCCCAAGGTTCAAGATTACCAAGAAAACCTTTTGGATGTTTGTCATTGTGTAACAGCAGGTCTTCTCAGGGAACAGACTTTTTTCAGGAAAAGAGACTTAACCTCTGAAGGTTTTTGATATCGGTGAACTGGAACTGTGATCCTCATGCTGTCAAGGCCCAGAAGTGTGCTGTGCTCCGAAGTCCAACCTTGTCCCGTGCTTAAAATGTGGGGAAAGGAGACCCAGCCTTACCATCCTGACTTATCATTTTGTGACCACGTCTTTCTTTTCTGGTGAACATTATCCCACACACTTTTTGCAATTTAGTAATATTGATTGGCAATAGTTTTTTTTTTAGTATAAGCCCTTTTAATTTGAAAAGATGCTACTAGGACTGCTTTATTATTATTTGATGGTCGTAACTTGCTCTCATCTTAGATTTAGGTTTAGATCAGGTGTTTACCTCACCCACAAAAAAGTCCAATAAGCACCCTTGAACTGTGATCACTTGTGTCTGTTTTTACTATTGCCACCATGAGTTCCTTACAGTGGTATGGAGTGGACAAGCAACAAATGTATCAACCCATCTCAGATTGGAGATCGAATAACATTGTTGAGATGAAGAGGATCGATTGCTCAGATATGACTGAGAGATCAGGAGAGCCAGGATGCTGGGAGAGACCTCAGCTATTTGTGAATGGGTGTGTTGCCACCAGTAACGGATGGGAAGAAGGATTATTATCTGGCCCTACATACTTATTGAAGCAATAACCATTAGGCAAAGTGCAAATAGTGTATGACAGATGCCTAGAATTACGTGACAAGTATTCTAAGTAATTAACATGGGTCGACAACAAAGTAGGACAGTATCCATAATACCAGTGAAGAATGCAACAACATTGTAAAGACTGGAGGGGGTATCTGTACTCCTGCTCTCTATATGGCAGAGTAGAGGCACAGGGCACCTTAGCCAAGATTCTCTATTTTGGTATCGTGGTCGAGCAACCATGGCTTAAGCTCTCAGGAGGTGATGAGGGCTGGTTCTTAAGTACAGTTTAGTCTCCAAGCTCCCACAAAGGAATGTCTGCACACTATGTTAGTGAAAACATAGTCTTTATATAAATAATGTTAAAGGTTATATACACAATCACAATTACACACTTTGTACTCTTGCAATACTATAATGGCAAATATATACAGATCTACGTGGTACCACTCTTAACTATCGATTCCTTTGAACTGGATCCACTGCTAACAGTGCATATGTCATACAAATCAGATTATAAGATGAATCAACCATAGATTGCCGAAAGAAAGCAAGTTAAATCAAGCAATGGCAGTATACTGGGTCCCTACCAACTAGAGTCAGTTCTGTGTGCGGATCCCCCCACTGGGCAACCTGTAAATGAAGTGTATTTGGCAAGCCTACTCCAATTATGCTCAAAATAGTCTCAATTCCTTCTAAAAGGTTCTACAACCCCAAAGTACCTGGTTTCATAGAATTCTTTGGTGAGTCATCGAAAGGCCCTTCTTGAGTGCACTCCCTTTAAGGCAGGAGCCATGGGTTTTCGAGAGTCAGTGAAGAAAAGGATGAACACTGTTGTTGCAACAGCAGCTTCAGTTCTTGCGGTTCTCATTGACGATCGGTTGAACACATCATGCAAGCTGAGGTGTGCAGTGTACCTCAACGACGTGAGTCAATGAAGAACTTAGGCCCAGCACGGGCATCAGGTCAACAGCGTCTCTCTGGTCTTTCGGTGGCGGGAAACCCACCAGTGGATTCTCCTCGGTCGTCGGGCAGCCTTGACTTTCTCCAGTGGGACAAAAGCAGTCGACGGTGATGAGCAAGGGAGTCCTTGAATCAAATGTCTTAGGCAAAGGAGCACTGCTGCTCTGGTTGGTGACATCGGTCATCGACAGTGATGGACTTCAATGTCCGGGTGCTTTGCTTCGTGACTCTGCGGTGTTCCCTTCTCCGGTCGGCAGCCTTTCTGGGGTCTGACGTCCAGGGAGCGTTGGCAAAGATCAGCTGGTGCACGATGGTCCATCATAGCTCGGGAAGAGTTCTCCTAGCCAGGTCCTCTCTTGGATCAGTTCCTTGAAGGCACAGCAGCTTTCAGATTGGCAAAGGACAGCAGCAGCAAATCCTCTTCTTCCAGTGGGCTTCAAGGTTAAGCATCAAGTATCAACTTCAGCTTCTGAACAATTTCCATCAGTGAGAGGTCCCCAGATATACGTTGTTCTCTCATTTACTCTGCTGGGTCACACTCAGGCAACCAATCATTTAGAAGGGCATTCATGCAGGCATGTAGCCAATCGGGCTCACAGTGCATTCAGGCCATTCTCCTCCCTAAAGACACTCACAACAAGGAATGCTTATTGGCACAAGAACCCAGCCATTCAGTACTCCACACTGCATTGATACCAGTTTTGGGCAGGTCTGTCTCAGTCTTTGTGTCACATACCAGAAACGAGACACCCATAACAAGAAGTCCATATTTGTCACTCACACCATTAACCCAGGTCCCACCCCAAGGGCTTACCCACAACAAACAGTCACTGGGAAGGCTCCAGCCAGTCTGGCCTGGACTTCCCCACAATACCATATATGGAACTTCCACCCAACAGCCAATCAGGGGGAAAGGACAGAGTAGGGCTTCCCAGGACTTTGGGAAACACAAGGTAACAGGCAATACAAAGCAAGAGGCCACAGGGGCCATATTGTCTCCTATCAGGAATCGACTGAATCCAATGGCAGGGCATCGGGGTCCCAAAATGGAGGATACTCAGAGCACCTGTCAAATTCAGCATGGAGGTGCCACCAGCCCATACCCTGCTCTGTGTACCACACACAGGTGCCCAAAAACATACACTAGTGGTACATGGTTGTACCCCCACCCATGGGTGCCATAATGGTATCTCAAGGGTCTGTACACCAAACCAAAAAGAGGAAGAGCTGCACTGCCAGGAGTCCCACATGGACTTCTGGGCAGAAAATAACACAGAACATACATGAGAAATGACTAAAGAACAAGACAGGGAGGCTCTGTCCCTCCAATGCATTTCCAGCATCACAGTCACCCCCCCGCCCCAGACTGAGGTTAGGGCGTCTAATCTCCAACGAGATTGACACCCTCATCCAGGCGGTCAACATACCTTCTGGAAAAGCCATCTGCATTATCGTGACTCTTCTCTGGTCTATGCTCAATGGTGAAGACTTGCTCTTGCAGGCTAATGGACCACCTGAGCAGTTTTGCGTTTTCACCCGTCATCTGCATAAACCACTTTAAGGGCTTATGGTCTGTTTGGACTTTGAAGGTAGACCCTGTAAGGTAGGGCCTAAAACGCCCAAGGCTCCAAACTATACGGAAACATTCCTTTTCAACAGTAGCCCACCTAAGTTCCTTACCTTTGAGTTACCTACTGATGAATATGATTAAACGTTCCCTCCCTTTGTCATCTAACTGGGACAAGACAGCTCCAATTCCAGTGTTGCAGGAATCCTTCTAGACGATAAAGGGTTTGCTGTAATCAGGCGCACACAACACAGGTGCCTTACACAGACTTTCTTTCAAGTCAATAAAGGCCTTCTGGCAGTCTTCAGTCCAATTAACCTTTCTCGGTTGTTTGTACGAAATCAGAGCTGTCAGAGGGGCAGCTATTGTTCCATAGTCCGCCATGAAGTTGCGATAATACCTAGTGAGGCCCAAAAAGGCTCTCACCTGGGTTTGAGTAGTGGGTGTCTCCCAGTCATGTACATCATGTACCTTACTGAGGAGAGGTTGGATTCGACCCCATCCTACCTCATGACCAAGATAAGTGACTCTCCCCTGAGCTATCTGGCACTAGGTGGCTTTGATAGTGAGGTTAGCCCTTTTCAAGGCCTGCAACAGCTTAGCCAAGTGAGTCAAATGCTATTCCCAGGTGGAACTGTAGACAGCAATGTCATCTAGGTAGGCCACACAAAAGGCCTCCAGCCCACTGAGCGCATGATTGACCAATCTCTGGAAGGTGGCAGGTGAATTTTTCAACCCAAAAGGCATGACTCTAAACTGATAGAGCCCCTCACGTGTTGAGAATGCAGTCTTTTCCTTGGTATGGTTCATCAGAGCTATTTGCCAATAGCCTGAGGTAAGTTCAAAGGTACTCACAAATTTGACAGCACCTATGGTGTCCACAAGCTCATCAGCCATGGGCAAGGGGTGCGTGTCAATTTTGGTGATGGCATTGACCCCTCTGTAGTCCACACAGAACTGCCAATCCTTGGTACCTGCCTGGGAACTTGCCTTGGGGACAAGGACCACTAGACCAGACCAGGGACTGGTTATGGGTTCAATAACACCCAGATCCAACATCTTGGCGACCTCAGCCTGGATGTGGTTCTTAACAGTGTCTGACATCCTGTAGCATCTGCTTTTGACAGGTACGCTGTCACCAGTGTCAATTTCGGGCCTGCACCACAGGGGGAGGCCTGGTGTCAGTGAGAACGGAGGGGCATACTGCCGGAGCAAAGCCCTGTATGCCCTCTGATGCTTTGGAGTCAGATCTGGAGAGAGATGCACTCCCTCCACTTGGCCATCCTGAGGGTTGCTATGCAGCAAATCAGGAAGGGGCCCACTCTCATCCTCTTCTTGCTCGGAAGCTAGCAAGAGGCATGAGACTTCTGCTCGCCTATGAAAAGGCTTGAGCCTGTTGACGTGGAATACTTGAGGGGCTACCTCAGGGACTCCCAATGTCAACCAGATAATTGACTTGGCCCATCTTGGGGATTATCTGGAAGGTTCCAGCCCACTTACCTGCCAAAGCTCTAGGCTTGGTAGGCCCCATCACAAGGATCTCCTGACCTGGTGTCCAATCCACTTGTGATGCTTTAGGGTCATGCCAGTATTTGTTCAATTCCTGGCTTGCCTTAAGGTCCGCTGTCGCCTGACCCATCATCTGTGTCATCCTCCACCCGAGGCCTAACACATAGTCCCCCACTTGCTTGGCAGGACCTGAAGGGGTAGCTTCCAAACCTTCTCTGATCAAGGCAAGGAGCCCCCTCATGGGATGTCCAAAGAGTAGCTCAAAGGGGCTGAAACCAACACCCTCTTGAGGTAGCTCTCTGTAATCGAACAGCAGGCATGACAGGTGGAGAATCCCATTTCCTCCTTAGGGGCTCATCCAAAGCACCCAGCATGTCTTTGAGAGTTTTGTTAAATCTCTCAACCAGACAATTGGCCTGGGGATGGTAAGAAGTGGAGAACTTGTAGGTTATCCCGCACTCTTTCCACATCGTTTTCATGTAACTCGACATGTTGTTGGATCCTCTGTCAGAGACTACCTCCTTAGGGAATCCAACTTTGGTGAAAATGCCCAGGAGAGCCCTGGCAACCACCTTGGCAGTAACAGTCCAAAGAGGTATAGCCTCAGGGTACCTGGTGGCATGATCAACCAAGACCAGGATGAACCGATGTCCACCTGAAGTGAGAGCATCAAGAGGACCGACAATGTTGATGCCCTCCCTCTCAAATAGTGTGCCAACCACTGGCAATTTCTGCAGTGAGGCAATGACACTGCCTCCAGTCTTGCCAGACAACTGACAAGTGGGGCAGGTCCTGCAGTTGGACACCACTTCTACTCCCATCTGAGGCAGGTAGAAATGGGCAGAGAGACTCTGCATATTCTTCTTGGTACCAAGATGACCAGCTAAGGGCGCCTCATGCACCAACTGCAGTAGCAAGGGCCTGTAAACCTGGGGTACCACCAACCTCTTGAGGGCACCAGGTTCAGGCTTAGTGGGCTCACTAACAAGGATCTCACCCTGCCAATATATTTGGAATGCCCTAGGCACTTCACCCTGTGCCTGGGATAGGGCCTGTTTCCTCAGACCCTCGAGAGAGTGGCACTCTCTCTGTCCCCTACAAATGTCGCCCCTAGAGGGCCCGCTTTCATCCAGCAGTCATTGAAGGTCGGGGTGATGCTCTGGGTTGAGTACCTCTCCCACAGGAGGGTCTTCTGACCCTTCTCCCTCAGGAGTTGGGTTTGGGTTCACCACTGGACTCTGCCTGTCCGGAGCCTGAATGCCAGTGGGTACTGCTGAAGCAGCAGGATGAGAAGGGGTCCCCCTCACAGAGACAGCCTTCTTACTCTTCCGTCTTCTTGCTTTGGGTTTACCAGTCGGCTGGGGTACCAGACTCACAGCCAGCCCCGGTGTGACCTGTGATCGGATGACCGCCGCAGCAGCCATGGATAGACTATCCGTGATCATCCCCATTTCCACCAAATCATTGCCTAACAAAATGTTAGCAGGTTCATTGTCCTGAACCAGGACAGGAACCTTTTCTGTCTTGTATCCAATTGTAATGTTGACTAAGGCTACAGGCGATAATTTGGGAGGCCCACCAGCTAACCTAGTGATTCTCAGAGGAGCACCTACATAATCCTCTGGCTTTAGCAGGATCCTGTTCAGCACTGTCATGGTTGCCCCAGTGTCTCTCAAACCCGTAGAAGGCTGGCCATTCAGGAGGACACTTCTCAAAAACCTACGGGTGTTCTGTGGGATTGTCACCAGTATTTCTGCGTACTGGTCCCAGGCCCCAAGGGACACTAGGAAAATCTCTACAGGAGCACCACATGTGATTCCTGTAGAGGAGGGGAGGACAGTGGTCTCCACCTCAGGCATGGGGTAAGGGTAGATCAGGCTGACAGCCTGGACTCGAAGTGCCTTACCCTTACACTTGGGGTCACCCTCCTTGTGGTCCAAAGCCCCACAGTCCCAACAAGTCCCAGGAATGTGGAATACAGTACTGGAACCACTGGGAGTCTGCTTTGAAGCAGTAGGACCACTATTCTTACTCCCACCCACATAGGACCTATCCCCACTAGATTTTTGGGTCTTAGGAGAGGAAGGTTTTGGTTTACCCAACTGTGACTGTTTTTGGGACTCCTCAGACTTCTGAGAGGTCCCATTTTCTTTGTCCTTGTCCTTCCCACTGGAGTCCTTAGGGGAAACCCAGTGGGAGACCCACTTGTCATCCAGAATGGCCAGCTCAAAGGGATCTAAAATGTTCTGGTCAGCAACATACTGACAAAGCTCTGGTCAACAGGCTTCAGAAAAATGCTATAAAAAAGGTGGGTCAATTCAACAAATGGTTTCACCTTGTTACCGTCAATTCACCCCATCATGTTCAAATGTGCAGCACTTACCCAGTCAACCCAAGACACATTCTCTCTTTTCTTAAATTCCCTGAACCTTTTAAGGTACTCCGTGTATTGCCAAACTTGGCAATCAAAGCAGATTTCATGCACTCATACTGACCCCTTTCTTCCATACTCAGTTGCAGAATACAGTGATAACCAGTCTGAGGTACTCTGCTTAACAAACACTTAGCCCAATCTCTTTTATCAACATCATGGATTCCACAAACCATCTCAAATGCTTTAATCCATTGGAGGATATCAGAAACCTCCACATAGACACCAACCAAATATTTTATAAACTTGATGGATGGGGACCTGACACTCTCAACTGTGTTCGCTGAAGTCTCCACTCTAGCTCTCTCCAGCTGAATTGTCTGATGCTCAGTGTCTCGATCTTTGAGTATCACTTGTTGCGCCAACTCCCCTTTCTTCAATTCAGCTTTGGTTGGCAACTTTTTATATTGACAGGCTAGCTGTTCCTATTGTAGCTCCCATTGTAAAAGTTCAATCTTCAGGGCTTCCGCCTGAAGAGCAGTGCTGGGGTTCGGAACAGAGGCAGTAGGAATGGTGGCGTTCCCAGAATCAGATTCAATAACAGCCCCAGGGGCAGGGTCTTCATTGGTTGAACCCCCCCACACCCCCTTCAGCAAGAGTTTCACAATCGGTCTGATAGTCCACCAGGGCTGCTATCAGCTCAGCCCTAGACTTATCTTAAAAGTATATCTCCCTGGCTTCACAAGCACTCTGGAGAGCCTCTAAGCTCATCCTAGTCAATTTACCATTTGCAGTAGATTCCATTGCTTTTAATGTAGTTATCTAGCACACTACTAAACCTCAATTCAACAAAGTGTAGATATTTTGTAAGTGACAAGGTTACACATTGATTCTTAAAACCATTCGCATCCCACCGATGCCACCAGTATGATGATTGGAGGGGATATGTACTCCTGCTCTCTATATGGCAGAGTAGAAGCACAGGGCACAGGGCACCCCAGCCAAGATTCTCTATTTTGGTAACGTGGTCAAGTAACCAAGGCTTAAACTCTCAGGAGGTAATGTGAGCTGGTTCTTAAGTACAGTGTAGTCCCCAAGCACCCACAAAGGAATGTCCGCACCCTATGTTAGTGAAAACACAGTCTTTATATAAATAAGGTTCAACGTTATATTCACAATCACAATAACACACTTTGTACTCTGACAATACTATAATGGCAAATATATACAGATCTACGTTGTACCACTCTTAATTATCGATTCCTTTGAAATGCATCCACTGCTACTGTTCATATGTCATACAAATTAGATTATAAGATGAATCAATGATAGATTGCAGAAAGACGGCAAGTGAAATCAAGCAATGGCAGAATACTGGGTCCCTGCCAACTAGACACAGTTCTGTGTGCAGATCTCCCCACCTGGGCAACCTGTAAATAAAGTGTATTTGACAAGCCCACTCCAATTATGTTCAATATAGTCTTGATTCCTTCTAAAAGGTTCTACAAGCCCAAAGTACCTGGTTTCATAGATTTCTTTGGTGAGTCGTTGATGGGCCCTTCTTGAGTGCACTTCATTTGAGGCAGGAGCCACGGGTCGTCGAAAGTGGGTGAAAAAAAGGGTGAACATGGTCATTGCGACAGCATCTACAGTTCTTGTGGTGCTCGTTGACGATCGGTCAAAAACGTCCTGCAAGCTGAGGTGTGCAGTGCACCTCGACGACGATTGTTCGTTGCCGCAGAGTCGATTAAGAACTTTGGCCCAGCAAGTGCGTCGGGTCGTCAGAGTCTCTGTGGTGTTTGGGTGGTGGGAACCCCACCAGTGGATTCTCCTCGGCCGTCGGCAGCCTTGACTTTTTCCGGCGGGACAAAAACGGTGGACGATGATGAGCAAGGGAGTCCTTGAATCAAATGTCTTAGGAAAAGGAGCACTGTGGCTCCGGTACAGTGATGGCAGTCAATGTCTGGGTACTTCACTTAGTGATTACGCGGCGGTCCTCTTCTCTGGTCGACAGCCTTTTGTGGTGCACGATGGCCCCTCGTAGCTCTGGAAGGGGTCTACCAGCCAGGTCCTCTCTTGGATCAGTTCCTTGAAGGCACAGCAGCTTTCAGATTGGCAAAGGACATCAGCAGCAATTCCTCTTCTTCCAGTGGGCTTCAGAGTTAAGAATTAAGTATCAACTTCCCCAGATATAGGGCCTCATTACAAGGTGGGCTGTAAGGGGTTAACAGCGCCGTTAAAGGTGCCGGAGATGTTAACCACTTACTTCCCTATTACAAGGTTTTACCAGATGTCCTTAGCGGGTCCAGCGAGCGGCCCAGCATTCTAACAACGGGCCCGTCATTAATGGCCCATTGTTAGCATGCTCCCCATTCCCATTGAGCCCTATGGGGGCTAAAATGGGAATGGGGATGGTCCAGGTTCCCTGAATGGGGAAATACCGGGCCCTCTAAGGTCGGAATGGCCGGTATTTCCACAGTCAGGGAACCCGGACCCGGGTTTGGAGTCAGCCATGCCCTTATTAAGGGCATGGCTACCTCCAAACCTGTAATGAGGCCCATACTGTTTGGTCTCTCATTCACTCTGCTGGGTCACACTCAGGAAACCAATCATTCAGAACGGCATTCATGCCGCAGGCAGCCAATCAGGCTCACAGTGCATTCAGGCCATTCTCCTCCCTCCAGACACTCACAACAAGTAATGTGTATTGGGACAAGTACCCAGCCATTCACCACTCCACACTGCATTCATACCAGTTTCGGGCAGGGCTGTCTCAGTCTTTGTTTCACATAACAGAAACCAGACACCCATAACAAGAAGTGCATATTGGTCACACACTCCATTCACCCAGGTCCCACCCCAAGGGTTTACCCAAAACATACAGTCACTGGGAAGGCTCCTGCCAGTCTGGCCTGGACTTCCCCACATTACCATGAATGGAACTTCCACCCAACAGCCAGTCACGGTGAAGGGACAGAGTCAGGGCTTCTCAGGAATTTGGGAAAAACAAGGTAACAGACAATAGAAAGCAAGAGGCCACAGGTTCCATCTGGTCTCCTATCAGGAATCAACTGATTCCAATGGCAGGGTCTGGGTATCCCAAAATGGAGGATACTCAGAGCACCTGTCAGATTCAGCATGGTGCTGCCCCAGCGTATACCCTGCTCTGTGGGCCACACACAGGTGACCAAAAACATACACTAGGGGTACAGGGTTGTACCACCACCCATGGGTGCCATAAGGGTATCCCAAGGGTCTGTACACCAAACCAAAAAGAGGAAGAGCTGCACATATACAGGAAAGGACTACAGAACAATCTCCAGGGAGGCCCTGTCCCTCTCATGCATTTCCAGCATCACAAACATGCTTCAAGAATGGAGTCTCAGCTCTGGTTGGAGAAAACAAAGGATGTGGACAGACGAACGAGGTTGCAGGGTTGAGTGGAGGAACTGCTGTACTAATGAACCGATATTGGGCCTGTGGATCAAGAGATTACATTCAGTTGCTCATAAATTGTGGAGAGGTAAATATTCCAGTGTGTTAATACATGTTCCAGCATTAATGATTCTTCAAAGTGATCTCAATATCGATGAATTTCCAAAAATGAATGAACACCAGAGAAGGAAGAGGTTGCTTATTCTTCACCAGCTGAAAAGGGAGAACTACTTCTTGTCAAAATCAATAAAGGACTATGAAGACATTCCAGATGAACATTAACTGTTTAGCAAGACAGCAATAATAATGACATCTATATTTATGACAGGGCTCCAGACTGCAGTGAAAACCAAGGGGCTGCAGATTTACAGATAGGAGCTATTACAGACGATCAATGCAACAATAGTAGGATTCAATGTAATCAGAGAAGAATTGAGAGCCATCAGGCTGATGACTCTCCAGAACAGGTATGTTCAGGTATGTTTGTTTACACCACTCCACTCCAATATGGCAGTTTAAGGAACTAGACCGTATGTGTAGTTCTACCGCAGGCAAAACCGCAGGCAGAAGTGAGAGCCACACTGTCAGACCGCTCGGGTCCAGCTGAATTCAGCGGATCAACCGAAGATGTAAGTCTATATCTAAGCATTTCAATTAGGAGTGAATGTGGTGAATCATGCAGTTTAAACACATTTACATATACACGGTCGATCTCATTACAGAGACCGCCGCAGCACAAGTTTCCTCCCACAGACAAAACCGCGGCTGAAAGAGAGCATTTATTTGAGCATTCACGCTTATTGAAGGTTAGTGATACCTGCACAGTATGTTTACTAGGAGTAAGATGAAGTGACAGATTAGTTGGACATTATCAGAATCATCACACTGATTATTCTTTTTTATTTTTTTTGTCTTTTCTTTTATTTTACTTTTATTTATTTATTTATTTTTTTGATATTTTTTCAACTGGAATATGACGCTTAAATTACACATCACCTAAATGGAAATTGGGTAACATATCAGTGCCACTGTGTTCTTTTTTTAATTTTATGACGATAACAATGGATGCAATCAATATGTTGATGTGTAACTGTTGTACTGAAGATTTGTCAATTGATGACAGTTTTGTTTGATTTTGTGGTGTATATTTAATGCACAATGATAGTTGCGACCAAATAATGTATAAATGATATAATTCCATGCCCTGAGGAAGGGTTTTGACCCGAAATGCATAGGCCACATGTGTGATCAAATCTGCCACAACAATATGAATGGAAAATTGGCGAACCATACTATTTGAGTTTGATTAATTAAAAACTTTTTTGAAAAATGATACAAGTCAAGAATATTTATATCAGCACTCATTTTTAAATTACACAACTATATAGTGGAATAAGGGAGTGCAGCCCGCACTGCTGGCCATACGGCCAAGGTCCTTTTTTTCTATGTCCTGGACTTAATGACAACAATGAAAGGGTGCATGTGTGCCAAGGCCGGCTCTTATTGCTGTACATTCATTCTGTGACATGATGGAGAAAATGGAAACCTAATAGAAGCAATAACTTTGCTGACGACGATGGAAGATGAAGCTGATGAGACAGCAGGAGATGACTGGTTCTCATTTCTATTGTCATGGATTCCAACCTGGCTGGCCACTGCTTTCAAAATACTCTGAGCAATACTCATGTTGGTTTTGCTGGTATTCTGTCTTATAAAGATCATCTTGGGACAGTGCCAGATGACAGACAAGAAAGCTATTGGGATGAAGATAATGATTGATATAGATGCCATAGCAGGTGAACGAATGCAAGATGAGTAAAGTACCTGTGAGAATATAAAGAAAAGTCCCCTGGTACCTCTGGAATGAATATGTAGGACCTTGGATACTCTTTCCACCATCAGGAGAATGCTGCCACATGACCCGGAGTGTGAATGAACATATAAAGAATGCAGGTCACCAGAGGGTGATGACAAAGATATGTATACCAACGAAATTACTGTATAAAGAGAAGATAAAGGAGATTGAAGAGGAGAATGTGGTTGAGGACTTGACCAAAGAAGGGAATGCAGACGGGAATGTGGACTCCCCACCCCCTCATCGCTACCATACTGGAACAGCAGAAGAAGGGCTATATTTGGGACTCTGTATTTTATGCCTATACCACATTGAGTATACGAAAGATGATATGCACTCAGGCAACCATACCAAATGTACCCTCCTACTGAAAGAGTGGAAGGATGTCAGCATGCACCTTTTGACATCAAGTAATGCTGAGTGAAATCTGACGAGTGCAGAGTGATGCCATGATGAATATATTCAATGACATACTCAAACGATATGAAAATACTTAAGAGTGACAATGTAACTGAAGTGACAAGTAAAACATGTACAAAATTATAAAATAATCATATGCAAAAGAAGATGAAGTAACTTGCTGACCAATACGTGTAAATATGCAGTAACACAAGGTAGACGAGACATAAAGAAAGCTTGCTATAGACGAAAATATAATGTGGCAAGGACGGCCAAGGTAGGAAAATGGACGTCAGCTTGTGTAAAGATTCAATCCCGCTACCACAGAGACAGACCATGGGTGCTGAGTCAGAAGACATTGGAGAATTAGCTTTGTGTGCAGAACGAAGAGGAGTCGAGGTTGGCCTGGGATCAAGGTTGCTATTTCAAGGAATAATTGCAAAGCAAAAAGGGAGGCAGGCAGATAAGTCAAGGACGTGAGACATATTTCTCTTAGATTAAAGAAGAAGAAAACATTTGCAAGAGCCAAGTATTGGACAATTATCAATGGTAAGGCTCCTACAAGATGGACCTTTGCTGTCTCCTCACACATGATTCAGAGGTTGAAAACAAGGGCTATTCATTAAGCCTCAGTTGAAGATAGTGATGTGCTTGCACTCACTTGAATGTCCCAGAACAGAGTGCAAGCTACAAGGTCAACTACAGATGGGAAACTTTGGCTTATAGTTGGATTGATGGAAGATGATGGACTAATTGGGAAAGTGGGAAGTAATCTGACGTGACCCAAGCATCTGGGTTTTGTTTTGTATACATGCTGCTAGCCGAGCTGAAAATCCAAGGTTGGGTGAGAATGACAACCAATCGGTGGGTCTATGGAATAACCTGCTACACAATGTTGCATTGACCATTCCGCTGCCATTTTGTCTTCTATAATCTGTATTATACATATTTAGAGGTAGTTTGAGGCCTGTCCTACAGATAAGGGGCAACCAATGAAGTACTAACCCGTATTTATTTTTATTAGATAAGCAGATATGTTCCCTTAACCAATCCCGCCCACAACTAGGTTTTACATTTTGCCACATAGCATGACTTCATAGATTATGAATAATGGGTTATAAAACCTCTGTGTAATAAAGTTTGTTTGTGAGTGTGCAAGCATTAGTCCGATGTCTGCCGGTTTGCCTAGTTTATTAAATTGAGAATAAAGTATTACTTTGTCATATTCTTTGAGTCTGTCCGGTTATTTGTTCTGAGCTCTTTATTGGTAATATCATCTAACACAAGAGACACTGCAAGGTGCCAGAAGAAAGTCCCTTGTCCATGCCCCACCCAGCCCCCCACAGCCCACCAATGACTCTCCCTTCCATTACCCATGTGTGAATTATGAAAACAATACATAATTAGCATAACTAGTGGCAGCACTTCCAATTAAATTGCGGTGACGAAGATTTTTGTAAATTGCAGGATCCTCTCTTTGCACTCAAGAGATTCTGCGTTACATGGTACATGACTGTTTTTATGTGTCTGTTGCTATTCCCTTATATGTGTGTGCGTGGAATGTCAGTTCAGTGATGTGTGATGTCATTATGAATTGTCTCCGGAATACATGGGTGAGTGCATGGACTGCAGTGATTTGAATTTGGGGCAGTTACACTGGGCAAGGGTAGCCAGTGGTGTGTGCGTGTACCTATGTTTTGTGTAATGTATATGGAATTGGTCAAAAACTTGTAACTACTTACTTAATCACAATTTCCTGAAAACGTACCTCAGAATCCAGCATACGTTAGAAGGAAGCATCATTTACAATATTGGCCACAAGCTGACGAACAAAGAAGGTATGCTGTGTGGCAGGGGCAACAACACTCTATGACCACTGCCCTTGCGCAGGGACGTGTACCGTAGGAAGAGACAGTGAGCACAGGAACAACTTGCAGAATAGGGAGAGCTAGTGTGTGGCTCAAGAGAGCAGACTTGGGATGGCCCCAGAGCTGGTTTTATAAGCCACCCATGGTCCGGTTTTAATATCCATAGATAGCAATGTTACTTACATAAGTAAAACTTAAATTACAAAAATCCATTCTGGCCCAAGATGGGCTGGAATGGATTTTTGTAACTTTAGTTGTACTTCTTTATTTAACGTAGCTATCAATGGATATTAAAGCCGGCCCCAGGGCGGCTTATAAAACTAGCCCTGGGGCCATCCCAAGTCAGTTTGGATTTGGCCGGTGATGAATGGCCAATAGGTCAGTCTGCCCTTGCCCAGCACCAATGGAATTAGGATCACAAAAGGTTGCATGCAGCAGGTCTTCAGCAACCAACTTCTTAGTTAGCTCATACCCCGCCTGAGGTGTATTATTTGCCCTTGACCCATATTACCACAGAAGGCGAGGCAGTATATTTGACAGGATGGGCCTCTTTCACGTGTATGATTGGGATCCCTGCTGGTTCAGTAGTAGTTTACCAGTGAGTATGAGTTATATCCATTGTTCATCCACAGAGGACTTGGCATAACAGTAGTCATTTTGTCGCATAACCCCCCCCCTCTTGTCAGGAGCCAATCCAAACATGCACTGCAGAATGCTTGCTGCATCCATGCCTGCTTGTTCCTCCACTGCTTCATGCACATGTGGCCCGCCCTCCCTCCTTGTCTCTGCAAAGGCCTCCTCTCCCACTCCTGAAGCCTCTTCCAATGCCTCTGCCTCCCCGAACAACTTGGAGGTTTGGTGATGCCCTTTAGCCTTGGGCATGAACTGGCACCCACAAAAAGCAGGATGCCCCCAAACATCAAACATAGGGTAATCCTCTCCCTCCTGCAAGGAGAACTGAAACCCCTCCCCCATCTCCTCTCCCCCAGTCTTCTTCCTCTTCTCCTCCCCATGTGGTTGCCAGCATGCCTTTGAAATAGCCACAAAGGCCAAGTAGCAGCTGAAGAAAGTGAACCTGGAAACCCTGTTAAACTTGTGAAGCACCAGTAAATCCCCAATCGGACAAAAAAAGAAACAAACAAAACCATCCTACTGCTGCAACCTACATTGATATCTCTACAACTACTAATTACACTTTACAAGCACAGCATACAAGTACAGCCGCTAACTATGACCTACAACGGCCACAATCCAATGCAAGAAAAGAATACATGACAAACACCCAGAGGGGAAGGTGTATCTTGTGGGGTTTTTGTATTTTCGGGGAAACAAATAGATGTGGGAGCCATTCTTGATTTTTATATTTTATAAAGGGACACCCAAGGGAAAAGACAACGCATGTATTTCTATAAAGGGATACTAACACAAGAAAAAGGGAAGCAGAAACAAAAATTGAAAACACATTTAAATAAAGGATACTGCAAAATGGACCAACAAGAAACACAAAATCACCAAAATATCCAAAACTCCAAACTCCTACAAATACCCTCTAAATGTTTGTCTGCCATGTGTCATGCCTTCGCTCAAATCCTAGCAAAACCCACAAAAGGACAGGAAGTGAGCAGGGCCCTATATCCTGCAACAGTACCACAAGTCACAGTTAGGAAATCCATCTGCGTAGACTCAACCTTCAGATCCGTTGTTGACACTTCACTTCCTTTTGAGCCCATACAAAGTGCTAAGGCCAGTGTGTTTTGCCTGATCCTTTTTATATTTCGAAATAATGTTAATACCAATCTTCTCTGGAGCTGAACTCAAAATCTTTATTTTCATGTTACAAAAGGACATCAGAATATTAAGTGACCTTTGATTAAAAACCATCAATCGTGGGATGATGTCACAGGCTTCTTGGTACAGCATTCAGAAGGGAGGTCACACTTCTCCGGCACCAGAGTGTCACTCAGATGTGTAATGTGCTTCCAGTCACACAGAAAATAGATAACATCTGGCGTAGGAAAAAGGCATTGAGTTCACTAGTGAATGTACTCACTAAAGTAAAATATTGATAGCAGGTGCAGAAGAAGGTTTTGCAGCATACATGCATGGTTAAATGTATTTGCATATATGTATATGGTTTCCTTGTATTTATTTAAAAACATGTTTTGAGGGGATTTTTTATGAGCTTTATATTTGTGGCCAATTGTAATCTGTGTACCATCTGCTTGGCAAAGTAACAGATGCCCCCCCCAGTGATGAGATATGACCTTTCTTATGGAATCAACACTATTGTCTGTTGTGAATGATACACGAGACTCGTGTATCCATGCCCAGTAGGTAGAAGTCCTCCAGCATGTCCTTATTGAGTAATGGAAAATTTGATGTATGGAGGACAGATGAGGAGGTATATGTTCAAAGGAGTGATTTTGCATTCATGATGGATTTCAATGGAAGTTTGGCAAGATTCAGCCTTGCAACACTAAAGGTGACCGTTGATTTCGAAGGCTTGAATGTACGTAATTCCTAATGCATGAGTTAGATATAAAGGGAAAGGTAAAACTCGCAAAGATTGCAGCATCATGAAGGGCACTTAACCTCTCCACCGAAGAACGAAATAAAACATTGTTTTCAACTTCAGACCAGATGACACTGATTTCCAAAGCCCTTGGGACCTTCCATGCCCACTGATGATGGTCCTGATGTTGGTCCACTCCCATGTCTCCTTCTACCTGGATGTGCTTACCAGGCGTCTGATGTGACTGGCTAAAGCTGCAGATACCCGTTTGAGCATGGGGAGATGCTCCTGGGCCTAGCCATGGATCTTCTGTTGCTAAAAGAGACTGCAGTGAGCTGAGGAGCTTTAGCTTTGAGTCCTGAAACTCGCTGTGGTGGCTACTCTGGCCTACGTCCACGTAGCTTTGCGAGGGTGGTTTGGGAACAAGTCCATGGAGCAAAGAAAAATACCTTCTTTCTTGAAACTGTTCTCTAAAGAAGAGGAGTAAATTAAATGTCACCGCTGCACAAGCAGATCTGTAAAGAAAATAATCCATAACAGCTTCACACATGCACTTTATAATATTGAAATTGGGGGTTCATTTTCCACTCCATTGATGCCCCTCCCTCAGCAATCACATAAGTGTTGGCTGTTTGCTCTATTGCCTGCAACATCCTCTGGCTTGTGCTTGTGCCTCTCCTGACAATCTCACTAATTTATCTCAGAAGGCAGCTATTTTTTCCAAGCACCAGGCCAAAACATGTTTCTTCCATCCTGGGCATACACTTGGATTGGCTATGCTGCTATACCTATTGACCAAACAAAACAAAAAAAAGTGAAATTCAAATGTATCTTTGCTCAAATACTACATGTTTTGCTGACGTTTTAAAAGAAATCGAATTATCCTGTGCTCAAATCCTACATGTTTTGCTGTGGTTTCTAAAATCGAATGTAGCTGTGTTCACATCCTACATGTTTTTCAGTTGTTAAAAAAAATTAAAAAAAATAATTTAGCTGTGCTCACATCGTACATGTTTTGCTGCTGTTTTAAAAAAAAATCGAATTTAGCTGTGCTCACATAATACATGTTTTGCTGCTGTTTTAAAAAAAAAAACAAATTTAGCTGTGCTCACATCCTACACATTTTGCTGGTTTAAAAACAATAAAATCTAATTTAGCTGTGCTCACATCTGACATGTTTTGCTGTGGTTTCTAAAATCGAATTTAGCTGTTCTCACATCCTACATGTTTGCTGTTTTAAACAAAAAAATCAAATGTAGCTGTGTGCACATCCTACATGTTTTTCAGTTGTTAAAAAAAATTAAAAACAATAATTTAGCTGTGCTCACATCGTACATGTTTTGCTGTGGTTTTTAAAAGCGAATTTAGCTGTGCTCACATCCTACACGTTTTGCTGCTTTCAAAAAAATTGAATTTAGCTGTGCTCAGATTCTACATGTTTTGCTGCTGTTTTACAAAAAAAATATCGAATTTAGCTGTGCTCACATCCTAAACATTTTGCTGGTTTAAAAAAAAAATCTAATTTAGCTGTGCTCACATCTGACATGTTTTGCTGTGGTTTCTAAAATCGAATTTAGCTGTTCTCACATCCTACATGTTTGCTGTTTTAAACAAAAAATCAAATGTAGCTGTGTGCACATCCTACATGTTTTGCTGTGGTTTCTAAAATCAAATTTAGTTTTGCTCACATGTTTTCTTTTTTCTGCTGTTTTAAAAAAACGAATTTAGCTGTCCTCACATCCTACACATTTTGCTGCTTTAAAAAAAAATCGAATTTAGCTGTGCTCACATGCTACATGTTTTGCTGTGGTTTCTAAAATCGAATTTAACTGTTCTCACATCCTACATGTTTTGCTGCTGTTTTTAACAAAATCAAATGTAGCTGGCTTCACATCCTACATGTTTTGCCGTGGTTTCTAAAATCACATTTAGCTTTGCTCACATCTTACATATTTTGCTGCTGTTTAAAAAAAAAAAAAAAAAAATGCTGTGTTCACGTCCTACATGTTTTTCTGTGGTTTCTAAATCTAATTTAGCTGTGCTCACTTCTTACATGTTTTTCTGTGGTTTCTAAAATCGAATTTAGCTGTGCTCACTTCCTAAAATTGAATTTAGCTGAGCTCACTTCCTACATGTTTTGCTTTGGTTTCTAAAATCGAATTTAGCTGTGCTCACATCCTACATGTTTTGTTGTGGTTTCTAAAATCGAATTTAGCTGTGCTCACATCCTACATCTGTGGTTTCTGAAAACCGATTTTAGCTGTGCTCACATTCTACATGTTTTGCTGCTGTGTTCACATCCTGCTTTTCTTCTGAATGTGCTGACTGGTTGCCCCCCTCTGCCCTCTGTTCTGTTCTTTTATCTGTTCCCTCACCCTCTTCATTTCCCATTGTTTCTTCCCTAGCCTGTTTGTGTCTCCCTGTGCGCTTGATCCCTCCTTGCCTACCTACTCCCACGTACCTCAACTGCTCTCCCTGGTTAAGTTTATGACACTCTATGTCCTACACTATGGCACTTTCTATCTCCCCCGACTTCTCTAATGGCTTCCCCATCTCCTATCCTTTACTTCTCACTAAGACTGGAATGAAGCAACTCTAGAAGGACAAACTGGCCTCCAACCCAGGCCTTCCTATTGCTGACACCAACGTCAGTGCTTCCAACAGAGAGACCTATGGACTCTCCATATGGACGCTCTGCTCTCTCCTTACTCTTCCTCACATATAAATGGTGGCACCCACTGGGAGACCCTTCTTACCTCCTTTTCCACCTCCAGGGCCATCATACATGTCTATCAAAATGGTACCATCCTTGACTCCTACCAACCTCACCACCTCCGTCACAACTCCCCCTTGTCGCTTTCAACTATACAGGCTCCCTTGCCGACTCACACTAAACTGACAACCCCGTCAGCCTCTTCCATCCTGCTGCCTTGGATCTCCCTTGCCTCCTGCAGATCCTCCCACACTGGCTCCCTTGCCATCTTCCACTATCCCGGCTCCCTTGCCCACCCCCTCCTCACTGACACCATTGTCATCCTTGCCTCCTCTGCCTCCTCCTACATCTATCTCTTAGGCATTTTTGCCGCTCACGGGGGGCACCTCTGTCCCCTGCACCCCCCTTAAATCCTTCAAAAGTGGCAACCTGCTCCACGTTGCCACACTAAACTCTTTCTTTGCTGTCAAGCACTCCTCTGACATCTGCTACCTCATTGAACTCCTGGACCTTGATGTTCTTGCTCTTTCTGAGGCATGGTTTAATGACAGCTCTGTCACAGGTTTTTACACACTTCTCCCTGAAGGCTACAAGATTCTCTCCGTGCCCAGGCCCAACAGGCCAGGAGGTGGAGCAGCCTTGATATTTCCTGAGTGGATCCCTGTTACCATTATTCCCACTCAGGTTCACTCCTCCTTTGAATGTCTGGTCTGTAGGCTGTCTTACACTCGCCACCTTCTATCGGCCACCGGGCCAGTCCACCCTCTTCCTCTCTGAATGGGCTTACCTGGCCACTTCTCTCCTCTCCTCCTGTTCCCAAATCCTCCGGATGAGGGCTCTTAACATCCATCTTGACTCCCCGGACTCTTCAGGATCTTTCCCCAACCTGTGTGACTCCCTTTCTTTCTCCATTCTACCCTCTGGTCCAACGCCCACTGCTGGCCATACCTTGAATGGTTGCATCTCCACAGAGATCCCACTCTCCATTCCTCTTGCAACCTCTCTCTCATGGACAGATCATTCTCTTCTCTCTTCTCAGGTGAAGCTCTCTTCTCCTTTAGCAATGGCACACCCTACACCACTTCCTGCCTTCAAGGTTGTCCGACCCATGAAAAGAGTGTCAGTAGCTGCTTTTGCCTCCACCTACTCTCCTCCTTCTACTTGTGCAGCTGACTCCCACCCTGACAAAACCCTCGCTAACTTTCACTGTTCCATCTCCAACACTCTTGAAATTCCTGCCCCTGTCATGAGGGTCCGACTGAAGCCTGCCAAAAAGTGCAATTTTTGGTATGACACTGATCTGGCTGCCCTTAAACGCAAGTGTAGAGCAGTGGAACGGAAATGGGGATCTTCAGGTGCACCCTCTGACAAACTGGCCTGCAGCCTTCTCAAAGGCAATATAGACTCTGCATCTGCTCCAAGAAAAGAGTCTACATTCAGGCCTGCATCTCCACGGCATCTAACAACACAGCCAAACGTTTAAGTCTGCATGGAACTGGCCAACCCTACTGCAACAGCATCCTTTACTGCACCCACCCAGGCCCTTTGCTCGGCCCTGGCTGCACATTTAACCATCAAAACACAGCACATCATATCCTCTTTCCTCGGCTCCCCTTCTTGCACCAGCATGTCTTGGGCCCCCACGGCCACCGTACCCCCCTCTTATCTCGACCCTCTCCCCTGTCTTGCCAGAGGAGGTAACTAGACAGTGGCTCCAAAAGCATCAAGGACAATATTGACACTCTCTCTCTCCAGTCTTGGCGCCCTCTGCAACCACTCTTTCGCCACTGGAGTTTTCCCCTCACCTCTCAAGCAGGCACTTGTGCACCCTCTGCTCAGAAACCCTCTGCCGACACGTATATTTTGGCAAACTATCGCCCGATCTCCATCACCCCTTTGCTGGGCAAACTCCTGGAGAAGCTGGCTTTCACTCAACCTACCCTCCACACTGAATCTGTTGGTTGTCTCCATGACCATCAGTCTGGCTTTAGAGCATCCAGAGGCAGGAAACTGCTCTCCTGAACACCCGTGAAGACCTACTCTCAAATCTTGACTCTAAATCTCCCTCTGTCATCCTTCTTCTTGACCTCTCTTCTGCTTTTGATTTGGTAAACCACAACATCCTGAACACCCATCTCCTTGATACACTGGGCATCACGGATAAGGCCCTAGCGTGGCTCGCCTCCTTTCTCTCTGACCAGCCTTCCCAGGTGAAACTTGGGTCCTTCCTCTCCTCGATCACTCTCTCTATTTGTGGTGCCCCTCAGGGATATATCCTATTCCCCTGGTTCTTTAATATCTACATGGCCCCCTTAACACACAGGATCTCTACTCTTAACACTAACTTTCAGTGTTATGCAGATGACACAAAGCTCTCTTCCGGGCTACCCTCAGACTCCTCCTCCTCTTCGCTCATCCCTGACTGTCTATCCACAATTCATTCTTGGTTTGCTGCTAACGATCTCTGCGTGAATGAAAATATGACAGAGATTGTCCTCATTGGGACCCCGGCTCCTGCTTTCCTACTTTCACACTGGCTGGACTCCCTTGGCCCTGCGCCCTCGCCTACCATGAGGCAATACATCTAGGGTTCATCTTCGACTCCACTCTCTCCTTCTCTTCTCACACCTCAGACATCTCCAAAAAGTCCCACTACCAACTGCACCTCCTCAGAGGTATTCTATCTTTTCTCACTCTCCCCCAGAGGCTCCCCACCTGAAGAGCCCTGGTTCTCTCTAGGCTGGACTATTGCAAAAGCCTCTTTCTCAATCTTCCTACTTCTACTCTCCGTCCTCTACAAATCATCCAGAACAGAACCGCAAGATTTATCCTTGGCCTCAAGCCCAGGGACTGCATCTCTCCAGCACTGAAATCCCTCCACTGTCTGCCGTGGCTGCAGGGATCAAGTTCAACACCCTCTGCATAATCCACAAGGTTTTCTGGGTCTAGGGCCCGCTCTATCTACAACGTTCTCTTCCTAAATAATCTCTCTCTAGACTCCTCCACTCTTCCTCCTCCAACTCTTTGTGGGTGAGTCGCTTTCACAAACAGAGAATTGGGAGTAGATCTTTAACATCTGCGGGTGCCTCCCTCTGGAACAGCCTCCCTGCCTCTATCTGTCTTGAGCCGGAGCTCCTTAAATTCCAGAAAACCCTCAAGACTTTCCTCTTCTCTTCACCCTTCTCTCCCCCTGTACCCTGTTAACCTACATTCCTTTTCTCTTCAACTTTCTGCCTCCTTCCTCCTCCCTAACTCTGTTCAGTTTTTGCTGACTGGTTTCCTTGTTCACCTCCAAAGCCTTACAGGTCCCAGGCCCCCGCCGCCAGTCTTTTGCACTTGCCTCCGGGCTGCTGCAATATGATCAGCATTACTGCACTTTTAGCTTATGCTCCATGAGCGGGGCAACATCATGACCTAACACTTCACTTGCACTAGGAGAGATGCTGTCAGGCCTAATATGATAGTTTTACTGTAAGATCATTTGAAAAATTCAAGGCTTAAGAATGATTACTGTACTCCCTTGTTCCCTTCCCGCCTTGGAACGCTTTGAAGCACTCCACCTGTGTATAAGCGCTGTATAAATCAACAATTACAATTACAATTCCTCCCACCACAGCTGAACTGAAAGCCTGAAGATAAATTGTGCAATAAACCTGTTCATGCTCCTGCCAATTCAGGCGGTGTGAGGCGTGTGGTACAAATGATAATTCTACTGTACACCTGATAGAGGAACAGAAACTATTTGATGAATATGTCTCGGAATACGCACTCTCCCAAAGTCTTCACAAACTACGTTTCCCATAAAGCAATTGCAGTCTACTTCCACAAGCACAGAAACATCAATGGAGCAACAAGTCCCAGAATACAATTACCTCTGATGCTCTACAAGACAGCATGTGCCAGGCACAACTTTGGGTTTCTCTTTAGAGGTTCCTCCCTGCCACATTTAGGACTAGAAGCCCAAACGGGCTAGTCGTTCCCATGTGCACTAACCTAACTCAATAAGGTGGACCTCACTCAGCATTGCATATCTGTCAAACTTAGTATATAGGGGCCACCCTAGCAGTCCATGTCCCAACTGGCTCCTGCCTCAGTAATTACAGCTGTATCCACAGTATTAGAGGATCCAGAAATCAGGATATGTCACTCAATAGTAATACCACAGAGGACTTCAGAAGGCAATCTGCCTAATTCAATACACGCATTGGCTCACTGGCCCATTATCCAGAATTGACTCTATCGAATTCAGCACAGACGTCTCTTCTGAGACCCATGTCTCAGAGTGCACTTTCTCATTATGTACAGAGGTTCCTGCAAATCTACATGTCCCTCAATACATTCTTTTTCACCCAATACAGGTGGTGCCACATGACTACATTTCACAGAATGTACTCCTCCTTTCCGGCATGCCCTCTTTTGGCACGCCCTTTTGACCATGGCCTGCAGGGCGCAGGGACCTAACAACTCGCGGCACCGTATCGTGAATATACTGTCATCCAAAAACCCTAATATATCGAAAATACAGCACTGCCAATGTAAGGTCTCTACACCCTGCTGCGGACAAAGCAGCACCCTGTCCACAGACCCAGAGGCATGCCCACAACATTTACGCATCTGCTCAGAAGCTGCATCATTGCACAGAGATGCGACCCATTGCTTCAACAAGCAGACGGCTTTCAGAAGATCCTGCATTGCTGCCAGGCAGGGACGTCATTTAGGGGTCACCAGAGGTCGAAAGTGCGACCTGTGTGGTCTCCCTTGCGACCTCTAAAAAAAACTGTTAAAATAATTTTTTATTTTTTTTTTGTAATGCAAACTAATGGGCTGTGGCCAGCACCATGTGGTTCTTTACTTTTGGAGTGGTTGGCTTTCTTGTTCAGGCCCCTTAAAAAAAAGAAGAAAAATAAGAACAGGAGTGCCACAAGTCTAATACTTTCGGCACTCACCCTATATAAGAAAGAATAGGAATTTCAAATAATGTGTCTTCTGGAATTCTATACAATAATTACTAGACTCATTAAAGGTTTATTTCAGGCACACTTCAGTGGGTAAGTCACTGATTTAGTCTGCTCTTAAATGCCTCAACTCAGCCTTTCATCCTTCTGAGGTCGATAAATGAATACCAACACAGGTTGGGTGATACTGGGTGTATATTTTTTTCTATATAAAGTGCTTAAACGTAAGTGCTATATAATAACACATCATTATCATTTGGTCATGGACGCCTGCTTGCATTCACAGTAATTTGGTAATATGGGCCTATGCAGACTGATCTTAATGATATATATGGCGATCCATTCTTGTATGAAATGTACATCACATTATAGTGATATTGTAACCATATTTTTCGTAGTGTACAATGCTATGTGATGCCACTTCCTGTTTTGTCAACGGGTGAAAGGTTGTGTTCCATCACTTCCCACGTTATCACTTCGGGGTGGGGTCAAATGACATCACTTCCTGTGATGTCATCAGGGGGTCAAGGGACGTGTGATGTCACTTCCGCTACCCCTGGCACTTTGGTGAAATTTGGTCCCTGCTGCCAGGTTGTAAACTCAGCACTAAGTGAATACAGAAACAGACACAAACTCACATACTTTTTGTGGCTGTCAAAACTGGTATATATGACCTGCAATGTACAAACATTTATTTTTAGTGTGAGCAGTGTGACCAATCAAAACTGCAGAACCCAACTTCCATTATTCACTCAAAAGTGTTTCTTACTGAATCACTATAAGACGTTTCAAATTTAAAATTGAGGACATTCTTATGTTCGTATAATGCTCTTGGCTTTCATGCAAATCGCCAGGATCAGGTTCTATAAAGAGACTGTAATGCATGACCTGGCCTTGGGCCACTCCCCTCAGTCCCTCACCTCCTCTCCACGGCAACCCCCCCTCCAAGAATGAGAGGATGAGAGGGTTCCCCCAGTGCATTATTTTCATTTCCAGCACTGCCAACAGGATGTTGCGAAAAGGAGACCTGTGCCAAACACACCGCGAGCAAGCGGCCGGCCCACGAAAGGCCTGCACCAAAATGTCCGGCTTTGCCTCCTTGCTCAGTGCAGATGCCTCTACAGAAATCGATTTGATGAACACACTCTGACTCAGAGCCAGAGAGGATTACATACTGCAAATATGTAAAGAACAGAAGTCCAACAGTACCATTTTCAGATCCGGCCTTACTCTTCACAAGGGTCCCAACAGCAAGAATACACTTTATTTTACTCATCACGACCTCTCATTAGGCCTACATGTGACAGAATGGACTCGCTCACGCTCAGTAGAGATACACATCACGCATGCCTATATGTTCCACAATGCTCTTGGCTTTGATTGAACATCTGTGCAAAGCCCCCCTGGAAAAGCCCATCCCAGCAAAATCCCATTGTTTCTGCCCTAGACAAGAGAGCATGGAGCTTGGATGTTGTCCTAAATGGGCACTAGTCCCAGCTGCACACAATTTTTCAGAGAGGGACACATTGACTCACCAATGAAAAATAACACACACGAATCTGGCATCACACTTTTTCCTGTTTCCATTACAGGGGCTCTGACTTTTTGTGAGAGCAAAAGTCCTAAAGTGTATCTCTGTCAAGGGGAACTGAAATGTTTGCTTTTTTTCTGAGTGGTTTATCGAATATTTTTCCAGATTATTCAAAATCCATTGCCTTATTTGGGGCACATCTCTTTGATGTGCACCTGAGAGACCAAAGGCCTGACAAGGTTAGTGTGTACAAAGGATACACTTGGGCCTCATTCTAAGTCTGGCGGTCCGGGTAGCGGTAGCAACGCACCGGCACCCTTTCCGGACCGCCAGACTACAATTATGCCTGCAGGGGCTGTTGCTCCTGGCAGGTCTTCCTGGGGCACCGACTCCTACAAGCATGGTTTTCACTGAAGCACCGACACCGTTAGCAACGGTGCTGGTGCTTATGTGTCCCCATTCCCGTGGAGTCCAATGGGACTCCACGGGAATGGGGGCTCACACTTTCAGTTGCCTGATATCCAGGGCTGCCGGGGCTGTCCCGGTGGCAACAGGATATCTTGTGGCGGAAACAGTGTTCTGAGTTCGGCAGCAACCCACCTGTAGTACTGGCGGGTTACCACCAAACTTGTAATGAGACCCACCTGTCCCTTCTGGGGGCAACCTCACACGGTTGGCTCTGAGGACCCCACTGGTTTGCGGCAGAGATTTATCTAGTGGAGCCACAGCTTGCTGTATCCTCTGTCAAAAAGACGAAAATAAGTGTCTGGAAACTAGCAAAAACTCCATGAAAAGTGAACAAAATCCATGATGGAAAAAACATAAAATACTGAAAGAAGCTAAGGGCTAACAATGATAGGTAATATTGGGGGTGGCCGGGGGTAGGTGGACCTACAGTAGGCACAGTGGGGTCTCCACTTAAAAGCTTTGTTATACCTTTATTCAAAAATAAAACAAATACTAAATAACATTTTGTAAACAGCCATAACTGAACAAAAGACACAATACCATCCTATGGTTGCTAGAGGGTGCAGCTATGTTGCAAAGCCAATATGAGGCCCTCAGCTAAACTTGGTTGCCTTTGTGTGAAAGGGAACGATAAAGCCATATGGCAGCAGTCACCCAGGACCAGATCTGGTTGGCGTGCAAATAGGTTGTCTGGTATTCCTGACTGGAATCACATTCACAGAGTTTCCCTGGAAAATAGCCTGAACAGGTTTGAACAATGTTATCCTGCCTCTTTCTCCAGATGTCTTGCTGTTTGTTCCCTGCCAGACTTGACACAGAGCGGCTGGATCACCTGACAATTTGATAACATGTAACAATTGGACTTTAACCAGAGTGTGAAGATTTTCATCATCATCATCTGGACTTTATTCAACATGTGTATGGTCAATGTGCCCTCTATAGTTGTCATATACATATTGGTTGTACCAAATGGATTAAAGCCTCGTTCCCCCATCTTTTATTTTTATTTTATCACAGGCGGATGTACCTGAGAATCCTATATTCATGTCTTTACAGTATCTAAATAACAATAGTGATTCGACTTGTTCGATCTATACCATGTGCTACACAATAGCCTTCACAAAAAATCAGGAAGTGGCCTATAGATTCCCTGCCTTTCCCACACACTGGGCACTGGTCACTGCCAGCTATGTGCCATTTACATATGCGATAGGCCAGGTTCAAATGTTCAAACCTGAAACTCAAGTACAAATTGCATGCACATGGGGCAGTCGCAACGTCCAGGTAATTTTCATAACACAGGGACGGCTTTCTAGTCAGAAATAACTCACCCATTGCCAGCCCTCTACATGCAATGACCATTTCCTCTTCAGATATATCCTGTGAAACACTCTTCGCCACCTCGGCATCACATTTTCTAATATTTTGGTTTTTTTTGGCAAGAATCAAATAGATACACGTTAATAAGACTCTTCTTGATGTGGACGAACCAGGGTAAAGATTTGCTGCCCTCAGATTAAATTATGTCTAAAAATGCCTTGCGATACACTTGGAGCTCAGGGGTTGTCCACAATCTAAGCCAGTAGAGCATCAGTCTTAAAGCATCATCCTCATTAATTGATCTAAGCCCCAATTCCAAATAAACGGGGGTACCGGGGCCCACTGATGGCAGTCTGAACAGATGTTTCAGAAAACATCTTTCAGCCAGCCCCAATTTATCACTCTCTGCAGAACCCCAGATCTCTGCAGCATAAAGTGCAGCAGATTTTGCCTGTAGCACATACATCTTAAGGGCTGGCACAATAGCCCCTCGTCCATGAGCAAAGTAAAATCTCCAAATTGCACCTCCATACTTCTGTAACGTAGAGCTAGACTTCACCAACTGTGAAGACCAATTACTTCAATCATTCAGTCTCACCCCCAGATAAACATAGGAGCTGACTTGCGCTAGGGCCATGCCTATAATCTACAATTTTATTTTAGTAGACTGTGAATTTAGGCCAAAATATAAAAAAATGTGTTTTGCTAGTGTTTACCTCGAATCACAATTCAGCACATTTATATAGAAAAGTTTCAAGCGTGGTCTCTCACCCCCTGGCTGAAGTTTATAGAAGGGCAGCATCTTCTGCAAAGAGCAACAGGGGGATTGCGTCAGACCCTCGCTTTGGTTGGTCAAGGCATTTCTGTCTGACATGGCATATGATTTCATTGATATAAATGAGAAACAACAGTGGGGCGAGGACGCACCCTTGTCTCACCCCACTTGTCACTGCAAATGGGTCTGTCAATTCTCCCCCATCCCCACCTGGGGATAAAGTTGCACTATGATTTGTAAAGGATTGGGAAGAGCCCCCCTTCTGGCCATTATTGATCACAATAGGCCCCATGACACACAGTCAAACGCGGTACAGAGATCGATGAACACAGCATATAAATTCATGTTCCTCAGGACTGTGTATTTCTGTATGACCAGGCGCGAGCAAAACACCTGGTCCTTTGTACTGATTTTAGGCCAAAACCCCACCTGCAAATGATCTAATATGGCTACCAAACTAACCCAATCTTGGAGATGGTCAAATATTATTCTAGAGAAAACTTTCCCCACACTATCCAATAGGGATATAGGTATTCAATTCTAGGTTCCTCTGTCCCTCCTTTCTTGTAGATTGGTTGTATGTTTGCATTTTGTCTGGAAGGGGGTACCTGATTGAGTGTAAGTGATGCATTAAATAATTTCAGCCTGAACAGGTTGCCCAGACATCTGTTTTGTCCTTAAATAAGTCAAGGGGAATAAAGTAGGTCCACAGGCCTTTGCCTGCTTTTGAACGGCAATAGCATGAACAATTTCTAGTGCCTCTATTTGCAGGGGGCCAGGGCATCTTCCCGGCTTCATATTCCCACGATCTTCTACCTGCAGTAGAATGCCTCGAGGGTCATCTGGCCCATGCTTGCCATAAAGAGCCTCAAAGTGGTTTCTCCAAGCACTCGGCTTATGTTCACACCCAGGACATTGACACCACCTTCTCTATTCCCAATATTTACCGAAAGAGGCAAATATCCCCGGATTCCAAAACTTCCTTCATTTTGTTCATTCATACTGTGCTAAGCAATCATTTTTATTCTTAATTAAAGTTCTATACTCTGCCCTGAGGTGCCTCAACTCTGCCCTGTTCATCTTCGCGGCGCCTTTCAGGCAGATCAGGATATCCAGCTTGGCAGCTTTACAGTCCTCATCAATCCACTTACATTATTTAGTTGCATATTCCCTAGTTCACTT